>NC_091471.1:10897361-11209861 GCF_036971445.1 Narcine bancroftii
TCTCACTGCTGCTTGCAGGTGTAATGGGCGATTCTCGGAGCTGGAGATTATACCTACATGAGGAGGGTTAGGCAAGTGCTCCTCCTGGCCGGGTTCTCCACTTTCTCCACTCGACAGCTGCATTGGGGTAGAATAGGCAGCTTTACAGTTGGGTATTGTGGCCACCTGAAAGCGGCTAGAGAGAGCAAAAGGAGAAATAGGGATAGGGGAAGGAGAGAGAAGGGGCGAGGTGGGGAAGGGGGTAGTCTAACAGAAACTGCATCAAAAACCCTGTGAAACTTCAACAGAGATGTGGTAGAGAGTGGCTGACCGGCTCTATCATGGTCTGGTATGGAAATACCAATACACCCCTTGAAGCTAAAGCCTTCCAGAAAGTAGTGGTCACAGCCCAGGACATTACAGCCAAAACCCTCTCCACTATTGAGCACATCTACAGGGAACACTGCTGTGGGAGAGCAGCAGCAATCCACACCATCCACCACATGCTCTGTTCTCACTGCTGCCATCAGGAAAGAGGTCTAAATGCCACAAGGCTCACACCACCAGGTTCAGGAACAGCTGATACCCCTCCAACATCAGACTCCTCAATGACAAACTCAATCAGGGACTCATTTGAGGAATCTTATTTGTGTACTGTTTTGACTTTCTTTTTTAGAACTATAGAATGCTACAGCACAAAAAATAGCCCTTTTGGCCCATCTAATCTGTGCCAACCATTCTTCTGTTAGTCTCAATAAGCTGCTCCTTTTCCATAACCCTCCAGACCTCTCCCATCCATGTACCTACCAATTTATTCTTAAAACTCAAGATCGAGTCTGTACCCACCACATCAGATGGCCGCTTGTTTCACACTCCCATCACTCTCTGAGTGAAGAAGTTCCCCCTAATGATCCCCCTAAACCTTTGCCCCTTCACCCTAAAACCAATGACCTCTCGTATTTATCTCTCTTAATCTAAGTGGAAAAAGCCTACTCGCATTTACTCTGTCTATACCCCTCATAATTTTGTAAACCTCTATCAAATCTCCCCTTATTCTTCTTCATTCCAAGGAATAAAGTCCTAACCTTTTTAATCTTTTCCAGTAACTCAATTCCTGAAGACCCAGCAACATCCTAGTAAATTTTCTCTGCACTTTTTCAAACTTATTGATATCCTTCCTGTAGCTAGCACACAATATTCCAAATTTGGCCTCACCAATGTCTTATATAATTTCCAACTCCTATACTTAATACGTTAATTTATAAAGGCCAAGATGCCAAAAGCTTTCTTTGCAACCCTGTCCACCTGCAACACCAACTTCAGGGAACAATGTACCTGTATCCCCAGATCTCTTTGCTCCTCTGCGCTCCTCAATGCCCTACCATTTACAGTGCACATCCTTCCTTGATTTGTTCTTCCAAAATGCAATTCCTCACACTTATGTGCATTAAACTCTATCATCCATTTACTGGCCCATTCTCCCAGTTGGTCCAGATCCCTCTGTAAGCTTTGAAAATATTCCTCACTGTCCACAACGCCTCCTATCCCTGTGTCATCAGAAAACTCGCTGATCCACTTTACCACGTTATCATCCAGATCATTGATATAGACAACAAACAACAAAGGTTCTCTGAGGCACACCACTCATCACAGGCCTCTGGTCTGAGAACCAACCATCCACCACCACTCTCCGTTTTCTCCCACACAGCCAATTTCAAATCCAGTTTACAACCCCTCTATGTAGTGCCTTAACCTTTTGAACTACCCATTCATGTGGCATCGTGTCAAAGACCTTATTAAAGTCCATGTAGTCAACATCCACAGCTTTTTTTTTCATCCACCTTCTTGGGAAATTCCTCCAAATATTCTACAAGATTTGTTAAACATGACCTGCCATGCATAAAGCCATGCTGACTGTCCTTAATCAGCCCATATCTGTCCAAATACCTACATATCCTATCTCTCAGAACTCCTTCCAAAAATTTATCTACTACTGACATCAGACTCACTGGCCTATAGTTACCTGGTTTACTTTTGGAGCCTTTCTTAAACAGTTGGACATCATGAGCTATACTCCAATCCTCTGGCACCTCTCCCGCAGCTAATGACATTTTGAATATATCCATCAGGGTCTCTGCAATTCCAAAATTTGTCTCCTTCATGGTCTGAGGGAATATCATATCCCGCCCAAGGGATTTGTCTCCCTTTATTCACTGTAAGACAGCAATCGCCTCCTCCTCCTTCCCTCCACATTTCATGACTTCTGTTTGTTTCCCTTCCACCTGTGTGCACTTTGCCAGTTTCTTGAGTAAATATTACAAACAGTTTAAGATCTCCCCCATTGGACGAGGCTCAACAAATAGTTGATCACCCTGATCCTCTAGGAGACTAATTTTGACTCTTTCCATCAGTTCATGAGTTTCAGCCAAATCAATGGGATAACAAGCAAGGTTTTCTTACTTGAACAGTTATTGAACTGGTGAATAAATGTGAATTACCTGTGGACTTGTTGATTTCTGTTTCGATTTACTGTCACGTGTAACAGAAAACAGTGAAGAGCTTCATTTTGCATGCTATCGAGTCATTTTAGGCACAATGGGTTAGCTTAAATGTATTTTCTTTCTTTTTAACATATTTTATTGGCGCTGACTGTAAAGGAGTTTTTATGTTGTCCCCAAGACCTGCATGGATTTTCTTCAGGCGCTCCTGTTTCCTCCCACCCTCCTAAAAGCGGTACATAGTTGGTAGGTTAATTGGTTGTTATTGGGGCAGCACAGGTTTCATGGGCTGGAAGAGTCTGCTACGGTATCGTTTAAGAAAATGAAGTTGGCGTTCTCCTGCTCCATTTTGGATTTAAAGATTCGCTGAAAATCACATGGTAGGAGCAAAGTGACAAGACTGATCATAAAATGTGGTCAAAATGGCCCTCGAGTACAGGTATACCCTGTTTTACAAATTCTCGCTTTATGAAAATTTGCTTTTACAAAGAAATCTGTGTTCACTTTTAGGAAATAAATTTGAATGGTGTGACAGTATATAAATATGTGTGTTGGGAGATAAATTGGGGCAGGGTTTTTTAGTGTAGGTCACATATAAACACTTTAAAACTGTTCTTATTTAAAATACTGGAGCTCTGCTCATGCTAGACATGTCCTGGCCTCAGAGCCTTTGCGAAAACTTTGGAGAGTGCCCAAGAGACTTCACTAATGGATTGTTGTTTACAAAAAAAGGCAACAGATGAAAGAACTTGTCAGACAGAGCAGATTGTCTGGAGTGGAACTTGCTGTTCTAGGAGGGTCATGTGATTTTGCAAGCAGAGAGAGTAAAACAGGCTTTCTCTCTGAGAGAGAGAGAGAGAGAGAGAGAGAGACACACACACACACACACACACAGATCAGTTCTGCACTTTTACAGTCAGCTGCAGCAGCTGGGACTGGAACAGGACAAGCTGGCAAGCTTGTGGAAAACCCCATTTGGAAGATGGGTTGTGGGTGATTAGTTTACCCTGGTCAAAGCCCTTGTGGTTCGTGCAAGAGGAGAGGACTGGCTGTTTAATATTTCACTTAAAATAAGAGAATCAAAAAGGAACTCTGTGGTGACCTGAAAGAAAGAGGTTATCATCTGGAGAACCCTGAGGGGGCAAGTTTTTTTGGCAAGACACTGAAGTGTCTGATTAAAAAGGAATCAGTTGTGGGTGTCCAGCAAACAACAAATCTCTCTCTGAAAACTGACAAGAACCTTCCTGAGTGGTAACCATTTACCTTTCAAGCACCAAAACCTGGTGAACTTTATAAATGTTACATTCTGTGGACAGTATAAGAATTGCCTGCAACCAGTGAACTTGGAGGAATGAGAAGTGAGATTGGACTGTAAATCAAAGAACTTTTCTGAACTTACACACACATGCGCTTAGAATTAGAAGGGGGTTAAGTGAGGTTAGTTAAGTTAATAGTGATAAGTTAAAGTGTGATTCTGTTTTCATGTTTAAAGATCATTAAAAGCAACTTCTGTTTAAGTAACCATTTGTCTTGTTAAATATCTTACAAAAGGTATCTAGTTTTGTAAAGCGGGGTATACCCATATTTCAATAGAACAGGCAAATCTGGTTCATTCAAAGGCAGTGAGAGTTTATTGTCATATACATGAGTAAAATGTACATTCTTGCAACAACCTCACAGGTACATGAATACACCGACTACACTCATAAAAAGTTAAATACTACAATAAGTCAATTCAGAAAAAAAGAGGTAAGAAATATGAGGGGGTAGATAAATACATATTCATAGTTGTAGTTAATGCAAGGAAAGTAATGTTTCAGTGGTGCAGACAGAGATTTTAATGGAGTTATCTATGGTTGGGATTAAGATAGTGTGGAGAGTTGCAAGACCCCGATAGCGGTTGGATAAAAGCTGGTGTTGAACCTGGCAGCTTCCTGCCATTCCAGGAGTCGCTAGGTCCTTGGCAAGAGGACAGGGATTCAGTGCAAACAGTCGTCTGTGGTGCTGGTCATTCTCCCAGTGAGGTTTGCCTCGGTGGTGGCAGTAACAGACCCAGCTACCCCACCCTCGCCCCACCCGAGTAGTTGTCCCACTCTCCCTGCTTCTGCAGGCCTCTTCCACCTCTCCCAGTCTCCCAGTTTGTACAGGAGAAGCTTGTGGTTGGGGGGGCAGGAGGGAGCTCAGAGTGTTCAACAGCCTCCATGGAGAGAAATGGCCAGTCAGCGATTTGGGCCCTCTTGCAAAGCTGAGGTGAGAAGGGGTGACAGAAAGCATTAACTGGTGGGGGTGGCATGGGGGGGGTGGGGGGTGGAAGAGATGATCAATTGCTGGACCAATTAAAATGGCCGTTCAAAAGTTCAAGTTTATTATCAGAGTACATACATGGGGGCGGCATGTTTAGCGTTGGGTTTAGCGCAACGCTGTTAAAGGGCCATAGACCGAGACCAGGATTCGAATCCCGTGCTCTCTATAAGGAGTTTGCACATTCTCCCCATGTCTGCATTAGTTTCCTCTGGGGGCTCCAGTTTCCTCCCACTGTTTGAAATGTTCTACTGCTGAAAGAACACACAACCAGACGGGTTGAGCTCAGTGAGCAGAACTGATTTATTGCAGGCTGCTGGGCTGGACTTATACTACCAACCTGGACCTGGCTGAGAACTGCGCTGGGGGGCACCGACGTCACCCGGGCATCACAGGGTCCCCCAGCGTGGGCTTCTGAGCCCTGTGCTGAGAAGAGGGTGAAACCCCCGACGGCGCCATTTTGGCCAGCTGCCCCACCGCGTGGATTACAAGCGGGGCTGGCTCACCTGCATAGTGGCATGCCGCAACACAGTCTCCCCCCCCCCCCCACAGAACTGGCACCAATGTCCTTTTTAGCTGAGCAGCCTCGCTTCTTGGACTAGGCCAAAATCACTGGTTCGGTGGGGTCGAGGTGCGCTGGCTTCAGCCTGTCCACAGTAAACAGTTCCCGCCTGCTGCCAATCTCCAATGTGAACATAGACCCTGAACGCTGGACAACTTTGTACGGCCCCTCATAAGGTCTCTGCAGAGGTGCCACAGATGGGCCCCACTGAATAAAAACATACTCTGCGGAAAGCAGTTCGCTGGGGACATGAGATGTCCATGTGCCATGTCTGGGCGGCGGTGGGGGTGTAAAGGAGTCCAAGTGGGCCCGTAGGTGGGGAAGCAGCATGTGCGGCGACCGCTGGGGGTTGTGAGGTGCGTTGATGAACTCACCAGGCAGTGCCAGCAATGTCTCGTAGACCAGCTCAGCTGATGATGCCTGCAGATTCTCCTTGGGCATGGAGCAGATGCCCAGGAGCACCCAAGGCAGTTCATCCACCCAGTCGGGACTGGTAAGGTGGGCCATAGGTGCCAACTTAAGGTGGCGGTGCAGACACTCGACCAGCCCATTGCCCTGTGGGTGATAGGCCATGGTGCAGTGTAGCTCGATCCCCAACCTGTTGGCGAGCTGTGCCCAGAGCGCATAGGTTAACTGGGCGCCCCGATCGCTGGTGAGGTGATTCGGAATGCCAAACCGGGTGACCTAACCATGCAACACCGCTCGGGAGCAGGAGTCCGTGGAGATGTCCAGCATCGGGATCGCTTTGGGCCAATGAGTGGTGCAGTCCACCAGTGTGAACAGGTAACAGTTGCCCCGGGAAATGGGTAAGGTCCCGACTATGTCCACTTTAATGTGGCTGAACCGTTCCCGGACATGCTCAAACTCTTGCATGGGCTCCCTGGTGTGCCTGTGTACCTTGGACATCGGGCAATGGGTACATGTTCTGGCCCAGCCCACGATCTGCTTCCACAGCCTGTGCCAGACGAACCGCTCTGCCACCATCGGGACCGGGAACTTGATGGACAGGTGCAAAAGGTCGTGGAATTGATGGAAGATTTGCCTGTGCCGCTGCTGAGGAACCACTGGCCACGGGGTGCCCATGGAGACATCGCACAGGACGGTGTTTCCGCCGCTCAGAGTCGGGAGACCTCGGAAGTGCAGGCTCGCGATGGCAGTCCTGAAGGCTCGCATCTCCTCGTTGGACTTCTGGTCATGGGCGAGCTGGTTGAAGTCGAGGCTGGGCATCAGTGCGCAGATGGCCGGTCGCGAAATTGCATTGGCGACCACGTTGTCACTCCCCGCCTTGTGCCGAATATCGGTGGTAAACTCCGACACAAAGGAGAGGTGACGCTGCTGGCGGGCCGACCAGGGATCCTTTACCATCAGGAGCACCTGAATGAGGGGTTTATGGTCAGTGAAGATGGTAAAAGTCCTCCCCTCCAAGAAATAGTGGAAATGCCGCACCACGAGGTACATGCCCGGTAACTCATGGTCAAAGGCACTATACTTGCATTCCGGCGGGCGGAGCAGGCGGCTAAAGAATGCCAACAGCTTCCAATGTCCATTCACTTGCTGCTCCCGGACAGCACCTATGGCATCGACAGAGAGCACCATATGCAGGTCGGTGAGCTGGTGGACGAGCATGGTAGCCTTCGCGAGGGTGTCCTTGTTGGCCTTAAATTCACTACAGACCTCTGGGGTCCAGGTGAGCATTTTGTGCTTGGCTGCGATGAGGGTGAATAGCGGCTGCATGATGTGTGCAGCTCCTGGGATGAATTGGTTGTAAAAGTTGACCATATCCGCGAACTCCTGCAGCCCCTTGAGGCTGTCCGGACGTGGGAACTCCTTGATAGCGGCGACCTTCGTAATGGTGGGTGTGGCTCCCTCGACCGTGATGGTATGGCCCAGGAACTCCATGGACTCTTTCCCAAACTGGCACTTGGCTGGGTTGATGGTGAGGCCAAAGTCTGCCAGCCGGGAGAAGAAGGTGCACAGGTGGGCCTTGTGTTGTGCCCGATCCTTGATGGCAATGAGGATATCATCCAAATAAATGAAGACGAAATCCAGGTCCCTGCCCACTGAGTCGATGAGGTGCTGGAAGGACTAAGCAGCAGTTTTGAGCCCGAATGGCATCTGAAGGAATTCGAATAAGCTGAAGGGGGTGATGATGGCCGTCTTGGGTATGTCCACAGGGTGCGCCGGGATCTAGTGATATCCACTCACCGGGTCAACCTTGGAGAAAACCTTCGCACCATGCAGGTTGGCTGTAAAGTCCTGGATGTGAGGGATGGGGTAACGGTTAGGAACGCTATCTCATTGAGCTGTCGATAGTCTCCGCAGGGGCACCAGCCACCAGAGGTTATTGGGACCAGGTGCAGTAGCGAGGCTACAACAGATGTGAAAACTCCTCCTTTGCCACCTGGAGCTTGTCAGGCGGGAACTGGCGTGACTCGGCATGAACCAGTGGACCCTAGGTGAGGATGTGGTGGAACACCCCATGGTGTGGTGAGGCAGCGGAGAACTGTGGTTTGAGGAGGGTCGGAAATTCATCCAGGATTCACTGGAACTCATCTCTGGGTGTACTGATCATGGCCATCTGCAGCTACTCTGTGTGGGAGGAGTCGAGGCGAATGGGCTGGAAAGTACAGGCATCCTCCAGGCGCCTACCCTGAATGTCCACCAGAAGCCCATGGGTGAGGAGGAAGTCGGCATTCAGGATGGCAGTCAGAAGGAATGAGATGGTGAACCTCCATGATAACTTTCGTCGGCCGATCTGGAAGTGGATTATCTTGTCTCCATACTTCTGGATCTCTGTTGTGTTGGCTGTACGGAGGAGAGGTCCTCGAGATCGGTTCCTGGACTCGATGGCTGTGGCCGGGATGATGCTGATCTGGGCCCCAGTAGCGACGAGGAACCGCTGGCCACTGACTGAGTCCCACAGGTAGAGGAGGCTGTGTCCTTGGCCAGCCACTGCAGCCATTAACAATGGCCGGCTTGCTTGTTTCCCTGGAACGGGCAGGACTGACGACACTTCCGAGCCTTGGCTCCTCAGTGCTGGTGGTGGAAGCAGAGGCCTGGAGCGGATGCCGTGCCCCTGGTTATGCTCTTGGTGGCCCTTGCAGGGACTGGATGTTTTACCGCAGTGCTAGTGGCGGGCTTGGCGTGGGCATGCTCATGTCTTGTGACCTGCTGGACCTCCGAGCCCTCCAGGAACCGCTCGAGCCATAGGTCTTGGGTCTTCTGAGTGACCTTCCTTGGGTTGGTAAGCTCTCTTGGGCCAGTAACGGGCAGATGGTCGAGGAAAATGTGCTTGAAGAGTGGACAGTTGGTGTGATCACCCATGAGCACGAACATCTCGTCCATCAGCTCCATCAGGGACCTTTTCCCCAAGGCGTCAACGAGCAGCATGCTGGCATCTGGATAGTCTGAGGGATCTGGTGAGCACTCGCTTGATAGTCCCGTATTTGTCTTCGGCGGGTGGGTGCTGAACGAAATGCAGCATGTGTCTGGTGGTGGCCTGGTCCAGGGCGGTGACCACATGGTAGAATTTGGTTGTGTTGCATTAAATCTGGTGGAAGTGAAACTGAGCCTCCACATGGCCGAACCAGGTCACCGGCTCCTGAACCCAGAAGTCAGGCAGCTTGACGGCTATAGCACTGATCCCAGGTTTGCTCATGTTGGGTTCAAAAATGTTTGAACCAGTTGGGATCACCAATTGTAGCGGCAGCTACACTGCTACTGAAAGAACACACAACCAGACTGGTTGTGCCCAGTAAACAGAAAACTGGTTTATTGCAGGCTGCTGAGCTGGACTTGTACTCCCAGTCCGGATCTGGCTAAGAACTGTGCTGGGTGGCGCTGACACCATCCAGGCATCACGTGGTCCCCCAGCGTGGGCTTCTGAGCCCTATGCTGAGAAGAGGGGGAAACCCCTGACGGTGCCATTTTAGCCGGCTGGCCCGCCTCGTGGATGCAATCGAGGCCGGTTCGCCTGCCTAGTGGTGTGCTGCCACAGTAGGTTAATTGGACGGCACAGGCTCATGGGGCAGAAGAGCCTGTTACCGTGCTGTATGTCTAAATTTTAAGAATTTAAATGTAAAAGCATGATATCACATACAACCCCAAGATTCTTTTTCCTGCTGTCCAGGCAAAATTTCCAGTTACCTGCGGCTGTAAACTGTACTCTAGAAGAAAGAGATGCAAACAAAAGATAGAAATGTAAACAAAAGTTCTGTTCAGTTTATTTATTTATTTATATTGCACATTTAAAACAGCTCATGTTGACCAAAGAGCTGTGCACTTCAGAAAAGAAATCCTTGGTTACAACCTAACGATGACGGGCAGCCAATTACACAGGCGCGGCCATCTTGTACGAAAGCTACTTGAATACATAAGCTACTTGACTAAACAATACTACGTACAATTAATTTTTCAGAGATTAGACAATGACACGTGTAAAGCCTGGTTACAAACTAGATGTTAAAAAAATTTCTGCCAGTTTAAGTGGAGAAGAACGTTCCCCAATCCTGAGGCCTCACTGTGGGCTGCTAGTCGCACAGCCATCACTGATCAGGTCACCAACCTCTCCAGGATAAAATGATAAAAGTCTGCCAGCATCCTGGGAAAACAGGCTACCTCACAGTCATAGCTCACGGAGCTCCAAAAAGCTCCAGTGCTATCCGCCGCGAGGCCCAAAGGAAGCAAATAAACTGACTGTGCAATACCATATAACTATATAACCATTTACAGTCCAGAAACAGGCCAGTTTGGCCCTACTAGTCTGTGATGAACATCTTCTCCCACCTAGTCCCACTGACCCACATTCGGCCCATAACCCTCCACACCTCTCCCGTCCATACACCTACCCAACCTTTCCTTAAATATTAACATCGATCTCGCTTCTACCACCTGTGCCGGAAGTTCATTCCACACCCTTTGCTGAAGAAATTCCTCCTTATGTTTCCCATAAACTTTTCCCCTTTTATTTTCAATCCATGCCCTCTTGTTTGAATCTCCCCCACTCTCAGTGGAAAAAAATGCCTATCCACATTGACTCTATCTGTCCCCCTTATAATTGTGAATACCTCTATCAAATCACCCCTCAACCTTCTACTCTCCAGGGAATAAAGCCCCAGCCTGCTCAACCATTTCCCGTAACTCAAACTCTGAAACCCCTGCAACATTCTCGTGAACCTCCTCTGGACTTTCTCTATTCTGTTTATATCCTTCCTGTGATTCAGCGACCAAAACTCCACACAATATTCCAAATTTGGCCTCACCAATGCCTTAATCAATTTCAACATAACGTCCCAACTCCTGCACTCAATACTCTGATTTATGAAAGCCAACATACTAAAATGCATTTCTATAGCGATTTATTCTCAAGAGATATAATGTAGAGACCAGTTGGGGAGGAGAACCAAACTGTGGGGGAAGTGGGAATTTAATAGAACAGTACAGCACAGTATAGGCCCTTCAGCCCACAATGTTAGGCCAACCCATATAAACCTACTCCACAATCAATCTCGCTCTTCCCTCGCTCACAGTCTGTCACCCTCTCATTTTGTTAAATCCCTGTGTCTATCTCAGGGTTGTTGGGAACTAGGGAAAGGCAGATGGAGGCGATGGAACCAGATCAGAAAGGGAATCATCTGAAATTGGAAAATCCATTGGGGGGTGGGGGTATGAGAGATCACAGATGATGGAATATGGAGCCAAGTGCAATCTACCAGTGGAACTCAATGGGCAATGCAGCATCCATGGGAGATGAAGAGCATCAAGCGTTCTTTGATTCTCACTGACGCTGCTCAGCTGAGTTTACTCCAGAAGATTATACTTTTGCTGTTGGAAGTTTTAATGTTTATGCAGTTGGGTTTTAGGCTAGCTAGGTGCAATATGTTTATATTTAGTCCTGCCTTGGCAATGGATGAGACTGAGGACAGACAGTTCTGCATGGGAATGGAGAGAGGAATTAAATTGGATGGTAATTGGGAGATCTACCTGATATCTGGAGTCGGAGGGCTGACCACCTCTGCATCCTAATATCAACAACCTGACATCTCTTGGCCCTCACCAACACTTCCTCATCCTGTTTATGCTTGCTCTCTCTCTCGTAAAAGGGTCCCAGCCTGAGATGTTGATTAACGTGCTGGAGAACCTCAGCTGATCACACAGCATCCACCGGAGGTAAGGGGATGACCAATGTTTTGGATATGGGCCCTTGGTTGGGTTTAAGCAAACACAAGTAGATACCAGAATACAAATTGGGGGAGGGGGGAGGAGGGAGCAGAGGGAGAAAGCAGAAAGGAGAGGAGTATGGACTGACAGGTAAGAGGTCATAGGTGGACGCAGGTGGGAAGGGAGAAGAGAAACTTTCTGAGAAGTGGGGAGAGAGTAGCTCTCTAATAGGAGATGGAAGTGAAAGGGGGGAAGGAGATGGTGACAGGGGAATAGGAAAAGAGAGAGACCAATGGAGGGAGTTATGAGAAGTTGAAGAAGTCGATGTTAATGCCATCTGGTTGGAGAGTTTCCAGGCGGAATATGAGGTGTTGCTTCTCCAATTTGTGGATAACCTTGGTTGGGCAGTGCCTGACACCATGGATAGACATGTCAGTGTGCCAATGGTGCATGGAATTGAAAGAGTTTGGCCCTGGGAGGCCCTCGTAATTGCAGCAGACAGAAACGCGGACTGATGGTTTCCCTTTCACGGATACCGCCTGATCCACTGAGCTTGCATTCTGCATTTGCCCTGCCAACTGGCTCTCAGCGATACCGCACTGGCCTTGTTTAGGAAGGCTGTGGTTTCCAACCAGCTGCAAATGATTTCTTCTGCAAAAGGGATGAAGAAACGATGAATGGCGGCAAAACCATGGTGCCTTCAGATGTTTCACCCACAGCCCAGATTACACACTTGAGCAAGAGAACTTAAACCAACCAAGACGGAAAGTTAAATTCCCAGTCATCTGATGTTAAAGAGTTTCCTGTCTCAACACTAATTAAATATTTATGTGCGTGAACTTGTGACATCGTAACTCAAATCCAGCCTTTGAGCTTCGGTAGTTAGAGTCTACCCCATGAAATAGTCTTCAAGACTTAAACGACTCAATAATGCCTTCTTTGTTTCGTGGAAGTTGTTGGACATTTTTCTTTGCAGGCTTTGAAACAATATCCCATTATGCTATTAATCTTAGCTTTAAGGTATCAGTATGGTTCACTGACAAACATGTCCGATTTCTGCGGAGAGAGGCCTGAAATCCTTGATGTATTCTCCGTCTTGAAGTGAGGCCTTGGTTAGGCTTCAGTCTTCATGGAGAGACCTGCAGGTGACCCTACGATTCACTGTTGCCAAGAGGTCTGAAGCAAACAAAGCCACATTATTTTCCCATCAAAGATTTTTTTTTATATAGAAGAAGTAGTGGAAAATATTGCAGAACTCTCCTCTGCACCTTAAAGAAAAACTACTGGTGATTTATGGCATGTTTGACACTAAATTAAATTTGGCCAAATATTTGTGCTTCATTGTTGGCTTGACTGTAGTTATCGATGGGAACTCATATCCAAGACTTTCTGAGGGTGTCAGCAAGAAGTGGGAGAGGGCAAATGGGGTGACCTGGGGGCTGGGAATATTGTGCAGGGCTCAGGGGAGCTTATATAATTATCAATAAAGGGCATTTGGTTCAAATCCTGCCTGGCTTCGTTCTCTCAGGATGAGAATTTCTCTTTCAATAACAATTCCAGATGTTGAAATTCAGCTGCCTTTGCCTGGCTCAATCCAACAGGGTACAAATTCCACAATTAATGGTCATAAATCATCTCAAAGAAAAAGGGAAAAAAAAAGTTCCCTTTGGCTTGGAAGGGAATCTTTCAGAATAAAGGGCCTGTTCCCTGCAAAGATCAGGGGGAAACTGTAACATGTTAAAAGTGTGAGAGGCAGAGGTGCGATTCCTTAATGGAATACATACCAGAGATGCCAGTTTACTCCTGATGAATATACCTTGATGAAGGGCTCAAGGCCCAAAATGCTGTTTATGGATCTTTATCTTTGTTTATATAAAGTAGAGGTAGGTAAACTGGTTGACCGTTTTGAGTTCTGTGTGCCTGATGGAGATGTGGGGGGGCTGGTGGTCATGGTGGGGAGCTGGCTGATGGAGGACCTCAGTTTTCTTCAGGCTGACTTCCAGGCCAAACATTTTGGCAGTTTCCGCAAAACAGGACGTCATGCGCTGGAGAGCTGGCTCTGAATGGTCAAGTCTCCAGAATGGAGGACCATCGCCTTCCCAAGATCGTGTTCTATGGCGAGCTCTCCACTGGCCACCGAGACAGAGGTGCACCAAAGAAGAGGTACAAGGACTGCTTAAAGAAATCTCTTGGTGCCTGCCACATTGACCACTGCCAGTGGGCTGATATCGCCTCCAACCGTGCATCTTGGCACCTCACAGTTCAGCGGGCAGCAACCTCCTTTGAAGAAGACCCCAGAGCCCACCTCACTAACAAAAGACAAAGGAGGAAAAACCCAACACCCAACCCCAACCAACCAATTTTCCCTTGCAACCGCTGCAACCGTGCCTGACTGTCCCGCATCGGACTTGTCAGTCACCAATGAGCCTGCAGCAGACGTGGACATTTACCCCTCCATAAATCTTCGTCCACGAAGCTAAGCCAAAGAAAGATAAAGTAGAATACAGAGAAAGATTGAGTAGACGGGGTCTTTATTCATTAGAGCGTAGAAGGTTGAGGGGGGATTTGATAGAGGTATATAAAATTATGAGGGGGATAGATAGAGTAGATGTGAATAGGCTCTTCCCCTTGAGGGTAGGTGAGATTGGAACAAGGGGTCATAAGTTAAGGGTTAGGGGCCAAAACTTTAGAAGTAACATGAGGGGGAACTTCTTCACTCAGAGAGTGGTGGCTGAGTGGAATGGCCTTCTGGAAGAGGTGGTTGTGGAAAGGTCAATTTTGTCATTTAAGGAAAAGTTGGATAGGTGCATGGATGTGAGGGAATTGGAGGATTATGGACATGAAGCGTGTAGGTAGAACTAGTGGAGTTTTCTTAAATTGGTGCAGATTAGAGGGGCCGAGCTGGCCTGTTTCGGTACTGTAATTGTTATCTGGTTATATGCTGTTTGACCTGCTGAGTTTCTCCAGCGCCGTGGTTTTACTTACCCCTGAACGGAATGCTTTACAAAAGAATGTGCTCTTTGGTTTTACTCAGGGCTCAGGTTGGCTCCAAAGATTTACAGGACGAAAGGGGATGGGAAATCAGGGGGCACAATGGTTGCGACATCACAACTCCAGGGACCTGGGTTCGATCCTGACCTCAGGTGCTCTCTGCGTGAAGTTTTCATACTCTCCCGGTGACTGCCTAGTTTTACTTCTGCGTGCTCTGGTTTCCTTCCACATCTGAAAGATACAGTGGTTGGTTAAGTTGTGCCTGCAACAATCTGAGTGTGGGCGATTGTAGGTATCACTGGTGGAAACATCACATATTGTGGTAAACCACAGTTATCCCCTGATTGGCTTTGCCGGCCGGACATGCCTCCTGAGATCGATCCTACCCATAGCCTCTTGCAGTTCCCCTTTCTCTTTGCTTCGATCAGTCGATAAGTTTGATGCTCGATCCCGTCGTTAGTTAATAAAACCCTTTTGTTATTATTGATAGCACATCACATATAATCCCACGTAATCGTCAATATCACGTGATAATCCTTTTTTGATCCACAAAATTGGTGTTTTTTAATAACCTGCACTGGGCACCAGAAAAAGGGGAGATCAGGAAGATCAAATTGAGAAGGAGAGGCAGAGGAGACAACCCAAGGGACAGTGATCACGGCGGCGGACAAGTGAGGGGTTCTGTGGTTGAAAGACCCACACAGGAGGG
Source organism: Narcine bancroftii (assembly GCF_036971445.1). Taxonomy (NCBI): domain Eukaryota; kingdom Metazoa; phylum Chordata; class Chondrichthyes; order Torpediniformes; family Narcinidae; genus Narcine; species Narcine bancroftii. Next base: position 10,912,561 of record NC_091471.1, read on the forward strand.
TGTGGCTCGTACCAGACTGCGGGCTGCTTGAGGCTGGTTCAAAACTGGCTGAAGAGGTACCAGGTATCAGAACTGGGATGAGAGAGCATGCTGAGGGTGCTCAGAGGTTCCTGATTGTGTCGGAGGTTCGGATCTCGAGCCAGTGGTTTGGACTCAGGCTGCGGAGGCTGCGGGTGCACTGGAGGCAAATTTATGGACACTCCGCGACTCTTGGGGGGAGGACCTCTTTTGCTTCTTTCTCTGACTGTAAGAGGCCCTTCGGGCAATTTCTGCCGATGGCGAATCTGTCTACCTTACAGCAGGCAAAGGGCAATTTCATGTAATATGACACTGTTTTATTACATGACAATAAACAGAATCTTGAATCGTGAAAGGTTGACCCCCTAATTTTGGCCCTGACCGCCCACCCATCCAACTTTCTGACACCTCGGCCGCCCACCCATCCAAGCTTTCTGACACCTCGGCCGCCTGCCCATCCAAACTTTCTGACACCTTGGCCATCCGCCCATCCAAGCTCCCGACGCCCCAAACGTGGACTTACCACCCATGCTGAACATTTCCTATTTCCTTATGTTTGGCCCATATGCCTCTCAACCTTTCCAATCCATCAACCTGTCAAAATGCTTGTTAAATGTTGCAACTGTACCCAAGACTACCACTTCTTCTGACACCACACCACATACCCACTACCTTCTGCTTGAGAAACTTGCCCCATTAAGTTCTTCCCCTCTCATCAATAATCCTCCACCCTCTGCAGTGACAAGTGAAAATGTGAATCACTTCTCAGTCCACCACTAGGGAGCATCAGATAAAATATCTCTGCTCAGGTTTTGTTGGACATGAAGTCCAATCTGATCTTCCTGATCATATCAGAGGTTTAAATCTGGCAATGGATCGAACAGGAGTCCATGCAGCTGCAGAGGCTGCGGGAACACTGGAGGTGACGCCAGACAACACTAAAGGCAACTCTTTGTCTGCCTTATGGAAGGCCAAGGCATTTCTCTGTAACATTAAATGTTCAGCTCTATTACATAACAATAAAGATCAAGGAATCTTGAATTTTCCAACAGAGGAGAGAGTCTCTGGTAAGGAAATATTTTACGCTCAGAGGGGTGTTCCCATCATTAGACAGCCAAATAGAACAGAGACCTCTTCGTCTGTTGCACTCTCTAGTTCTACATTTGTGATTAAACAAAATGAGGAGTTTGGGCCAGGAATAGAACAAAGAACTTTACACAGAGACTTGCACAAAACAGAAGGGCATAAAAATTAGGAGCAGGAGTCAATCATCTGGCGCATTGAGCCTGCTCCGTCATTAACTAAGGAAGGTCATGGCTGATCTGGCCATGGACTCAGCTCCATTTAGATCCATAGAGCACTCCAGCACAGAAATAGCCCCTCCAGCCCACCTAGTCTGTGCTGAGCTATTGTTCTGCCTTGTCTCATTGCCCTGTACCCAGACCATAACCCTCCATACCACTCCCATCCATTTACCTGTCCAAATTTTTCTTAAATGTTAAAATCAAAAATACAGTATATAGTCGTATCTATCTATCTTTGGCTTGGCTTCGCGGACGAAGATTTATGGAGGGGGTAAATGTCCACGTCAGCTGCAGGCTCGTTTGTGGCTGACAAGTCCGATGCGGGACAGGCAGACATGGTTGCAGCGGTTGCAGGGGAAAATTGGTTGGTTGGGGTTGGGTGTTGGGTTTTTCCTCCTTTGTCTTTTGACAGTGAGGTGGGCTCTGCGGTCTTCTTCAAAGGAGGTTGCTGCCCGCCGAACTGTGAGGCGCCAAGATGCACGGTTTGAGGCGATATCAGCCCACTGGCGGTGGTCAATGTGGCAGGCACCAAGAGATTTCTTTAGGCAGTCCTTGTACCTCTTCTTTGGTGCACCTCTGTCACGGTGGCCAGTGGAGAGCTCGCCATATAACACGATCTTGGGGAGGCGATGGTCCTCCATTCTGGAGACGTGGCCCACCCAGCGTATACCCCTTGAGAAAATGACATATCATTTAAGGAATAAATATACTTTTTTTTTAAATTTAGTGCACATACTTACATGCCAAGGGCATGAATTTATAAAGAGCTTTCCCTGAACCTCATGAAACCTCTCTTACTTCTTAGGATAAATACATGATGATATTGAGCAGGCAAAGTTGTGTGAATGTTTATGATATTTTGCTAACTAGGTCTTTTTTTTCCTTTTTTTTCCTCCTTTTCTTTTTTTCTTCCTTCTTGGGGATTATTTGAGGAGGGAGGGGTTGGTGGGATTCATGTAGCATGAATATATGTTTGTCATTTTCTGTATTTGGATACATGTATGGAAATTGAAATAAAATGTTCGAAAAATGTTAAAGTCGAGCTCGGATTCACCACCTTAGCTACCAGCTTGTTCCACACTCTCACCACCCTCTGTGTAAAGATGGTCCCTTTAAACATTTCACCTCTCCCCCTTAACCCATGTCCTCAAGAACTTGTCTCATCCAACCTCAGTGGACAAAGCCTGATGGCGTACCAAATTATTCTACGTTGAGCTACTTATAGACGTTGGTCTACACGTTGTGGATTGTTGTACACGTCGTGGAGTTGATGTATACACTGGGAAGTTGATGTACAAGACTGATGTCTCCAGGTTTGCATGCTGGGCTAATACACATCACTGCTTCTGTCACATGGACAAGAAGAGATGTCCTCAGTGATGTCATCAGCCCAGATAGAAACCTGTATTGGATGCAGTCAATTTCCCACATTTTGCAAAGCACATCTTCCCATAAGCCCAACAGTATCCAAGTGAGCTCACTTTTAGAACCATAGAAACATAGAAGATAGGAGCAGGAGTAGGTCATTCGACCATTCGAGCCTGCTCCACCATTCAACGGGATCATGGCTGATCTTAAAGTTCAGTACCCCGTCCCCGCCTTCTCTCCATAACCTTTAATACCCTTATACTGAAGAAATATATCTAATTCATATATACTCTATCTGTGACAGATGTCGTTCTGAGGTGGATTCCCTGACACATATGTTTTGGTCCTGCCCTTCCCTGAAAAAAAAACACTGGAAAGATATTTTTGATATTATTTCAGCAGTTTTGCTTATCAACCTAAAACCTTTGACTGCATTTTTTGGACAACCGGTTTTGGACTCTGCCCACTTATATCTGCTTCAGCTTGTCGTGTGATTGCATTTGTTACTTTAATAGCAAGGAGATCATTCTACTCAAATGGAGAGACCCGAAACTACCTCCTACGCACCAATGGTTTTCCCAAACTGCAGCAAGATGACGTTTAGGAAAAAAATTACAGGTGGTCCTGTTGACCCTTCAGTTAAATTTGAAGAGACTTATATAAAAAAATTTGATGCGGTAGCCTCAGCTGCTTCCTTGGGCAGAGAATTCCACAAATTCACCACTCTGTGGGAGAAGCAGCCCATCCTCACCTCTGTCTTAAAGCTGAATCTTGAGGCTACGTACACAAGTTGTAGTCTCACATGCCAGTGGAAACATGTTCATTGCTCTACCTTATCAATTCATTTCATCTTTTTTTACCCCTTATCCTTGTAAACTCCAATAAACATGAACAATCTGACCTCCACTCTTTCTGCCACAATCCCAACCTCACCACAGACAAGGGTGGCCAGTTGTGGCCTGGTGCACTGACGTCTACCTTGCCGAGGCCAGAAAACAGCTCACAGGCACCTCCTTCTACCTACCCTACCCACAGGACCCCACCAAATTCTCATCAAGCCACTGTCTCCAGCTCCATCTCCAACCTCATCACCTCTTGTCACCTCCCTCCCATGGCTGCTAGCCTCATTGTCTCCCATCCCTGCTATGCTCATCTCTACCATATACCCAAAAGAAATACGTACATTGTTGAAGGCCTCAAGCCCGAAACAATGGTTATATATTTTCACCTTTGCAATGTAAAGAACACTTTGATCTGCTGAGTTTCTCCAGCATTGTGTTTTTACTTCAATCACGGTGTCTACAGATTTTCAGTTTTACTTCCAATAATTATGGGCCTAGGCTTCTCAATCTCCTCTGATGCAGTGTTGGAAAGTGTACGATCATGAACTTTAGTAGAAGGAATAAAAGGGGGAAAAAATTCAAAATTCAGAGGTGCAAAAGGGCTTGGGAGTCCTTGTCCATTGTACCCATAAGGTTAACCTCCAGGTTGAGTTGGTGGTGAAAAAGGTGAAGAATGTTGGCGTTCTTATGTAGAGGAATAGAACATAAGAGCAGGGATGCAATGTTGAGGCTTTACAAATAACTGGTGAATCCTCACTTGGAGTACAGGGTAAAGATTAGGGCTCTTTATTTAAGAGAGGATGTACTGCCATTGGAGAGAGTTCAGACACAGTTCACAAGAATGATTCTGGGAATTAGGGTTGACGGCTCTTCGACTGTACTCCTTGGAGTTCAGAAGAAAGAGAGGTGACCTCATAGAAGCATTTAAAATTTTGAAAGGCTTGGACTGTACAGACAGTACAGTCTTGAATATGTTTCCCCTGGCAGGGGATTCAAGGACAAGAAGGCACAACTTTAGGATTGAAGTGCGCCCATTTAAAAGAGAGATGCGGATAAATTTCTTTACCTAGAGAGTGGTGTGGAATTTGCGGCCATGGGCAGCAGTGGAGGCCAGGCCATTGGGTGTATTTAAGGCAAAGATTGATAGGCAATATTAATGGTCAAGTTTTCAAGGGCTAAGAGAGGTGGCTGAGTGGGAGAATGGATCAGCTCATGATGGAATGGCAGAGTGGATTTGATGGGCTGAAAGGCCTACTGCTGCTCTATGTTATGGTCTTAGAACTCCTTCGTTTCTAGAATCAACCTCACTTCCAATAAGGAATGGGTAATGAGTATTACATTATCTCCATCTTTCAATCACATATTTAGATTAGACATTGACCAAGTAAAATGTTCTCTGGGACTTTGGGATATCAGGGAAAACAATCAATCACTTTTGGAACTCAATGAGTTGATCAGTGCCTGCATGCCAGGGTGGGGGGGGGGGGGGGGGAGGTAGTGGAACATTTGGGAGGGAAAAGGGTGCAATTGAGGTCAGGTGAACCAAGCAATGACTGCAAAGATTTTTTTTAAAGTCAAGCATGTCTATAAAAGTAATGAACTGTGAAGTGGAGAAGTCATCGAGGGAGTGGTCATCGTTAGACTGGACTGAGTCCGAGAGGTAAGGCTTCAGCGAGAAGTGGCTGAGGTGGTGGTGGTGTGGGAGTTAGGGTTTGGTTTAGGGTTAGAGTAGGTTACATACATACACATTTTAAAACAGATTATATTTGAAATACTGAATAATTCATATTCAGTGACTTTACAGAAACTATGGAGAAAGCTATGAACATTTCACAAGTAGGTGCTAATTGAAATGAATGGACTGGAGACAGATTGTCTGTGTTGAACATTTTTACAAGACTTCTGATCTTTCAGCAAAGTGCTCACTCAAAGATCACTCCTGGGTTCTTGTTTACCTAAAACAACAGATGGGAGCAGGAAACTACCTCCTATTGTATGCTGGAGAAAGAAGGGGTTTTGGCAAGTGAGAGAAAGGGAGAGACTGAACAGTCACGGCTGAAACAAGCAGAAGTTTGTCAGGCCTGAAACAGAAGCTCCAGAGTGGCGGATGGCTGGAAGTGCTATCTGTCTGATGTTTCTCTTGGAATAAGTGGAACAGAAAGGAACTCCGTGATAGACTGAAAGAAAGAGGTTACCATCTGGAGAACCCTGATGGGGCAAGTTTCATCAGCGAGACATTGAGGTGACTAATGGTGGTACCTCAGTTGTGGAAATCCTGGAATAACAAATCTCTCTCTGCAAATCTACAAAGAACCTTCCTGAGCGATAATCATTTACCTTTCGAGCACCAAAGCCTGGTGAACTTTATACATGTTAAATTCTGTGCACGGTATAAGAATTCCCTGCAACCAGAGAACTTGCAAGAATGAAAAGTGAAGTGTAAACCAAAGAACTTTTCTTAAATTTATAGACACATTACATACATGTTTAGCATTGGGTTTAGCGCAACACTGCTAAAGGGCCAGTGACTGGGACTGGGATTCGAATCCTGAGCTCTCTATCAGGAGTTTGCACATTCTCCCCATGTCTGCATTGGTTTCCTCTGGGGGCTAAGATGGGTTTGGTTAAGTTGATAGAGATAAGTTAAATTTTGATTCTGTTTTCATGTTTAAAGATAATTAAAAACAATTTTTGTTTAAGTAACTATTTGTATTGGTGAATGTCTACTGCTGCTGGGTTTTGCGGTCCTTTGGGCTCGTAACAGTACACATCAGTAAATGTTGTTTCTTGAATATGTGAGAAGTTCCTTTGGTCATTCAAATTCATCTGCCCATTCACTTAATTCTGGGCCCTGCAGCACTCCCCTCACCAAATGGAGAAGCATCCATCTATTCCAACTCCCTGCCTTGCATTGGTTAATGCTCATACATTACCCCCAACTACATGCATCCTTATCTTAGGGATGTCGGGATGTCTCTTTTACAGCACCTCATCGAACGCCTTCCAGAGATCCAAGTGCAGAATATCCACCAGTTCCCCTCTGTCCTCTGTGCTCAATATATTCCCAACAAACACCAGTAAGTATGCCAAACATGACCTGCCCTTCCTGAATCAATGCTGCATCTGCCTGATGGAACAATTGCTGTCCAGATGTCTTATTATTTTTTCCCTAGATTGCTCCAAGCATTTTCCTGACTGCAAATGCTAAACTAACTGGCCTTCGCCTTCATCCAATTTTAAGCAATGGCGTACAATCTGTGCACTTGTACCATAAGAGAAGCTTATAATTTGCTCTGATCTCCATACAAATGTGTATCTGGTCTTTGATTTGTCCTGTGTGGCTCCAGTCCTCAAAGGGGTAGTTTGGTGGATTTGAAATAAGTACATCCAACCATAAATGTTGTTGCATTTCTCAGGGTTCAACATAGGCGACATGGGTTAGCGTAGCAGTTAGTACAACGCTATTAGACCGTCAGCGATCCAAGTTTAAATCCAGCGATGCCTGCATGGAGTCTGCACCTTCTCTCCGTGATGTCGGTGGGTTTTCCCTGGTAGCTCCAGTTTCCTCCCACCCTCTTACAACATTTGTGGTTAGTGGGTTAATTGTGTGAAATTAGTCAGCTTGGGTTTCATGGGCCGGAAGGGCTTTCTACCATGCTGTACTGTTAAAATTAAAAATGAAAGGCTTCACCAATCCTCCAGAAGCTTCCCAAGTCTAAGGGCAGTTTCAGTTAAAATGCATTGGGGCAGCAGTAAAGTGGTGCATTGTTCTTCCACATTTTCTCTGAATACTTCCAGCTAGGAGAGAAGCAAATAAAAAGGGGGTGCTTGATGGAATTGCCTATCAGTGCACTGAAGATGCAAGTAGCCCTGGCAAATAGCAATGGTGCTTGTCCCTCTGGGTTGTGGGTTCGTGTCCCACTCTGGGGCCCTGATCCATTCACCGGGGTTGGTGAGACTCCTGGACTGGTGCAGAGGATCACTTGCAACACACAAACCTACATGGAAGGCACTGCCTAAAATTCTAATCTAGATCTCCTGCTGCCTTCGAGAAAGCAGCCCATTCAGTAGAAGACCAAAATTCCAGATCCCAGAAATCCAGGCCACCCGAGAAGCAGGAGTTTAAGAAAACTCAAACTTTTAAAATTTAGTGACCTTTTGTGTGACCCATGGACGCCCAGCGGCAGAAAGCATTGGTCACTTTGATCGATGACGCACTCTCTGTCCACTAATGAATAAATGATCACATTTTACCCTGTTCATCACTTCTTTATTCCTTCTTAAATTTGAATTTTGAAAGTACTGCCTGAGAATCTGGAAAATCCTTAAATCTGTAAATTCCAAGAATCCAGACCAACCCAATCGTGAGCAATCTGGATTGTTGGACTTCTATTATATGTCAAAAGACCCTTCTCAACCTCTTCACCCACCCTCCAGCCAGGAAGAAGATTCACGAGTATGAAATCACCCACCATCAGATTCAAGGACAGTTTCGTTCCTGCCGTTATCAGACTCCTGAATGAACCCCAGTTCTCAACAGATTCCCAGATGGTAAAGTGGAAGCGTGCAGGAGGGAGATAAAATCAGCAGTTTTACACAACAACTTGGGCTCTCAACGTTAGCAAAACCAAGATGATTGTGGATTTCAGGTGGAAATCAGGAGAACATGAGCTGGTCCTCATCGAGGATTCTGCAATGGAGAACTTCACATTCCTGGGAGTAGACATCTCTGAAGATCTGTCCTGGAGCCTCCATGTTGACGCCAACAGCTATACTTTGTGAAGAGTTTGACAAGATTCGTTCGAAAACTTCTACAGGTGTACAGAACATTCTGGCTGGTTGCATCACTGTCTGGTATAGAGGTGCAATGCTCTGGACAAGAAAGACGGTTGCAACATCAAAGGCACCAGACTTCACTCCATTGAGGACATCTACAGGAGGCAGTGTCTTAAGAAAGCAGCCTCTATCCCCAAAGACCCCCACCACCCAGGCCATGCCCTCTTCACTCTGCTACCATTGGGGAAAAGGAACAGGAGCCCGAAGACGAGCACTCAGAGCCTCAAGGTCAGTTTCTTGCCCTCCACCATCAGATTCCTGAATGATCAATGAACCAAAGACTCTTCCTTAATTTGAGTTTTTCTTTTTAATCTGCACTATTTTTGAACGTGGTTAATATGAATGTTTGCACGGCGACGCTGCTGCAAAACAACGAATTTCGTGACTTGTTCATGACAAAAACTTGTGAGTTAAGAGAGACTTGAGGGGCAATGTTTCAATTAGAGGGTAGTTTGTGTCTGGAATGAGCTGCTGGAGGAAGCTGTAGCCATGGGTGCCATTGCAAAGTTCAAAAGATGTTTAGACATTTACATTTAAAATTGTCTAATTTTTATTTGCTGCATGGTAGAAGCCAATTGTGGACATTTAAACCCATGCTGCCCAATTACACCCAATTAACCTGCAATCCCGCACATTCTGGAGGGTGGCAGGAAACCGGAGCACCCAGGAAATCTCATGCAGGTACAGGGCGAATGTTAAAACTCCTTGCAGACAGTACCAGATTTGAACATGGGTTCCTGGCACTGTGAACGTCACACGAAGTGTTCAGAAAGATATGGAGCTAATGCAAGCAAATGGGACCAGCCCAGAATATCAACTGGGTCCCTTTGCGTGAGTTGGTCTGAAGGCCTGTTTCTGTACTGTCTATGACTCTTCATTTGCTTGGGTTAGTGCCGCTTAACATCTTCAGAACGAGGCGCCTGCAGCTGTTCAACAACTCTCCTACTGGCTCACTGTGACCACAGTCTGCACCACTTCTGAGCATGAACTTGTCTACTTCAATAGTGTCCCTTGAATTTTCAGCCTCCAGTATCAAGAAGGTCAAGGGCAGCCTGGGCAGGGAGACAGGACCAAGTGTGATATCTCCTTCAATGCACAACGTCCTGACTTGGAGATACACCACTGTTACATCATTATTAAGTGGACTGATGCACCATCAATAATCACAAGAGGCTGGAGTTGTGAAACTATCAGGCCTTTATTAACTTCTTCTTTCTTCTTCTTTGGCTTGGCTTCGCGGACGAAGATTTATGGAGGGGTAAAGTCCACGTCAGCTGCAGGCTCGTTTGTGGCTGACAAGTCCGATGCGGGACAGGCAGACACGGTGGCAAGGGAAAATTGGTGGGTTGGGGTTGGGTGTTGGGTTTTTCCCCCTTTGTCTTTTGACAGTGAGGTGGGCTCTGCGGTCTTCTTCAAAGGAGGTTGCTGCCCGCCGAACTGTGAGGCTCCAAGATGCACGGTTTGAGGCGATATCAGCCCACTGGCGGTGGTCAATGTGGCAGGCACCAAGAGATTTCTTTAGGCAGTCCTTGTTCCTCTTCTTTGGTGCACCTCTGTCACGGTGGCCAGTGGAGAGCTCGCCATAGAACACGATCTTGGGAAGACGATGGTCCTCCATTCTGGAGATGTGACCTACCCAGCGCAGTTTGATCTTCAGCAGCGTGGATTCGATGCTGTCGGCCTCTGCCATCTCGAGTACTTCGATGTTAGGGATGAATGTTGAGGATGGAGCGGAGACAACACTGGTGGAAGTGTTCTAGGAGCCGTAGGTGATGCCGGTAAAGGACCCATGATTCGGAGCCGAACAGGAGTGTGGGTATGACAACGGCTCTGTATACGCTAATCTTTGTGAGGTTTTTCAATTGGTTGTTTTTCCAGACTCTTTTGTGTAGTCTTCCAAAGGCGCTATTGGCCTTGGCGAGTCTGTTGTCTATCTCGTTGTCGATCCTTGCATCCGATGAAATGGTGCAGCCAAGATAGGTAAACTGGTTGACCGTTTTGAGTTTTGTGTGCCCGATGGAGATGTGGGGGGGCTGGTAGTCATGGTGGGGAGCTGGCTGATGGAGGACCTCAGTTTTCTTCAGGCTGACTTCCAGGCCAAACATTTTGGCCTTTAGTTGCCTATTCAGAGCCAGCTCTTCAGCGCTTGATGTCCTATTTATTAACTAAGGACTGGAAAAATCATTAACCTCATTGACTGATCGAAGCAAAGAGAAAGGGGGAATGTGCAAGGGGCTTGGGGTAGGATCGGTCTCGGGAAGCATGTCCAGCCAATCATGGCACAATAGTGGTTTACCACATGGATTCCTGGAAACTCATTGTCTCAAATCACCTCAAACCTATCGGCACCAGAAGAGATACCATGTTCAAGGGCAAGTAGATATGGCCTTGGCAGTGACCACCATAAACAAACACATACAAACCAAGTGACAGCATTGAACTGCGAAGGCATATGTCATGTCTTTTCCACTGAGTGCATTCACTCTCCACCACTTTCTTAACCATATAACCATATAACAATTTGCAGTACTGAAACAGGCCATATCGGCCCGATTTAAGTGAACCCCAATAGTTCCACTCCCATGCCCATAACCTTCCAATCCCCTCACACCTAAATGAGAGAATTGACCCTGCCGAAACTACCTCTTCCGGAAGGTCATTCCACTCAGCCACCACTCTCTGAGTGAAGAAGCATCCTCTTAAATCAATGATTGCACTTTGTGCAGCAGGTAGAACACCACCGTTACAGCAGGAGTTTGAATCTGCCCCTGTCTTTAAGGAATATCTACATTCTCCCCATGATCTGCATGGGTTTCCTTTGATGCTCCGGTTTCCTCCCACATTTATATTACGGCTGGGGTTCATGGGTTAATTGGTCACGCGGGTGTATTTGGGCAGCCGGGCTGTGGGCCCAGAAGGGCTTGTAGCTCTCAATAAAAGAGAAACCTTCCAAGCGCAATTTATATAAACCAATGGGATGAGGCCAGGACTCTTTCAATGCCACAGAGATCTTGACCTTGAGCTGAAGAGGCAGAGTGGGTACCAGAATGTCAGAGCAGATAGAGGAGGGCAGGAGGGAAAGCATGATGTAAAAATTACATTCACCCCGAGAAGTCAAAGGGTTGGATGTGGAAGAAATGTTCTTTTCAATGCAAGGAGTGTTGTAGGAAAGGCAGATGGGCTTAGAGCATGGATGGGTAGGTGGAATTATGACATTGTGACCATTAGCGAAACTTGGTTGCAGGAGGGGTAGGACTGGCAGCTCAGTCTTCCAAGCTTCCGTTGCTTTAGATGGGATGAAAGGGGGAGGAGTGGCATTGCTCGCCAGGGAAAATATCACAGCTGTGCTCAGGCAGTAATGGGTAGAGCTGAGGAACGGGAAAGGTATGACCACATTCATGGGGTTGTATTACAGACCATCCAAAAGACAATGAGAATTGCAGGAACAAATCTGTCGGGAGACAGCAGACCGCTGCAGGAAACATAAGGTTGTGATAGAAGGAGATTTTAACTTTCCACATATTGACTGGGACTCCCATAACTGTAAAAGGGCTGGATGGCTTGGAGTTGGTCAAATGTGTTCAGGAAAGTTTTCTTAATCAAGATTTAGAGGTATTAACTAGAGAGAATGCAATACTTGATTTTCTTTTAGGGAACGAGACAGGACAGGTGGCAAAAGTATTTGTAGGGGAACGTTTTGGGTCCAGTGATCATAATGTCATTAGTTCTGAGTTAATTATGGAAAAGGTTGGGTCTGGGCCTCAGTTTGAGATTCTAAATTGGAGAAAGGCCAATTTTGAGGAAATAAGAAAGGATCTAGAATATGTGGATTGGAATCAGTTGTTTTCCGGAAAGGATGTACGAGATAAGTGGAGGGAGGACCTTCAAAGGTGAATTTTTGAGAGAACAGAGTTTGTATGTTCCTGTCAGGATTAAAGGCAAGGTTTGCAAGCATTGGGAACCTTGGTTTTCAAGGGATATTGGAAATCTGGTTTGGAAAAAGAGAGAGGTGTATAGCAGGTATAGGCAACATGGAGCAAATGAGGTACTTGAAGAGTATAAAAAATGCAAGGAAAACCTCATGAAAGAAATCAGGAAGGCAAAAAAAAAAAGACATGACGTTGAAAGCCTTCTCTACATCGGAGAAACTGGACACAGGCTGAACGATCACTTCACTGACCACCTTAGCTCTGTCCGTATCAGTGACAGGGATCTCCCAGTTACTAACCATTTCGATTTTGGATTTTACTCCTGAGCTAACATATCTGTCCATGGTCTCACGTACTGTCAAACCAAGACCACCTGTAAATTGGAGGAGCTACACTGACCTAATTTTCCATCTCGGCCTTCTCCAGCCGGATGGTATTAATGTCGATTTTTTTAGGTATCTGCTAGCCCACTCCCCTTTCTTCCTCTATCTTCTCCAACCCCATCTTCTTTCCTCCAGCTCTCCACCCCCATTCACAAAGCCATCCCCCCCACCCCTGTTTGCTGCTGTGTCCTCCCTCCTGCCTGTGGGTCCGTCCTCCTCCCCCACCATTTTGTTCAGGGAACTGCTTACATTTTGTTTATACTTTGATGAAGTGTTCAAGCCCAAAACGTTGATAATGTATCTTTATCTTTTATTTGTTACCGATCCAGAGGGTCCCAAAACCCAGCAGCAATAGAAATTCACCAAGACAAATGGTTACTTAAACAAAAGTTGCTTTTAATTATCTTTAAACATGAAAAAAGAATCGAACTTTAACTTGTTACTATTAACTTAACCCCCTTCTAATTCTAAGTGCACATGTATGTAATGTGTGTATGTTAATGAAAGTTCTTTGATTCACAGTCCAATCTCACTTCTCATTCCTCCAAGTTCACCGGTCCCCGGTATCAGGCAATTCTTATTCTGTGCACAGAATTTAACATTTATGAATTTTTACCAAGCTCTGGTACTTAAATGGTTACCACTCAGGAAGTTTCTTCTTGGTTTCAGAGAGAGTCCTGTTGTTTGTTGGATTTACTTCCATCAGTCACTTCAGTGCCTTGTCAAAGAAACTTGCTCCGTGATGGGTTTTCCAAATGATAACCTCTTCTTCCAGGTCACCACAGAGTTCCTCTTGCTTCCCTTACTTCAGGAGAAACACTTTAGCCAGCCACTTCCTCTTGTAAGGACTACAAGGGTTTTCAACAGGCGGAACTCCGAACTCACAACCCATCTTCAAAATGGGGTTTCAACAGCTTGCCAGCTTGTCATGTTGTCATGTTCCAATCTCAAAAGTCACTAGAGGACTCCAACTGTGTCTCTCTCTCTCTCTTAGAGAAAGCCTGTTTCTTGCAGGGCTACAGACCCAGTCTCTGACAGATCTTATTAGATAGACTATTTCATTTGCACCTGCTTTTGATGTTCCTTAGCAAAGGATTTCCAAAATAGTTTTTATTGTCTTTGCAAAGTCACGTGGTGTTTCACTCTCTCACTTACAGCAAAGCTCTTGTTGACCTACAATCTAAACTCCACCACCCCCCCCACAATCTATCTCTTCTAAAACATATTTATGTATAAATAAAATATTATATAACTCATCACATCTCTATAAAGGACACTGTTTAACCTGCTCAGTTTCTCCATCATTGTGTTTTTAATTTGACCTTGGTGTCTGCAGACTTTCGTGTTTTACTTAAAAGCAAGATTGCTGTTCGGCCACCACCCAACCAGGTTCTCCATCTCCATTCTGTTTGCCGTCTTATCATTTCCAGTTATTCAGCCAACATCGGTGGAGTCATCAGCACATTTGTAGAATGAATGAATGCAAAAGAGTGAGGTAGAGAAGGAGAGATACCTAAAGTTCAGAGGGATGACATTGGGGGAAGAAGGTGTCCTTGTGCCTGTCTGTGATCATCTTCAGGCTCCTGTACCTTTTTCCCAAAGGTAGCTGAGTGAAGAGGGTCTGGGTGGTGGGGGTCCTTGAGGATAGAAGCTGCTTTTTTAAGACATCGCCTCTTGTAGATATCCTTGATGGAGGGAAGTCTCCATGATGTTTCTCTAAATCAGCTGCCGTGTAAAGTGTCCCAAGACGTTGACCCAGTGCAGTGAGGTATGGATGGGAGATGATGTGGATTCCATGCACCCACCACCTCATTATGGTATGTCTGTCATTTGGACATTCAGAGTTGGCAGGAGGTAAAGAGTAATGTCAGGTGGCATGGTTCTGTGAACCTGTTAATTATGGAGGGAGAGATGACAGCAATGGAGAGGCAAGGGTACAGGCTGCTTGGCTCCCAGACTAGGAAAGCTGCCAGTTGATGATTGACTCCCAAATGTCAGCTGAAATGATCTACCAAGCCCCGAGATGGAAAAGTGAGTGTGACATCCAATAAATGTCGTGAAACAAGTCACCAGACACCATGATATTATTAGATTCACAAAAAAACCACTGGAGAAATTCAATAGGCCACACTGCATCCATAGGAGGTAAAGATTACCATCATTTTGGGCATGAGACCATAAATTATTACAGCATGGTAACAGGCCCTTCCAGCACACGAGTCCATGCCGCCCAATTGACATCCAATTGACCTACACCTCCAGTATGTTTTGAAGGGTGGGAGGAAACCGGAGCCCCCGGGGAAAACCCACGCAAACACAGGGAGAACGTGCAAACTCCTTGCAGACAATGCGGGAATCAAACGTCAGTCCCGATCGCTGGCGCTGTAACAGCACTGTGTTATCCGTTACACTAACCGTGCCGCCCTTTCAAGGTATGAGCAAAATGCAGGCCTGAATAAAAAGAGTGAAACACCAAAGTCTGCAGACTCTGCGATTGGTGTCAAAATGCAGGGCAACACGGTTAGCAGAGGGGGGGACATGGGGGTGACACAGTTAACGCAATGCTATTACAGCGCCAGTGACCCTGATTCTAATCCGTCATTGTTTGTAAGGGGTTTATGTGTTCTCCCTGTGTCTGTGTGGGTTTCAGTGACCTCTCTGCTTTCCTCATCCTTCAAAAATGTACTGGGGTTGTAGGACAATTAGGATATTTGGGCGCCACAGGCTTCATGGTCCAAAAGGGCCTGTTACTGTGCTGTATGATTTAATTAAATTTAAAAATGAAATTAAAATACTGGAAGAAATCAGCTAGTATTGGAGCATTCATTGGAGGCAAGGATGCATTACTGAAATTTCTGGCCTGAGCCACTCATCAAGGTATGAGTGCAAAGAGTCAGACGTCTGAATCAAAGTCTGGAGAAAGAAAGGGGAAGATTGAGGGGGCAGGTGTGGGGAGTCCAGACCAACAGATAAGAGGTGTTAATTGGATATGATAAGAGGAATGGTGAGAATTGATTTTGGCTCTGTGAAAGGAGACAGAGGGGAAAAGGGAAGAGAGAGAGCAGAGAGGAAAGGAGATGGGGAAGAAGATGGGGGCTGGGAGAAGAGGAGGAAGTCTAACAAATGTGGACCATTTGTCCGCAAAGCCCCCAGACAGAAAATGAACGGAGAACATATGAAGGAGCTGAGAGACCTCCTGACCACGTGCCGTTGGAAACCTCAGGAGGAGCCCAACGCAAGAGTCAGGTCTCTGCTTGGCGATGAGGCCTCGAGTTACGAGTTCATTCAAACCATTGGGTTCCTGCAGGTTCTGCACGGAATAGAGGAATGCACTGAAAATAACTCACTCACAGAGGACCACACGGGTTAGGAGGAGGGGAGAGGATAGAGTTCGTCATCCTGCCAAGTTGATTGATTCCCCCTCAAATCCACGATTACACACCCCTGTAGATCTAAGCATAACCAGGACTTCTTTAGCACAGGAGTGCTAATTATAACTGCAGTGCAACCACAGGTTTTGTTGGATCAATAGCTTGAGGCAATCTCTCAGTGCACAACCCTTTATACCAGACAGAATATTGTGGACTGTGATTTCCCTTCCCAGCCCCCCCCCCCCCCCACCCACCTCCCATCTCCCAGGGTGGGGAAGCATCATGGTTTGGCTAACCCACAGTGATTTGAGCACTGGAATGCATCCATCTTTGCTTCTTTCTCTCTCCTTTGTGGAACAGCCGGCTTGAATCATTAGGAAGTCTACCGAGGTTAGCCTGACCTGTTTTAAAGATGTTTGGAGACCAGAGAGGCAGACACAGCCGAAAAGGGATGTACCTTGGGGACGAAAGGCTGGAGGATCAAATGAAAGTTGCTGCTTTTAAATGAAAAGAGGGAGAGAAAGGGGGTGGGTGTGAAAATGGGAGATTTAGAGAATAAAGGAGAGAACGAATGGGGCAGCAAGAGAGGGAGGGTGAGGAAGAGTAGGAGGGTGTAGAGAGGGAAGAGGAAAAGTGCAAGAGGGAGAGGAAAAGGGGAGTGAGAGAGAGTGAGGGTAAGAGAGAGAATGGGTGGAGTGAGAGAGAAGGAGAAGGAGAGGGGAGAGAACAAGAGCAGGGAAGAGTGGGATGAGAGAAAGAGAATGGAAGAGACTGCAGGTAGGGACATAAAGATAGCAAGAAGGAAAAAGAAAGTGGGGAGAGAAAAAAGAGGAGGGAGAACAAGAGAAGGTGAGAGGGAGATAAAGTGGGTGGGAGTAGAGAGAGTGAGAGCGTGAAGAGAGATTAAGAGAGACCATGGGTTGTTGGGGAATGAGAGAATGGAAAGACAAGGAGGCAGTAAATGGTCAAGAGGGGATAGAACAATTGTTTGGGATCGAGGGTCTTTTTATCGACTCGCTAAGATCAAGGATAATCTGAATTTTGGCCGTCAGCTCCATTGACCTGTCAGCTCCCCAGCGTCAATTCAAAAGTTGATTCTCAGCTTCTACCCTCCCACCTATCCACCTAAGACCTCTTATCTGCCAGTCTGCTTTCCTCCCCATGCACCTTCCTCCCTCCTCTCCTCCTGCCATCCTTTTCATTTAGGCCCCTGCCTGCAGTTTGGTCATACCTTGACGAGCCCAGGCCTGAAACATTGGCGACCTTTTATTTCCTATTGAAGTTGCGTAACCTGCTGAGTTTCTCTGGCACTTTTGTGTATTTCACTCAACCAGACCGTCCACAGACTTTATTGTTTCACAAATCAAATGCTAGCTACAAATTTACCGATGACACCACGGGTGTCAGCAGGATTACAGATGGCAATGAGGAAGCATAAAGGAGGGTGATAGATCAGCTCATTGAGTGATGTCACAACAACAACCTTGCGCTCAACATTAGCAAAACCAAAGGGCTAATTGTGGAGAAAATCAAGAGAACGCAAGCTAGTGTCCATCGAGGCATCAACAAAGGAGAGGATCAAGAACATCAAACTCCTGGGTGTCTACATCTCTGAGGATCTGTCTTGGACCCTCCATGTCGATGGAGATTTGATATAGACAATAGGTGCTGGAGTAGACCATTTGGCTCATCGAGTCAGCACCGCCATTCATTTGGATCATGGCTGATCTTTCACTATCAGTACCCTGTCCCTGCCTTCATTCCCCTGTCCACAAGAATCTTACCTAACTCCCTCCTGAACTTATCTAGGGAACCCACCTCTACCGTCCTCTGCAGCAAAGCATTCCACAGACCAGCAACTCTTTGGGTAAAAAATAATTCTTTCTCATCTCTGTCCTAAAGGGCCTTCCCTGTATTCTTAAAGTATGGCCTCTAGGGTCCTAGTTTCCCCCAACATCCAGAACATGTAATCAGTTTTTATCGTGTCCAATCCCTTAGTAATCTTATATACTCAATCATATCTCCTCTCATCCTTCTAAATTCTAACGTATACAACTCCAGTTTATCTAACCTTTCGGCATACGTCAATCCTACCATCCCAGGAACTAACCTAGTGAATCTACGCTGCACTCCTTCAATAGTGAGAATGTCCTTCCTCAAATTAGGAGACCAGAAATGGACACAATACCCCAGGTGTGGTCTAACCAGGGCCCTGTACAACTGCAGAAGGACATCTTTACTCCTATACTCTGTTCCCCTTTTATGAAGGCCAACATGCCATTTGCCTTTTTCACAGCTTCTTGAACCTGCATGCTAGCTTTTAGTGACTGATGTACAAGTACATCTGGATCACTGAAGGCTCTCAAAAAGTTCTACAGCTGTACTGTGGAGCATTCTGGCTGGTTTCACTGGTACAGAGGTGCCAAAGCTCAGGACAAGAGGGTTATTCTCTCAACCTGCAACATCACAGGCACCAGACTTCACTTCATCGAGGACATGTGGTGATGCAACCACTACACTGACTGCACTCTCACCAGCCTACTGCAGGGGGCAACCACTGTACCTGCAGGTAGGCAACCTGGGAGGCTTGCCCCACCAGCCCGTATAAAGATTCAAGCCGGTCCCTTTGGGAGCCATTTGGGCACATGGAGCCGGGAAGGTACAGAGGTCTGGTGTGTACAAGTTTAAGCTGATTAAATCCTGTTGTACAGCCTGTGGACTTCATGTCTGAATTCTTCGCACAGCAGTGCTCACAGGACATGCACAAGAGGCGGTGTCTTAAGAAAACAGCCTTCATCCTCAAAGACCCCTACCACCCAGGCTACACCCCCTTCACTCCGCAACCATCAGGGAAAAGGTACAGGAGCCTGAAGTCGAGCACTCAGCGGAACAAGGACAGCTTCATCCCCGCTGCCAGCAGATTCCTGAATGAACAATGAGACATTGCTTCACTTTAATTTTTTAGTTATTTTTGTAAGGTGGTTTATATAAATGTTGGCACCGTGACGCTGCCACAAAACAATGAATTTCGTGACATGTTCATGGTAATAAATTCTGATTCTGAACTCCATTTTTGTCAGCCTTAATTTGCAATGAATTAGAACCAGCGGCAAAGATTTTCAAAGATTCTAAACTCGATGACAGAAGAAATTCTCCCTCATCATCATCCTACATGAGCAACCCTCATCTCCTGAACTTTTGACCTCCGCTTGTGTAGCCTCCATGGCGGCCATGCTGCTGTTGGTGTGGACCCAGGAGGAGCAGGGGTAAAGATCCGTATCTTTCAGCCCTCCTCCGTGGGCTCCCGCAGGTGGCACCACCCATGACCAGCAGCACCAGCCCAAAGTAAGAAGGGTCGCTGGGCCAGGGGAGCAGCGGATCGGTGGAGGGCATCTGAGACATGTGAATGTCTACACTCACCCTCCCCCTCGCCAAGAGGGAGATGGGACCACAGCAGTGGACCAGGGAGGGATTTGATGGATGAAGGACCTAGGCCAGGCCACCAGGATCCAGGATCAGGATCCATGAGGGTACCAATGGCAAGCTCAATTTCAATAAAATTTAGATGGGTACATGGATCGGTCAGATATGGAGGGCTACATTCTGTTAGCAGATCATTGGGATTCGCTAGAATAATAGATTGGCACAGACTAGATGGGCTGATAGGCCTGTTTCTGTGCTCTAATGCTGTATGGCCCCTGATGATGGCTTCCTGATTGTATCAGGGATTCAGAAACCAGGGGATGATGAGGGAGATGCTGATGCCTGGAGCTCTACCTCACCGCTGAACCGAACAGAGACCGTGCAGCTGTGGAAGTTACAGGGCAGAGGAAGTGTCGAGACCTATGGACACTCATGACTCCAAAGTGTCTCCTTTTCCCTTCATGCTCTCCTCTCGATAGGGGTGCTGGTCTAGTTGGGCTATTTGTGTAATGTTAAAAGGCAAACAAAGGAAAGCAAATTGTGTGTATTCTGTGCGCAGGGCAACAAAGGGAATCCGGCACAGATAGAGTAGAGGGTCAGTATGGGTAGTGTAAAAGGGCGGTATGGACAGTGTAGAGGGGCGTTATGGATAGTGTAGAGGGGCGCTACAAATAGTGTAGAGGGTGCTACGGTTAGTGTAGAGGGGCGTTATGGATATTGTAGGGGGAGGCATGGTTAGTGTAGAGGGGTGGTACGGTTAGTGTAGAGGGGTGCCACGGTGTGTGCAGAGGGGTGGTACAGATAGTGTAGAGGGAGGCATGGTTAGTATAGAGGGGTACCACGGTTAGTATAGAGGGGTACCACGGTTAGTCTAGAGGGATGCATGGTTAGTGTAGAGGGGCGATATGGATAGTGTAGAGGGGCGGTACTGATAGTGTAGAGGGGTGCCCCAGTTAGTGTAGAGGGGTGCCACGGTGAGTGCAGAGGGGTGGAACAGATAGTGTAGAGGGGAGGTACGGATAGTGTAGAGGGAGGCATGGTTAGTATAGAGGGAGGCATGGTTAGTGTAGAGGGGTGGTACGGTTAGTGTACAGGGGTACCCCAGTTAGTGTAGAGGGGTGCCACGGTTAGTGTAGAGGGGTTGTACGGTTAGTGTAGAGGGGAGGTACGGATAGTGTAGAGGGGTGACACGGTTAGTGTAGAGGGGTAATACGTTTAGTATAGAGGGGAGGTACGGATAGTGTAGAGGGGTTGTACGGTTAGTGTAGAGGTGTTGTACGGTTAGTGTAGAGGGGAAGTACGGATAGTGTAGGGGGGTGCCATGGTTAGTGTAGAGCGGTTGTACAGTTAGTGTAGAGGGGTGCCACGGTTAGTGTAGAGGGGAGGTACAGATAGTATAGAGGGGAGGTATGGACAGTGTAGAGGGGTGCCACGGTTAGTGTAGAGGGGTGCCACGGTTAGTGTAGAGGGGAGGTATGGATAGTATAGAGGGGTGCCATGGTTAATGTAGAGGGGTTGTACGATTAGTGTAGAGGGGTGCCACGGTTAGTGTAGAGGGGAGGTACGGATAGTATAGAGGGGAGGTACGGATAGTATAGAGGGGTGCCACAGTTAATGTAGAGGGGTGGTACGGATAGTGTAGAGGGGCATTACAGATAGTGTAGAGGGAGGCATGGAGGGACGGTATGGATAGTGTAGAGGGACGGTACGCATTGTGAAGAGGGGAGGTACAAATAGTGTAGGGGGGGCGGTAAAGATAGTGTAGAGGATGGCACGGATATTGTAGTGGATCCTTGACAATTGCTGCTGCTCTCTGATGCAGCATTCCCTGAAGTTATTCTCTATGGTGGGGAAGGTTTTACCCATGATGTCCACTACTTTTGCAGGGCTTTATGTTTGGACTAATTAGTGTACCCAGACCAGACCATGATGCAGCCAGTCAGTGCACTTTCCTCCACGCCTCAGTAGACATTTGTCAGGGTTTCTGGTGTCAGAGCAAACCTCTGCAAACTCCTGAGGAAGTAGAGGCGCTGACATGCTTTCTTCATGATGCCAATGGTGTGTTGGCTCCAGGAAAGTTCCCCTGAGATGGTGACTCCCAAAGAACTTAAATTTGTTCATCCTCTCCACCTCTGATCCCCCAGTGATCACTGGATTGCACAAAAATGCTGAATCTATTCTTTTCCCTATCAAACTCCCATAACCCTCTATTCTTCTTATGTCCGTGTGCTTGATGGAGGTAAAAATAATGCAGCAACAAAATCAAACACAGTGTATAAAGGAAAGTCTCCAGGGCCTGGTTGAACATTTCCCAGGTTATTGAAAGAGGCAAAAAGGGAAATTGCTGTGGACATGATAAAGATCTTTACAACCTCTCGAGCAGCAGGAGAAGTCCCAGAGGGCTGGAGAGTAGCCAATGTTGTCTCTTTGTAGGGAAATAGAGATAGTCCAGGTAATTATAGATTGAGGTGACACAGTCAGAATTGGGGTTAGCGCAAGGGCTGGTACAATGGCTACGTCTGGTATTTGAATTCTGTCCCATCTGTCAGGAGTTTGTATGTTCTCCTTATGTCTCCAGGATTTCTGATTTCCTCCCACCGTTCAAAAACATATCGTGGATTGTAGGTCAATTGGGTGTAATTGGCCGGCACGGGCTTGTGGGCCAAAAGGGCCCGTTACCGTTGCTGTATGTCGAAATTTTAACTTAAACTAGTAGGCCTCACATTAGTGCTTGGGAAGTTTTCGGATGCACACACCAGGCAAAGGGTTGGTGAGACTTGGCTTTTTTTCTAGAGGCTGAGGGAAGACTTGATGGAAGTTTATAACATTATGAAAAGTATAATTTCAGGTAGTTAGCATATTTTTCCCAGGTTAAAAATGTTCAGCACCACTTGGGGAAATCCATTTATTGGGGCTGTGGGGGGAGGTGAGTTTGTAAGGAGATGTTTGGGGCAAGTATTTTTACATTGTGAGGGGTGTCTGGAAAGGGGTGCAGGGGTAGTGGTGGAAGTAGATAGTGTAGTTGCAGTTAAGAGGCTTCACGTTCACAAGATATAGGAGGAGAACTCGGCCCACCAGCCTGTGATGATAGTGATCAGGTTTGCATGGCAACTAGCAATGCCTCAATGTTTGATTAGACTTGACTGCCAGCAGGGGGTTGACACACAGTATGCAGATCTGTAATGGAAACTTGCAGCCTCATGGTGCTGTTTACATCAACTTTAAAGTAAAGAACTTTTTCCTTCATCTATGTGTTGTCTAAGAACTCACACATATGAATACAAGATGAAACATTGTTGTCAGAAGTGAGATGAAGGAAATTAAAAGGAAATAGTTTAAAAGGTAAAAGCTAAAGTCAGCAAATGATCAGTGAGGAGAAGCCAACACAGTGAAAAATGGAAAGAGTACACCCACCAGCGAAACTTCAGTTGACAGGTAATGTGGCTGAAAATTGGAACAGATTCAAACAGCATTTTGGCTGACACACAGTATGCAGATCTGTAATGGAGACTTGCAGCCTCATGGCCTCATGGTGCTGTTTACAATGTCTTTAAAGGAAAGAATCTTTTCCTCCACCCATGTGTTGTCTAAGAACTCACATATACGAATCAAAATGAAACAGCCCATCAAGTCTGCTCCACCATTCTACTCATGAGCTGATCCATCCTCCCACTCAGTCCCTCTCCCCATCCTTCTCTCCATAACTCTTGATGCCCTGACTAATTAAATACCTGCCAATCTCTGCCTTAAATACACCCAACGAGGTCGCTTCCACAGCTGCCTGTGGCAACAAGTTCCACAGATTCATGGCCCTCTGGCTAAAGAATTTTTACGCATCTCTGCTTTAAATTGACGCCCTTTTACCCTGATGTTTTGCCTTCTTGTCCTAGACTCCCCTACCATGAGAAATATCCTTGCTGCATCAACCCAGTCCTGGCCTTCAGCATTCAAAATACCACTATGTGGTCTCCCCCTCATCCTGTACCATCCACGAGCTGAGAATCTTTCCTCCCTATGCTAAACCTTGCATTCCTGGTATCGTTCCGGCAAATCTTCTCCGAACCCTCTCCAATGCCCACACATCCTTTCTCAAATAAGGCACACCGTATTCCAAATAAGGTCTCACCAGTGCTTTGTAGGGTCTCATCAAGTCTTCCAGATGAGGACATGAATATGCAAGGTATGGAGGAATACGTAAGCAGAACGGTTTTGGTTAAATTAGGCATTATGTTTATCACAGACAAATGGGTGAAACGACCTGCAATTCTCATAGTGTACTAAATACCAATCTGGACCCATCTTGAACAATTGCAAGGAAGCATAATGAAATAATCTGAAAATAATCGCTCTTACCGAATCTCTGGTGGAGGAGCAGCTGAGCTGTGAGACTGGGAGCGGACAAGGTTAAGGAGAGCTTTTGTGGAGGTCTTGGTGGAAGAATTTACAACCAGGAGCAAAAGATTTAAGAGTATATTATATGGAGAATTGGTTGTAAAAGGGTAATTGCTGTTATAAGGCTGTTACCCCCTTAGATAAAGAGTTGACTACAGTCTGGTGGCATAAAAATGTTCACTGGGGCATCCTTGGTTAAGTAGATGTGACCTGCCGAATAATTTGTTTTGGTGATGTTTCACAAAAATCGATCTGATGAAGAAGCAGTTCCTGAAGCCTCACTAACCTGATCGCAGCTCCATGTTACCACCCTCCCTCAGAATCCTTCCATTTCTTTCTTCTCAAGAAATGATTTAAATTATAATTTTATATGTAGACATACAGGATTTCTGCCCATGTGTCTGTGCCGTCCAATTTACACCCAGTTAACCTACACCTTGGGTGGCACCCCTCTAAGCTATGCACATGTGCCCCAGCGGAAGGGCTGTGTGCATATTCTTTGCGAGCGTGTGCGCGCACACACAAAATGTGCCCAACTTAGAGGGAAAACAGTGTCAGATAACTCTTTCAGCTGGGGTGGGGAGTGCAGGATGCAGGTGGCTTACTTACTTGCCATGAACCTTCGTGTGACATCTTCACACTTCCCCTTCCTTCTGATGGAAGGAGGGACACGGTACTCCAATCCATTGCATATGCGTCAGCTGGCCCCCGTGCATGCACACAAGAAGAAACATGGCCGCACATGGCCTATGGATGCATTTAACAGGTAAGTGCCCGCTCCCATGACCTTTTCTCCCCTATTTCCCCCTCCCCAGAAACCCTGGCTACATGTGTTTTGAACTTTAGATCGAAAGAATATTGTTTTAACGTGTCATATTTGATTAAATATCTCAAAGAAAGGAAATGTAGTGATAAAGTTAAAAATTCTTGAGTAGATTCAAGATGGATGCCTCCATGTGAAGACTGGCATGTGTATGTTCTGCCCTTAAGGCTGTTTGCTTAGTTAATACATCTAGATGTTTTAAAATAAAGTTTCCTTCTTGTAATAAAAGAAAAATCACACTATTCTGTATTTTTTTGTGTTCAAAATGGGACTAGCTTAGATTAACAACATGGTCAGTATGGACAAGTGGGGCAAAAGGGCTTGTCTCCATAGCATACAATTCAGACTCTGGGAATCTCAAAGTTGGGAACAGCTTTAAATTTTTATTTTAAATGTAGGCATGCAACACGGTAATGGGCCCTTTCAGCCCATGAGCCTGGGCTGCCCAATTACAGCCAATTGACCTGATACATTTTGAATGGCGAGACTAAACTGGAGCACCCGGAGGAAATGCACGCAGACACGGGGAGAACGTACAAACTCTTTACAGACCGTGCCGGATTCGAACCTGGGTCACTAGCTCTGTAGCAACCTTGTGTTAACCACTACACTAAGAGTTCCACTGGTCGATAACTGGGCAATGTTTAATGTTCACTCTTACTGTGTGTGGGATCTTGCTGTGCATGTTACCAACATCACCAAAAAAATGTTCCAAAGGCCAGAGCTGGGCAAAATCTCCAGCTGGCGAGACAAGTGAAGTTGGATTTTAGCTCCACGTCTGAAGAGTGGTTCTGTGTGACTTTATTCAAGTGCTCCATTCAGGGAAAGATCCTCTCTTTTTCCCTACCCCTCTGTCTTCTTTCCTCCAGCACCCCATCCCGTCTCATTCTCTTCAACTACCAGAGGGTACCCTTCTTAGCCCTTTTCCCTACCCCCCTCCATCACCTTAGGTTCTTACTCTTCTACCCTCTCACCTGTAAAAGTGAGATGTGAATAGACATGGGACCACTCGAAAATACCTCTTGAGAAATAATCATGGGAGACAAGGAAATGGTTGAGGAACTAAATGAGTACTTTGCATCAGTTTTCACTGTGCAGAGTGCCGGTTGTCGAAGGATTCAGGGAAGGGAAGAGAGTGCAGTTACTATTTCCAGGGAGAAAGTGCTAAGAAAACTGAATCTCCCGGACCGGATGGATTGAACACTTGGGGCATGAAAGAAGTAACGGTAGAGATTGTCGAAGCATTGGTGAAGATCTTTCATGGATGAATAGATTCCAGCAAGGTCCCGAAGGAGTGGAGAATCACAAATGTCATCACACAATTCAAGAAAGGAGGAAGGCAGAAGGAAGGAAATGATAGGCTGGTTAGCCTGACGTCAGCTGCTGGGAAGATATTGGAGTTGATCGTCAAGGATGAGGTTATGGAGTACTTGGAAACACGTTACAAGATAGGCCAAAGCCAGCATGGCTTCCAGAAGGGAAAATCTTGCTTGACAAACCTATTGGAATTCTTTGAATAAGTGGCAATCAACTCAGGCGCACTTCAAGGATGCATGCTTGGCCCACAACTCGACTCACTCTACACCCATGATTGCGTGGCTAGGCAACTATTCAAATGCCGACTACAAATTGGCTGATGCCTCCAGGGTCGTCAACAGAACCACAGACAGCAAGGAGGAAGAATACAGGAAGGAGATAGATCACCACAGCAACCTTACACTCAACATTATCAACACCAAGGAGCTGATTGCGGGCTTCAGGAGGAAATCAGGATAACACGGCCCAGTCCTTATCGAGGGGTTATCAGTTAAGAGGGTAAACAACTTCAAATTCCTGGGTGTCAACATCTCCGAGGATCTGTCCTGAATCCTCCATATTGATGCAATCACACAGAAGGCTTGCCAGTGGCTATACATTGTGAGAAGTCTGAGACTCACACACGTAGCCAGGCTTTCTGGGTATGTCACCAAAGACACTCAAAAACTTCTACAAGTGTACCATGGAAAGCATTCTGACTGGTTGCATCTCTGCCTGGTATGGAGGTGCCAATGCACAGGATAAGAAAAATATTAGAGGGCTGTTAACTCAGCTTGTGACATCATGGGCACAAGTCTTCACTCCTTCGAAGACATCTACAAGAGGCGGTGTCTCGAGAAAGCAGCCTCTATGTTCAAGAATCCACACCACCCAGTTCATGTCCTCTTCACTTTGCTACCATCGGGAAAAAGGTATAGGAGCCTGAAGATGACCACTCAGCGGCACAAGGACAGCTTATTCCCTTTTGTCATCAGATTTCTGAATGGACAATGAATCACAGATACGAACTCTCTTTATCCTACTTTCTTGCACTATTTTTTTTAAAAAGTTAAATTTAGACATACAGCACAGTAACAGGCTTATTTGGCCCACGAGCTCGTGCCACCCAATTTACACCCAATTAACCTACATCCCAGTACATTTTGAACAGTGGGAGGAAACTGCATCCCCTGGGGAAAACCTATTTAGACACAGGGAGAACGGACAAACACCTTACAGAAATGTAATTTTGCACCTATATTTGGATGGCAAAACCACAAATTTCACAACATCTTCATGCCAATAGATGTAGAAAGGCTGTTTCCCATGGTGGGATAGTCTAGGACAAGAGAGTAAAACTTTAGGACTGATCCATTTTCCCTCTGAACCCCACTGTTCAGCCTTCTCCCCATAAACCTGGCCTTAAATACACCCAATGACCTGGCCTCCTCAACCACCTATGGCAACATGTTCAACAGATTCACCACCTTCTGGTGAAATAAATTTTTCTAGATCTCTGTTCCATGTTCATGATGAAATGATGGGGCAGAGTCAATGGGCTGAATACTTGATTCTTGCTGCAATGTCTTATGTATCTGTAGGGCACCACCAGTAACCACATAGACGAGGCTGAGGGAACAGTAAGCTTTAATAAATAGAAGAACCTTGCTGGCCCAGATCCAGGTATAGCAAAGATGGGAAGGGAGAGGTGGGTCGACCTTTATGGCCCAGGACCATGGGGGTGGAGTCATCAGTGGGCGGGCCAGCTCCATGTATACAGTAGTCAACAATAACTATATACTAACGTCAATAACACAATCCTTTTTCCAGACATCTAAAATCTGGAAAGCTCCAAAATCCAGAATTTTTTTCTTGGTGCTGGTAACAGTAGAGGGAGAGGGAGGAGAGAGAGAGAGAGAGAGAGAGAGAGAGAGAGAGAGAGAGAGAGAGAGAGAGAGAGAGAGACACAGCGACTAGGTTGGGTGGGGTGGGGACGGTAGCGCGACTCGGGCGGGGGGAAGAGAGAGAGAGAGAGAGAGAGAGAGAGTGCAGTGCGACTCGGATGGGCGGGCGGGAGGGGGAAGAGAGACGCAGCGCAACTCGGGTGGGAGAGTGGGAGAAAGATGCCAGCACAACTGGAAGGGGGTGGATACGGTTGCACAATTTAGGTGGGTTTAAATCAGGGGCAGCTGGATTTTGTTCTTAAATCTGGAAAATTCCAAAATTCGGAACACACTGTCCCCCAAGGGTTCCAGATAAAGGATTGTGTACCCGTACAATGGAGGAAACATATCACCAGAATATCCACCTGTTATCTGTTAGCTCATGCTTTTTCCTCCTATTTCCCTCCTCTCCTCTCTTCCTCCATCCCACCCCCCCCCCCACCCAACCTTTAAATCAGGCATCTCCCTGCTTTTCCACGTGACTGAAGAAGGGCCCAGGTCCAAAACGTTGGTTCCATTTAACTTCCTCTGGACGCTGCATGACCTGCTGAGTTTCTCCAGCACCTTTGTGAATTGCACTTGAGCTCAACATCTGCACATTTCCTTGTTTACCTGTACAACATTAATCCAGTGCTCATTGACCACATCAGGGATAGGTATATAAATGAATCAGACAAAGGCACACTCTGGAGTCCCATGAATAATTTTTGCTCTCGTTAAGTATTGGTATTTGTAAAGTCGATGCACCTGATTTAATCCACCTTCCTTGCCTTGTTTATCTTCATTAAATACAGAGTGCCAGATTTTAACTGTTCATGACCAATACAAATTAAATAATCCAGTTGGCCCAAATGTGTTTATAGATAGCTACAACTGCCATTTAACTTCACGGAGAGAGATAACATTCTTTTTTACTTACAGTGAAGTCCTGATAAAAATTCCACCGATCAGTAAAAAATAAAATCACATAAAAAATATAAATTAGTCGGATTCCAGGATGGCTTCCTTCCTGCAGTTCTCAGACTCCTGACACAACATAGAACATTACAGCACAGGAACAGGCCATTCGGCCCGCGATGTCTGTGTCGAGCACAATGTCCACATCAGATGAAAACTCTGCTGCTTGCCCCTGATCGATATCTTCTCCCATCCCAGCATATCTAGAATTATCTGAAGGTGACACATTTAGCGTAGCGGTTAGCGCAATGCTGTTACAGCACCCGTGACAAGAGTCCGAATTCGGCACTGAGTTTGCATGGCTTCTCTGCGTCCGCGTGGGTTTCTTCCAGGCAACTCCGGTTTATTTCCACCCTTCGCAAAAATCCGGGGGTTGTGGGTTAATTGGGGTGTTTTGGCAGCACAGATTCATGGGCTGGAAGGGCATGTTACCGTGATGTAAGGTATGTCTTAATGCTATCGCTGTGTCTGCTTCCTGGCAACCCATTCCAGACACCCAGCCCTCTTCATTAGAATATTTTCCTCACACTTGTCCTTTAAACCTCCTCCCCCTCACCTTAAATAAAACTCCAACCTTTATCAGCATGGTTGACCTAGCCGCTAGTGCAGCACCTTTACGGGGCCAGCCATCGGGACCAGACCGGCGTTCACATCCTGCGCTGTCTGAAAGGAGTTTGTACATCCTCCCCATGTCTGTGTGGGTTTGATCAGGGCCTCCGGTTTCCTCTCACCCTTCAAAATGTACCTTTGGTGGTGGGTGGACCCCGTGCTTCTCTCTCCCCCCCCCCACCCCATCCCCACACCCACTCTCATTTCTTATCCTTCACTCATTCAAACTGCGCCACAGTTAGTGTAGCAGCTCTCACCATGCTATTATGGCACCAGCCACCTGGGTTCAAATCTGGCCCCACCTATAAGGAGTTAGTACACCATCCCCGTATCTGCACGTGTTTCTTCCCGGTTCTCCAGTTCAACCCCCCCCTCCCTCACCCACCACTTTCCAAAACCTATGGAGGTTATAAGATTATTTGGATGGTAATTGGAGCGACAGGAGTTTAAATTGCCAGAATTAGCTTCCACTGCTCCGTAAATAAAATAAGAATATAACATGACTGAAAAATCACCACCTTGCTGTTCACGGCAACTCACTGCTCGCAGATATGCAGCCAAGAATAACTCCACTTCACGGCGTGCTGAGGGACTTTGGGCTTGTGAAAGATGCTTTAGAAATACAGATTCTTTCTTTAGGTGAAATATATGCCTTGGGAAGCTTCGCATTCCAGGATTACTTGTGTCTAGGGGTTTTAATTGTTAGTATTTATGCTTTTTTTCTCTCATCCGGTGCCTGATGTGCCTTGATAAAATGCTTGTGTGAACCCAACACAGCACAAAATAAATCTTTGCCTCTATTCTACCTGTTAGGAGTGCAGGACAATATGTTTTTACATACTGCTGTCTTTTATGCCCAGTTGTGTTGTCTAAAGTGCCGAACAAAGAAATGGATTGAGGCAATGAAGCTGTTACAGCAAAATCATTCATTATGGTGAAGGGTTTAAGCACCATGGGACACAATATAAAAATGAGGATGTCTGCAATACATCAGTGTTCCTTCACCCAAAGGTGTAATACAGTCCCAGAATATGAAGGAGGCTGAACAGCAGAACGAGTAGAGACAACTAACCTTGCTTTTTCAGTTGGGGGGGGTGAGGGGGTGGGGGGGAGGGTGGAATCTACAGTACATCTGGAATGAAAGAATCTGAGTTTGTACAAAGCCTTTTACTCTCTCACAATATCACGATGAATTTTGCAAAATGCTCGATGATACGAAAATAGGGGGAGTGGTGGATAGTGAGGTAGGTTTTCTTGGATTACAGAAGGATTTGGTTTGCTTGGAAGAGTGGGATGAAAGATGGCAGATGGAATTCAATGTAGACGTGTGAGGTGTTGCATTTTGGTAAAAATAACCTGAATAGGAGATATGCAGTTAAGGGGAGGGCATTGAGGCTCGCAGAGGAGCAAAGGGACCTGGTGGTTATGGTACAGAGTTCACTGAAGGTGGATTCCCATGTAGACAAGGTGGTTAAGAAGGCATATGGTATGCTGGCCTTCATAAATTATAGGAGCTGGGAGGTGATGCTTCAACTGTTTAAGGCATTGGTGAGGCCAGATTTGGAGTACTGTGCTCAGTTCTGGTCTCCAAATTATAGAAAGGATATAGATAAGGTGGAGAGGGTGTAGAAAAGATTTACAAGCATGTTGCCTGGCTCACAGCATCTAGATTACAGGGAGAGATTAAGCAGACTGGGACTTTTATTCTTTGGAACGTAGACGGCTGAGAGGGGATTTGATAGACGTATTTTAAATTATGAAGGGAATAGATAGATTAGACATAAATAGACTCTTTCCCCTGAGGGCAGAGGAGGTTGGAACAAGAGGGCATGAGTTAAGGGTAAGGAGGCAAAACTTTGGGAGAAATATTAGAGGATACTTTTTCACTCAGTGAGTGGTGGCAGATAGTTGCGGCAGTGTCCCTTTTGTCATTTAAGAGAAGGTTGGATGTAAACATGGAGGTGAGGGGGTTGGAGGGTTTTGAACGGAAAGCAGGAGGGGGGAGCTAGTGGAGTTATTCAAGTGAACCAGTGCGGACTCGAAGGGCCAACATGGCCTGTTTCTGTGCTGTAAACGGTTATATTTAAGTGAGCTCCAGAATGGAGGAGATTGCAGGGAACCTACGCAGGAGTAAATCCACGTCTTCATCCCGTGGCAAAAGCAAGAGAGCCCCGGTGAGTGGAAGGGGTCATAATGGCGATTTGAAGATTCCACCCTCCCCCCCACCCCCTCGCCCCCCCCCCCAACTGAAAAAGCAAGGTTAGTTGTCTCTACTCGTTCTGCTGTTCAGCCTCCTTCATATTCTGGGACTGTATTACACCTTTGGGTGAAGGAACACTGATGTATTGCAGACATCCTCATTTTTATATTGTGTCCCATGGTGCTTAAACCCTTCACCATAATGAATGATTTTGCTGTAACAGTCTTTCCCTTCAAAAGGCCAGCATCATCAATAGCTGGATAGGAGAGGTGGTGGAATTAGATACAATCGTGACATTGAGGAGACAATACCTTGAAGAGCCAATGTTCCTTGTGAAGGCAGATGGGATTAGCATAGATGGGTAAGACTGACATGGGTGTGGTGGGATTAAGGGCCTATTTCGGAACACATTAGGGATTGATTGTTTGTATTTCTCTTTGATTTTAACAATGCAACATGGTAGAAGGCCCCACCAGTCCGCACCACCCAATAACCCCCAATTAACCAACCAACCCTACACATTTTGGAGATTGGGAGGAAATTGGAGCACCTGGAGGAAAGCCACAAATGTCATCAGAAGAGCATAATAACTGCTTACAGACAGGGTCAGATTCGAACACGATTTGCTGGTGACTTAAGAGTGGCGTGCTAACTGCTACGCTAACTGTTGAGGGATTCCCCAATGCTGGTCAAGAAGCTACAAACTCTAGGCCTCTGTACCCCACTCTGCAATGTTCTCATTGGAAGACCACAGTCAGTACAAATTGGAAACAACGTCTCCTCCTTTCTGATCATCAACACAGACGCACCCCAAGGATGCGTGCTTAGCCCACTGCTCTACTTGTTATACACCCATGACTGTGTGGCCAGGCACAGTTCTCATGTCATCTAAAAGTTTTCCGATGACATGACAGTTGTCGGCAGAATCACAAACGGCAATGAGGAGGAGTACAAGAGGGAGATAGATCAGCTCGTTGAACGACAACAACCTTGCATTCAATGTCAACAAAAACAAGGAGATAGCTGTGGACTTCAGGAGGGAGTCAGGGGAACATGACCCAGTCCTTATTGATGGCTCAGTAGTGGAGAGGGTAAAGAACTTTATGGGTCTCATCATCTCTGAGGATCTATCCTGTAGTCTCCGTGTTGATGCAATCTCAAAGAAGGCTCGGCAGCACCTATACTTGATGAGGTGTCTGAGGAGGTTCGATATGTCACTGAAGACTCTCATAAACTTTTACAAGTGTTCTGTGGAGAGTATCACTGCCTGGTATGGAGGTGCCAACACTCAGGTCAGGAATAAACTCCAGGGGGTTGTTAACTCGGCCTGCGACATCGCAGGCACTAGACCTCACTTCATTGAGGACATTTACACAAGGCGGTGTCTTATAAAAGCAGCTTCTAACCTCAAGGACCCCCAGCACCCAGGCCAGGCCCTCTTCACTCTACTACCATCGGGGAAAAGTTACAAGAGCCTAAAGAAGAGCACACAGCGGCACAAGGACGGCTTCACCCCCTCTGCCATCAGATTCATGAATAATCAATGAACCAAAGACACTACTTCACTTTTGGTCCACAATTAGTGTTAATGTAATTACTTTATTTTTTACAGTAATGTGGTAAGATGGTTATAATATGAATGTTTTACACTGTTTCTTTCTTTGGCTTGGCTTCGCAGACGAAGATTTATGGAGGGGTAAATGTCCACGTCAGCTGCAGGCTCATTTGTGGCTGACAAGTCCGATGCGGGACAGGCAGACACGGTTGCAGCGGTTGCAGGGGAAAATTGGTTGGTTGGGGTTGGGTGTTGGGTTTTTCCTCCTTTGTCTTTTGACAGTGAGGTGGGATCTGCGGTCTTCTTCAAAGGAGGTTGCTGCCCGCTGAACTGTGAGGCGCCAAGATGAACGGTTTGAGGCGACATCAGCCCACTGGCGGTGGTCAATGTGGCAGGCACCAAGAGATTTCTTTAGGCAGTCCTTGTTCCTCTTCTTTGGTGCACCTCTGTCACGGTGGCCAGTGGAGAGCTCGCCATAGAACACGATCTTGGGAAGGCGATGGTCCTCCATTCTGGAGACGTGACCTACCCAGCGCAGTTGGATCTTCAGAAGCGTGGATTCGATGCTATCGGCCTCTGCCATCTCGAGTACTTCGATGTTAGGGATGAAGTCGCTCCAATGAATGTTGAGGATGGAGCGGAGACAACGCTGGTGGAAGCGTTCTAGGAGCCGTAGGTGATGCCGGTAGAGGACCCATGATTCGGAGCCGAACAGGAGTGTGGGTATGACAACAGCTCTGTATACGCTAATCTTTGTGAGGTTTTTCAGTCCAATAAATCCTGATTCTGATTCTAACTATTGGACTCCAGAGAAGAAGGTGAGTGGCCTCCCTTTCTTGTGATTGAAATTGTATTGTCCTTCATCCAAGGGCAGGTGGGGGGGGGGGTGTTGGGATGGGGGAGGAAATGAGGGGAAAGTGTGGAGTAGCATCTGGAACATGGTACCTCTTGCAGTTCAGCATCTCCTCAGGGCTATTCCAGAGGGTCAGCTCGGCCAGGTGGGAATTCTACCGAGCCAGAAGCCGAGGAGGACAACGAAGTGAAACCAAAGTTGTTATGGAAAGTATGCTATTACACAAAGGCACTTGGCAAACTTCCATATCCCTGGTGTGTGATCGGACTAGCTGGCTAATGTTGGTACCTCTGTGTAACATTATCAAATTATAATAAATTTTGGTCTGAAATTCTCTCATAACGAATATAATTGGTTTCAACACGACTCCCTCAAGAGCAAGTAGGCAGCTTGGAATAGTCTAATAAATTGCACATTCAAACCTTTATATTTTTTTGCAACTAATGATGAAGTCATTTTATTTTGTCACCATTAAGTGCAGATTTCAGAACTGAGTCACCACCAAGTCCTCATTTTAACATTTCAAAGATCGTCGAACGCCTTGCTCGGTCGAAAAAGCTGCAGGCGCTGAAAATCTGAAGTTAAGCAGGAGATGCCCGGAACTACTCAGCAGGTCAGGCAGGCAGGGAGAGAGGCAGGCTGATACTCTGTCCGCAGCCCGAAGGCCTGTCCGTGCAGCGCCCCCTTCCATCTTCACCCTGCCTGCTCCTTCCCCGCCTCCCCGAGCCTCTAGCGGGGATCCCTCACGGTCCCCTCACTTCCTGGCCATGGTTCAGAGCACCACGTGAAACAGCCACTGGTCTTGACATCCTCTCCTCCACCGCTCGATTTTGTACTGCTTCTCGGCGCTGGGAGTGGGTGAAAGGGGAGGGGTTCAATGCCAGATTGGAAAAGAATGTTGCAGAGCACTTTTGTTCAATCTCTTTAACAGTTTTCTTTTATTATTTCAGAAATAAACCTTATAATAAAAAGTGAAAACACAAAACGAAGATGAAGATACATTACTAATGTTTTGGGCTTGAGCCCTTCATCTAGGTATAAGCAAAATGTAGACAGGCATCTGAATAAAATGGTGGGAGTTGGGAAGACCAGGGGGAGGGGCACAGACCCACATCCATGATACCTCAATTGCCCTCCATCTCTTCAATAACTTCCAATGCCCTGAACTTGACCCTGTGGGGACTGTGCTCCTTTCCCCGCCCCTCCCGCGCACCCCCGGCAACCATTTTATTCTGGGATCAGCCTACATTTTGCTCATACCTTGGTGAAGGGATCAGGCCCAAAATGTTGGTTATGTATCTTTATTTTTGCTATATACAGGACACTGTTTTACCTGCTGCGTTTCTCCTTGCATTGCATTTTTACTTCAATCACAGTGCCTGCGGACTTTCATGTTTTATATTTGTACTAAAAAATTTGCATAACAAAGGACCGTATAGCACGGCAGAGACCTTTCAGCCCATGATGTTGTGCCATCTGATGTAAATCCACTCCACAGTGGTAGACTAAATGCAATTTCATGGAATATGACCTTCCTCTTTGACTGCATGACAATAATTAATATTCTGATCTCCTCCGAACAATTGAATTTTTTACCCATAACCCTCTATTTTTCTATTGGGTTGGTTAAACTTGGAGGTCGATAGGGTGGCAAAGGTTGTGGGAAGAAGGCATGAGAATGGGGTTGCCAGGAAACATACATCAGCCATAATTCAAATAGCAGAGCAAACTCAATGGGCTGAATGGCCAATTCTGCTCCCATCATTTATGATCTTTTAATTCTTTTGTGATTTTAGGTAGTTAGGGGCCCATTTTTTTCACAGAGGGTGGTGAGTGGGTGGATCAAGGTGCCAGAGGAAGTGGTAAAATACATATAGACAATTTTTATTTAGACATACAGCACGGTAACAGGCCCTTCCAGCCCATGAACCTGTGCCTCACAATTACCCCATTTAATCTACAACCCCCATAGGGTTTGAACAGTGGGAGAAAACTGGAACACCCAGGGGAAACCCATTCAGACACAGGGAGAATGTCCAAAC
The DNA here is from genome assembly GCF_036971445.1 of Narcine bancroftii. Taxonomy (NCBI): domain Eukaryota; kingdom Metazoa; phylum Chordata; class Chondrichthyes; order Torpediniformes; family Narcinidae; genus Narcine; species Narcine bancroftii. The sequence continues at coordinate 10,948,705 of NC_091471.1, forward strand.
ACCCTACAGATTCTAACGTTGGTTACTGGCACTGGAATAGGTTTGTGCCAACCATTATGTTAACGGTGCCGAATGTCGATAGGAAAGGACAAGAGGGATACCGGCTGAATGCAGGCAAATGAGGCTAATGCATGGAGAACAATATCTCCTGAAGGGTGTCAATGGGTTGTGAAGAAGGCATTTGGCATGCTTGCCTTCATCAGACTGAGCACTGAGTACAGAGGTGGGACGTAATTTGCAACCACTGTGCCGGATGTTAGAGAGACCACACCCAGAGAAGGTGTGCATGTGAGCGCCGCTGTGCAAAGAATTCGGACACAAAGTCCACAAACTGTAGAACAGGCTTTAATAAGCTTAAACTTGTACATACTAGGTCTCGGTACCCTCCTGGCTCCACATGCGCCCAAAGGGGCTGGCTCGAGTCTTTATACAGGCCAGTGATTGACAGCAGGCTGGAGGGGCCAGTCTCCCAGGTTGCCTACCTGCAGTAAGAGAGGTTTCCCCCTGCAGTCGGCCGGTAGGAGTGCGGCCAGTGTAGTCGTTGTATCACCACAGGGCAGTTCTAGTAACTCAGCTATAGGAAAGTTGTCATTGAATGGGAAATGGAGCAGAAATGTTCAAAGGTTCCTTTTTAGAGGACGTAATACACATTCAGTATCGGTGCTGCGCAATTGCTCAGCTAAAGGAAGTGTAAGGTGCTCCTTCCGTCCAATAGCCTATAGGTCACCCTTGGGCAAGTTGTAGTAGCTATTTAGCCTCCAACTCAGGGTCACGTGAAGCCATGGATTGTAGATGGTGGATGTTTTTACAAGCAGATTCTACAAATTGGAATTTATGGTCGTAAAACAAAATGCTGGGCATAAAATCTGCTGTTCAGTGACCAGGGTTACCCATCCAGTACGGACACTGCAACTGAAGAAGGCAACAGGAAACCACTACAGTATTTTTCCCTTGTATAATCATGAGCTCAACATCAACTAAGGTCTCAGGTCAAAGATGGAGCCTTCACCGAAGGAGAAGAGGGGAGGCAACCACCACAATTTGTAGAGTCAGAGATCCTGACGGATGGAGAAACGTGATCGCCCCACGACGAACGGCAAGGCACTTGAATGAATACATAATACATTCAATATGTAATATACATGAAATACTTCAATGTTAGTCTGCTTTATGGCAAAATGATCATTGCCTGGTCCCCCTAGCAAAAGCAGAAAGAGAAGCAAAAGAGAGTCCCTTCAGAGATACCGTGTCCATGGATTCACCTCCTGAGCTCCCACAGCTTCTGCAGCTGCGTGAACTCCACTTCAAACCATCGGAGCTCGAGCTCCAGATCCAACCCTCGATGTGATGAGGAAGCCTTCGGTGTGTGGTGATATGTCATGCATGATGTCATTACACCACTAGGTCACAAGGGGGCTCACCTGGTGACCTTGTATATAAGCCCAGGGGGATCCCTTCTCCTTCATTCTGGCCTAGGCTTGTACAGAGCTAACTGTGGTTTGATGCTAGTAGCCTACAATTTAATAGACTGTTATACATCTCCGGAATGGATGGCCCGCTAGACCTCGACTCAGCCAAGACCTGACTTAGGGACTCAGGAATGGAAACGAGCCCTGCGCATGTGCAGCTGTAAATGGACCGGACAGAAAGCTGTGAGATCGGGATCGAGAGCGAAGTGGAAGCCCACCCCACAGTCGTGGTGGATTTCAGAGGGGTCACAAACACCCCGGGGCAGGTAACGAGTGGCAGAGTGCCCTACCTGTTCACGAACTCGCCAGGACCAGGATCAGCCATGCAGCACGCGGGGATCCCGGGGCAAGTAACGAGCGGCAGAGTGCCCTGCCTTTTTGCAAACTCATCGGGGCAGCACGCGGGGTACCTGGTGTACGAACAGAAGTCATGCCAGACACGGGTGGAGGGCATACGGCAAGCCGCCTTGCCGATCGCAGTTTACTGGCAGGATCGGGGGGGGGGGCGGGCTGTTACCCCAGAGCCACCCCCAACTGTAGGGGCCCGCGTCTCCATGGGGGCGAGTGACCACATGCGAGAGGGATCAGGCCCAGCACGTGCCTACACCCCAGCTATCGAACCACAAGCTGAGGCTCAGCCAGGTACTGCGGCCAGAGAAGCTCGAGCTGGATCCCAGAACCCCTGGTGTGAGCATGCATTTCGGCCGGTGGTATAGATGCTTTTTAAATTACACAGGGGTAGAGGGAGCGTCAGAGGAGGAAATGCTGATGCTACTGTTGGCTCGGCTGGGACATCATCCATACTCATTAATTCAGGACGCCAAGTCATACCGGGAAGCAATGGACAATCTGCAAAGACATTATAATAGGGGGCACAGGGAGCTGCACTCTAGGTACAGACTCATAACCAGGTCGCAGCAAGCAGGGGAGTCTATTAGAGCCTTGATGCTCGTGCTAAAGGATTTGGCGAGGGCTTGCAATTTTAAGACAGTAAATGCCCAAGAGTACGCAGACAAATGGGTGAGGGACAGAATCGTGGCCGGGGTCAGGTCAGCGTAGATCAGACAGAGGCTATTGGAAAAGGGGACAGTGAGGCTAGATGAGGCTGAAACCATTGCGGGAGCTCTGGAGGACTCTATGAGGGAGCTAGAGGAGTACACTGAGCTGAACTTGTGGGCCACTTAGAGGGAGAGATGCACGGGTGAAAAAGGGCCACATTCCACAGCAACTGCCTTGTTAGACCTTCCCAGTGCATTTTTTTGCGGGCAGCTAAAGCACCCAAGACCTTACTGTCCAGCTAAGGAAAAGGACTGCTCGAGGTGTAGAAAGAAGGGGCATTATGCGAAAGTATACAGAAGCCTCAAGACTCCTGCCAAAGCCCTCTCTCAAGCAAATGAGAGGTGGGAAAGATTTTCTTCTTCCCCCACAGGCAAGACGAAGTAGAGTGCCATGTGCTGTCGGCCATTTTGGGATGCCGGGCAGAGGACACAGCGACCAGATGACAGTTTTGTTACCGAGTACTACATTCAAGGTTGGGATGAAAGCTCCTATCAGAATGGAGGAAGTGCCAGGCTGGCCTCATTTTGACTGAATCAGGGAAGTCCACACGACCTATTGGATGCGACCATTAGTATTAAGGTTAACGGGGCTACTGTAAATTGTTTAGTGGATAGTGGGAGTACAGAGAGCTTTATAAACCAAGGGTAGAACACCTCGCGTTAAAAATGTACCCCAGTGACCATCAGATCCTAATGCCATGTAACAACTATGTGACTAAGGGCAACCACTTCTGCAGGATCACTCTGGAGATCCAGGGTATGGCGTAGGAGGAGTTTAAATTGCTGGTGCTCCCATGCCTCTGTGCTCCAGTGCTGCTGGGGTTGGATTTTCAGTGCCAATTGAAAAGCATCACATTGGTGCACATTGGGCCACTTCCCCCATTAATCCTTAGAAGGAAGCATTACTGCAACCTCATGGCCCTGATCATAGAGCCCCCCCTCCCACTTTATTCATGCACCTCATGCCTGACTGCACCCCGGTGGCCACCAAGAGCAGGAGGTACAGCCCAAAAGATGGGCATATGGTCGCAGATCATCAAGAAATTCACACAGCTGGATACATACCCGCTTCCGTGTATCGCAGATGTGGTAAACAGCATTTCCCAGTACAAAGTGTTTTCCACTATCGACCACAAGGCAGCGTACCACCAGATGCCCATTAGAAAGAGTGATAGGATATACACAGCGTTCGAAGCAAATGGCAGGTTGCACCAGTTCTTCCACCTCCCCTTTGGTATCACCAACAGGGTATCCCTGTTCCAGTGGGAGATGGACTGCATAGTGGACGAGTACCACTTAAAGGCGATATTCCCATACCTGGACAACATTACGATCTGCGGCCACTCACAAGCTGACCATGATGTTAACCTTCAACATTTTCTTCAGGCAGCAAAGGGCCGCAACCTAACGTACAATAAGGATAAGTGTGTCTTTAGCACCAGGAAGTTAGCGATCCTGGGCTACGTGGTGCAAAACGGGGAAATCAACCCGGATCTGGCCCGCATGCACCCGCTGCTAGACCTCCCCATCTCTCATTCTCAAAAGAGATTAAAGAGGTGTCTGGGGCTGTTTCCATACTATGCACAGTGGGTCCCCAATTACGCCGACAGGGCCCACCCACTCATAAAGGTCTCAACTTTTCCCCTCAGCCTTGCTGGTATCAAAGCCTTCTAAGAGATTAGGAATCAGATCACGAAGGCAACCCTGTGATCTATTGACGAGACAGTCCCTTTTCAGGTAGAGACTGATGCCTCAGACGTGGTGTTGGCGGCCACCCTGAATCAAGGGGGCAGCTGGTGGCCTTTTCCTCGTGGACTTTCCAGGGGTCCGAGGTAAGACACTTGGCAGTGGAGAAGGAGGCCCAGGCCATTGTGGAAGCAGTGCGGCACTGGAGACATTTTATGGCCTGTAAATGCTTCACCCTTGTCACAGACTGTAATGCGCGTCGAAAGAACCAAAGACTTGTTGAACCAAATCAAGGCTTTTATTAACTAAAAGACTGAAGCATATCACAAGTCGGTCGACCAGTCCAGAATGACCTGGTCTGGCTAGGAGCAATCCTTTAAGACCTGCCAGTAGGTGTGGCTACACTCTCAGCCAATCACAGTCATCCTACACGACCATCTGTACATATGTACATATACACATTGGTGATAGAATCTGTATTATCACACAGACCAACGATCCGTGGCATTCATGTTCGATAACCAGAACAGGGGGAAGATAAAGAACGATAATATCTTGCGCTGGAGGATAGAATTGTCGACGTACAGCTATGACATCCTATACCGTCCAGGGAGGCTCAATGAGCTCTCAGATGCATTGTCCAGGGGCACTTGTGCAGCCCTTAATCACATGTCCCAGCTGCAGACCTTGCACAAAGAGCTGGGCCACCCGGGAGTCACGAGGCTCTTCCACTTTGTCAGGGCCCAAAACCTCCCATTCTCAGTGGAGGAGGTTCGGACGGTAAGCAGGGGTTGCCCTTTCTGGAGTGTAAACCGCAGTTTCACCGGCCAGACAGCGTCCCCTTAATAAAAGCTACCAGGCCTTTCAAGCGGCTTAGCCATGACTTCAAAGGCCTGCTCCCGTCCTATGACAGGAACATCTATTTCATAAACGCTATCGACGAGTACTCATGGTTCCCCTTTGCTATCCCGTGTCCCGATGTCACCGCAGCCACAGTAATAAAGTGCCTGAAATCTTTATTCAGTTTGTGTGGGAATCCCTAGCTACATATACACGGATAAAGTGCTGCCTTCATGAGCACTGAGGTCCAACAGTACCTCAGGGATAGAGGTATTGCGACCAGTCACACTATGAGTTATAACCCTAGGGGGAATGGGCAGGTAGAAAGGGAGAGCGCCACCATCTGGAAGATGGTTCTGCTAACTCTCAAAGCAAAGGACCTACCAGTAGCAAGGTGGAAAAACGTGTTACCGGAAGCTCTGCATTCCATATGCTCCATATAGGTGTACCGCCACTAACGTGACACCACATGACCGTATCTTTTCTTTCCCGAGGAAAGCCACGACAGGAACTGTGCTGCCTAGATGGCTGATGTCGCCGGGACCAGCCCTCTTCTGTAAGCATTGCAGATGCCACAGGATGGACCTGCTGGTGGAACCTGTGGAAGTGAGATACCTGAACCCTCACTACGCCTGCGTCGCGTTCGAGGATGGACAGGAAGAGTCGGTGGCCACCTGGGACCTTGCACCAGCAGGAGACGTGGGCGGTGCAGAAGAACTACAGACTCCTACAGATCGGCAGGATGGGACGGCAGACGACGCATAAGCACCACAGGCTCCGGAGGATCAGCAGGAAGGAACCACGGTCGACGTGGGAGGGTCGTGGACCCCCAAGGAGCAGCATGAAGAGTAGCAGACGAACACTTCCCCAAAGGCAGAGAGCCCTGCACCCACGCACTTTGGGGTGCCTAGTGCAAGACACCCAGGTCCTGGCACAACCCACCTCCCCACCCCAGCCTCCCGAAGGTCCAGAAAGAAGAGGAAACCACGTCAAATACTGGACTTATGAACGGGTGCAAAGAGATAGAGGGGGTGGGTGGGAGGGTCAGTCACAATTTTTACGTCATTACACCACTATATAAGTATATAAGTATATAAGCCCGGATGGAATCCCTTTTCCCTCATTCTGGCCTAGGCTTGTACAAAGGCAAGACCAAGACCTCAAAGCCTAGCTGTATACCAGTCTATTAAAACTAGTGTTTTACCTGCACTCTGTCTCGTGTGGTTTGATACTTGTAGCCTACATGGTGCCCAAAGCCAGTCAGGGGTCCTTCGTGCCCGCAGCACCCTCTCGAATTCTGGTTCCGATAACTGATTCCCATGAGGATCTGGCAGCCGCTGAGCCCCTCGCTGATCCGCCGTTGCCGTTACGATCATGTGAGATAATCTCCTACATTTGTCTTTCTTCCCCTCTCTAGTCCCCTCTGCCAGACCACAGCTCCCCTAGAGTCTGCAACCCGTCGTGGGGCACTGCCCAGCATAGGTGCTGCTATTTTGGACACAGACCACATGGTTGCAGGATTTGTTTTTTTTTTAAAAAACCAACTGTTGTCTCCTTTAAAAGGTAATTTAAAGCTGTCAATTTCATGATCAGGCAGTAGGATCCTGCAGAGCAGTGCTCTGTCTCTACTCCCCTCACTACTGGGTCCACACCAGCGGCAGTGCTGCCATTACAACAGCTCCAGCTGAGCTGCCATTTTTATTGAACTTGAAGAATGTTAGGTTAACAAGGAGAGGCCGGGATAACTTCCCCCCCACCCCCCAGAGCGTTGGAGGATGAGGGGGACCTCAGAGTTTTATAAAATCACGAAGGGCAACGATATGATGAGTTGGTGAATGATCAGTTTTCTTCTCCAAGGTCTAAAGCTCGAGAGAAAAGGCTCATAATATGGGAAAAATGTAATGGGATCCTGAGGGGTAAATGTTTTGCACTCAGAGGGTGGGGGTACGTGGAACAAGCCACAGTAAGTGGTAGAGGAAGGGGCAATTAATATTGAAAAAAAAAATCGATCAGGTGAATGGATAGGAAAGATGAAGGGAGATTCGGGACCAACAGAGGCAAATGGGATTAGGTCAGGATGTACAAGTTGGGCCAAATAGTCTGTTTCTACTTCAATGATAACGGACAGTGTGGCTGTCACTCAGTTCCAGAAACCAGGCTTAGAATGTAGAACATTGAACACAGAAAAATACAGCACAGTACAGACCCTTTGGCCCACAATGTTGTGCTAACACTTAGACCCTGCCTCCCACATAACCCTCCACATTAAATTCCTCCATATGTTCAAGACCATAGTCTTGAATTTCACCAATGTGCCTGTGTCCACCACTGACCCAGGTACTGCATTCCGCGCACCAACCACTCTCAGGGTAAAAAAAAAACTTCCTCTACTATCTCCCTTGAACTTCCCACCCATTACCTTAAAGCCATTACCTCTTGTATTGAGCAATGGTGCCCTGGGGTGGCGGCGCGGGATGTCCTCTCTTAATATCTTGTATTCCTCTATCATCCTCCTTCTCTCCAAAGAGTAAAGCCCTCGCTCCCTTCATCTCTGCTCATAATGTACACTCTCTCAACCAGGTATCATCCTGGTAAACCTCCTCTGCACCCTTTCCAATGCTTCCACATCTTTCCTACAATGAGCCGGCCAGAACTGGACACAATACTCCAAGTGTGGTCTAACCAGAATTTTGGAGAGCTGCGTCATTACCTCACAGCTCTTAAACTTAATCCCTTGACTTATGAAAGCTAACACCCCATAAGCTTCCTTCACTACCCTGTTCATTCCTGAAATCCAGATCCTGGACGTGTGGAATTTGCACATTCCCCCTGTCGAGTGTTTCCTTCAGAACTCCTCAGCACTGGTCAGACCATAGAACAATAGAGAACAGGAACAGTCTTTTGTTCTACATTTCTGAGCTGAACATGATGCCCAAAGCAAACTAAACAGCTATTGCTTGCACCTGATAGAAATCCCTTCAACCCCTTCACATTCATGTGTTGGTCGAGAAGTCGCTTAAATGAACTACTCCTGGCAGCCCATTCCAGGCACCCATCACTCTCTGTAAGATCATTTCCCCCACATATCTTCCTCCCTCCACACAAACATATGATATGGTGATGGAGATTCGATAGGTAATGAGAGGGATAGAAAGAGTACATGTAGATAAACATAAATGTTTTTTCCACTGAGACTGGGTGAGATACAAACTGGAGGACATGGACTAAGAGCGAAAGGGGAAGAGTTTAAGGGGAATGTGAGAGGGAGCTTCTTCACACAGTGTGGTGTGGGGGAGGGGGTTTGTGGATCGAGCTGCCAGCTGAGGTGGTGAATGCGGGCACAGTACATAGATGGGAGAGGTATGGAGAACTGTGGACTGGGTGCAGGTCAATGGGACTAGGCAAAAAAAAAGGTTCAGCATGCACTAGAAGGGCCAAACGGGCCTGTTTCTGTGCTATAGTGTTTTATGTCCTCTAGTGTTTGACCGTTTTGCCCTGGAAAAAAGATTCTGACTGTCAGTGCTCTCCGTGACGTTATACTCCCCAATCAGGTTGCCCCTCAGCCTCCTACGCTTCAGAGGGAGCAACCCATTTGTCCATACCTCACCCCATATACCTTTTGAACCAGGCAACATCCTGGTAAACCTCTTGTGCACCTTCTCCAAAGCCACTTCGTCCTTGTTTACACTTATGCTGAATGCCCCATCCAATGATGCTAAACATACCATAGTCCTTAGGAACATAGGAAGTAGGAACAGGAGGAGGCCAACAATGGCCCATCGAGCCTGCTCCGCCATTCAATTCGATCATGACTGATCTAATTTATGATCTAACTCCACCTACCTGCCTTCTCGCCATATCCCCTAATTCCTCTATCATGTAAAAATTTATCTAACCGAATTTTAAATATGTTTAACGAAGCAGCCTCAACCACTTCCCTGGTTAGAGAATTCCAAACATTCACTACTCTCTGGGAAAACTATTTTTCCTCATCTCTGTCCTAAATCTACTTCCCCAAATCTTGAGACTGTGTCCTCTCGTTTTAGTTTCCCCGGTCAGCTCAAAAAACCTTCCTACATCTATCCTATCCATACCCTTCATGACCCTATCTACTTGCCTATCTACTTTCAGTGATCTATGGACCTGGCTGGTAGATCAATTCACTTCTCAAAACAATCATAATGCAGTGCGTGATTTGGGGTGAAGGCAGATGCAGCTACACATGACAGCACAGAGTACAGGGAAATTGAGGATTACTCAATGAACTGAATTTTTTTTGAATCTGAGAAGTTCTATATGTAATGCAGTAATTAAATATGAAGGGTTTGCCAAATTAGATGCAGAGTTCCGTGGCAAAGGAGTCAAGCCAGGGCTCAAAATCTCAGAGCATGGGGAAGGTCATTCAGATCTGCATTGAGAGGTTCATAGACTTCACCAGAGCACTGTTGTTTCCATTAGAACCAATTGATCAATACAGCACAGAAATGGCCTCTTTGGCCCATCTAGTCCGTGCTGAACTGCTATTCCATCTTATACCATTGACCTGCGCCAGGACCATAACCTTCCATCCCCTTTCACATCCAATCTTCACTTAAATGTAAAAATTGAGCCCGCATCCAGCAACTCCACTGGCAGCTTGTTCCACCCTCCGTGAAGAAGTTCTCGCTTTATGTTGCCCCTAAACATCTTACCTTTCCCCTTAACTCATGTCCTCTATTTCTTATCTTATCTAACCTCACTGGAAAGACCTGCTTGCATTTACCCAATCTATACTTCTGTAATTCCGTATACCTCAATCAAATCACCCCTCTTTCTCTAATCAAGTTCTAACCTGTTTAACCAGTTGCCCAAGTCTCGAAAATATCCTTGTAAATCTTCTCTGCACTCTTTCAATCTTTATGAAATCTTTCCTGGAGTTAGAGGACCAAAACTACACACAAAACTCTAGCTGTGTCCTCACCGATGTCTCACATAACTTCGCCATAACATTCTAAGATTACATGGATGTTGACTTGGCGCGATTTGAAGTTCAAGTTTAATTTTATTGTCACGTGTACTCAGGGGTACAAGATTTATCGATTTTCATGGAATGAAGGATTGATGGAATAGGGCATCTGTTAATATTAAATCATCCCTCAGTGCAGCTGTTCTCAGTGAAAATAACACTCCATTCAATGAAACTCATATATTTAAACTTTGCCATTCTTGCTGTCAACCTCAAATATCCTTGACATTTTTTGACTGCACCTTGGAGCATGTGACATTCAACCTCAACTAGTACCGAAGACTAAATTGTTGCAAAATGACGTGGGCATCATTTGCAAAACACTTAGCTCCAAACAATATACAGATGCTCCACTACTATTGATTATTCAACTTACAATTTTTCAAATTGTACAATAGCGAGATGCATTCTTAATAAAAATACCTGTCCATGGTCACTTGGTTCTGTAGCTTCACAATTCGCCACATGGTAATGTTGGTGTGACTGCCATTATTGGTTGTCATGCAACAGCTGATGGATGCTTTGACTGGCACTAGGATTAAAATTGCATTTTTTTCATTATGGAATAAAAGGTATTCAACATTTAGTTATAAAATTAGCTTTGTTTTAGATAAATTTGCCCAGGCGTAGGCTACGGTAAGTGCTCTAAGCACACTTAAGGCAGGCTAGGCCATGATGTTCAGTTTAGTGCGGTTTTCTTTTTCAACGTGATCTTTCCACTTACGGAACGTAACCTCATCGTATGCCGAGGAGCATCTGTATTCAAGAAATTGCTTAAGATGTAGGTGAAGCCCCATTTGGAAATTGTGTCCGGTTATGGTCACCATGCTGGAGGTAAGATGCCAAGCTGTAGAAGTTTACAAGCATGTTGACAGGACTCATGGGCCTGAGTTCTTGGGAAAGATTGAGCAGGCAAAGGCTTTATTCCTTGGAGAGCAGGATGATGAGGGGTGATAGAACATAGAACACTACCACACAGTACAGGCCCTTCAGCCCTCGATGTTGTGCCGACCCACATATTCCTTACAAATAAACTAAACCCTCCCTACCCCATAACCTTCTATTTTCCATTCATCTGTGCACCTGTCTAAAGGTCTCTTAAAAGCCCCTAATGTTTCAGCCTCCACCACCATCTCTGACAAGGCATTCCAGGCACCCACAACTCTCTGGGTAAAATAACATAACCCTTATGTCTCCCCTAAATTTCCCTCCCTTCACTTTGCACATATGTCATCTGATGTCTGCTGAACCTGCCCTGAGAAACAGGTGCTGGCTGTCCACCCTATCTATGCCTCTCATAATCTTGTAGACCTCTATCAAGTCTCCTTTCATCCTTCTGTGCCCCAAAGAGAAAGGTCGCAGCTCTGCTAGACCTGCCTCTTAAGACTTGTTTCCCAATCCAGGCAACATCCTGGTAAATCTCCTCTGCACCCTCTCCATAGCTTCCACATCCTTCTGATAACGAAGTGACCAGAACTGAATGCAATATTCCAAGCGTGGTCTCACCAGAGATTTGTAGAATTGCAACATGACCCCCCTGCACCTGAATTCAAGTCCCCTATTAAAATGATCCCAGGATCCCATTGGCCTTTTTAACTATCCTATCAACATGTGCTGCAACCCTTGAGGTATGTATGGATTTGGACCTCAAGGTTCCTCTGTTCATCCATAGAGGCATCTCAAAGATGTGTTGAAATAGATGAGAGGAATAGATCAAGTGACAGTCATTTGACCAATGTAGGGAAATCAGGAACTAGAGGAAGGCAGGGAGAAATTTATCAGGAACCTGAGAGTTAACTTTTATACAGAGGTTGGGTGCATGGAATGGGCTGCCAGAGGAAGTGGTTGAGGCAAGTACTATTGCAATGTTTAAGAAAGAAAATGGATGGATGCATGGATCAGATGGGTTTAGAGGGATTTAGGCCAAATGTAAGCAAATGGAACAAGTGTGGCCGGGACCTTTTAGTCAGAATGAGCAAGTTGGGCCAAAGGGCCTGTTCTTACACTTTATGACTCTAAGATAGTTTTATTACACAATTAGTGACAAAAGCAAAAGCGTCTACAAGTTCAGCCACAATCTTCTGTTCCCGGTAACAGCAGATATCCACAGAACTCAGCCACAAATACAGTTTCAGAATCAGAATCAAGATTTATTGTCATGAACAAGTCACGAAATTCGTTGTTTTGCAGCAGCCTCACGATGCTAACGTTCATATAAACCACCTTATAAAAAAAATGCATGGAAAATCAAAGTAAGGCAGAGTCTTTGGTTCATTGATCATTCAGGAAACTGATGGCAGTGGGGACAAAGCTGTCTCTGAGCCGTTGAGTGCTTGTCTTCAGGCTCCTGTATCCTTTTTCCTGATGGTAGCAGAGTGAAGAGGGTGTGGTGCGCTGAGGTATCAGCGAGCAAACACAAATCTCAAAAGGCTGTACAACAGGCCACACCAGTTCATGCCTTGGTGGCTCCTGTGTGACTGGCTCAGGAGGGGCCAGCTCAGGTCTATATTCTGGTCGGCTGATTAACAGCCGGCCAGATGGAGTCCACCCTTTGGGTGGTCTTCCTGCAGGTACAGAGATCACCCCCTGCAGTAGGCCGGTGGTTGTATCACCACAGTGGGTATGACCTGGGTGGATGGGGTCCTTGAGGGGAGGCGCTTCTTTCTTAAGATACCGTCTGTTGTAAATGTATTCGATGGAGTGAAGTCTGGTGCCTGTGGAGACCGTGTTAATGACCTTTCTTTTCCTGAGTATTGGCACCTCCGTACCAGACAATGATGTAAGCAACCAGAATGCTCTCCATGGTACACCTGTAGAAGTTTTTGAGAGTCTTCAGTTTGAGGCACTATTTGTTCAATCACTTAAGATCATTAATTGTGTAATAAAATGATCTTAGTCGTGCACTGTAGAAACAGACCCTTTATAATATCACAATTTTAAACTAATTGCAATTCCATTCGTCTCTTGTGGCTATCCAGAATCCTGCTGTGGAGCATGATATTCAATGTTGGCTCCAGAGCAGCCTCGTTAAGGTGGTTCTTTTCCAGATCATCTTCTAGCAAGGCTGAGGTGGCCCAGTAGCCTGACCACCACCATGTCAACTTTCCACAGGAGCTCCATCCAGAGTATCCTGGCCGGCTGCATCACAGTGTGATACGGTTGCTGCAGAGAAATGGATCGGAGGTCAATCCACTGGACCATAAGAGGGGCAGAGAGGATACTGTCCTGCATGGGTGGTACATTTGGCGTAGCAGTTAGCATAACGGTGATAGGCGGATATGGGTGGGAGCGCAGGAGAGAAATAAGTGGAGACGTAATAAGGGGAGAGGATAGCTTTCTGAATGGAGAGGCCAGGGAGTGGGGAGCAGGAGGAATAAGAAAGGGGATTGGCCTAACAGAAACTGGGGAAGTCACAGTTCATGCCATCCAATTGAAGAGTGCCCAGAATATTGCTCCTCCGATTTGCAGGTGACCACTGCTTGGCTGTGCACGAGGCCGTGGCCAGACATGTTGGCGTGGGACTGGACCGCTAAAGTTGAAATGGTCAGCCACTGGGTGATTTCCCCCCCCCATTGCTGCAGACAGAACGAAGGTGTTCAGTGAAGCTGTCTCCCAGTCTGTGTCTCCGACAGCAGGAGCCCAGATGCAGTAGATGCCCCTTGCAGACGCGCAAGTACCCCATCACTTGGAAGGACTGTTTGGGGCCCCAACTAGGGAGGAGGGAGGAAGTGTGGCATAAGTATGGCACATCCTGTGATGACAGGCGTTCCGAAGGATGGCAAGGGAGGAGGAGCGGGCGCACATATCGCACGTCCTGCGATGACAGAGGGTTCTGAATGGGGATGAGGGAGGAGAGGTGGGTGCAAGTGTGGGCATTTCTTGGTGTTACAGAGGTATCACCTTGTTTCCTTATGAAATATAAAAAGACACTCTCAGAAATGCCCACAATTCCTTTAAACCATGGTAACCATATATTCTGTAATCATACAGTGGAAAAAAGCTAAATTGTCCAACCTAATAAACTGCCTTGTCCTCTTAATAAAACTCATTATACTGTTTACCATAAATAATAATTCTTGTCAAAATTAATGAAGGCCACAGCTTTGATACTGGCTGAAAGCAATGTGACTGCAGCATGGCCCATAATTAAGGTAATTATTTCTTTAATATACACAGCAAAACTGATGCTGAAGTCATACGATTAATTTAATGAATGCTGTAATACTGAGATGTTTCATGTACGTTCTCCCTTGGGGCACTCAGCGCCATCCTGTAGGCCCCAACTCAAGGGCAGAGAGCAAATTCATATCTAATCTAGATGCTCGTGTGCCCGTGTGACTGTAAAAAACACAATGCTGGAGAAACTCAGCAGGTCGTACAGTGCCCCTTATGTAGCAAAGGTATAAATACATAACCGATGTTTCAGGCTTGAGCCCTTCATCAAGGTGTGGAAAAATGTCGGTGCAGGCGTCCGAACTAAAGGGTGGGGGTGGTCACAAAGGTGGAGAAGGGAGGGAGGGCTTGGCAGTGAGCAAGGGGATGGGGGATGGCTGGATGAAGGGAGGGAAGAGAACTGGAGAGGGGAAGGGAAGGGGGGAGGGAGAATGCAAGAACAAGTTAGCAGAAAAGTCAATGTTCATCCCTGTACTTACCCACCAAGGTAGGTAGTATCAGAGCTGAGGTGTTTCACACCGGGTCCTGTGTAAATGTCGCACTGGACCAGCTTGTATGAACTCTCCGCTCCGACCTGACCCGGCTTTAAAAACGGGTCATTGATACGCCACCTTACCGGGACCTCAGTGTGAAAGCAGCTAAATGCTAATCTGACTGGGGTGTGTCATTGATTATAGATCTCCACCTCTCTCTCTCTCTCTCTTTCTCTCTCTCTCTCTCTCTCTCTCTCTCTCTCTCTCTCTCTCTCTCTCTCTCTCTCTCTCTTCTCTCTCTCTCTCTCTCTCTCTCTCTCTCTCTCTCTCTCTCTCTCTGCTGCTCAAAGATGTTCGTCTTTCGGGCAGCTCCATGGAGGGGGAGGAACCTGCAGATGCAGTGATGGTTAAATGTTTTCATAGATTATGACTGAAAATAAAGTGAAAGCTTTACAGTTTCTATATTCATGCAAGTGAAATTTGTTCAGCGTAAGTACAGAATAGTATTTTTGCCTTTTGTCTTTTAATCTGTTGATTTTTAATGCAGGTGTATTAGCTAGCCATTCATGCATCCGGAAAATACTCTTATCCGGCATCTACCAATCCCCAGAGGTGCCGGATACCAGGGGTTTTTATCTTTGCGATATAAAGAACGCTGTGTGACCTTCTCTGTCTGTGAGAGGGGCTTCAGACAGTTTCTGCTGATGGCGAATCTGTCAGCCTTACAGCAGACAAATATAATTTCATGTAATATGATACTGTTTTATTCTTCTTTGGCTTGGCTTCGCGGATGAAGATTTATGGAGGAGGTAAAAGTCCACGTCAGCTGCAGGCTCGTTTGTGGCTGACAAGTCCGACGCGGGACAGGCAGACACGGTTGCAGCGGCTGCAGGGGAAAATTGGTGGGTTGGGGTTGGGTGTTGGGTTTTTCCTCCTTTGCCTTTTGTCAGTGAGGTGGGCTCTGCGGTCTTCTTCAAAGGAGGTTGCTGCCCGCCGAACTGTGAGGCGCCAAGATGCACGGTTTGAGGCGATATCAGCCCACTGGCGGTGGTCAATGTGGCAGGCAGCAAGAGATTTCTTTAGGCAGTCCTTGTACCTCTTCTTTGGTGCACCTCTGTCACGGTGGCCAGTGGAGAGCTCGCCATATAACACGATCTTGGGAAGGCGATGGTCCTCCATTCTGGAGACGTGACCCACCCAGCGCAGCTGGATCTTCAGCAGCGTGGACTCAATGCTGTCGACCTCTGCCATCTCGAGTACTTCGACGTTAGGGATGAAAGCGCTCCAATGGATGTTGAGGATGGAGCGGAGACAACGCTGATGGAAGCGTTCTAGGAGCCGTAGGTGGTGCCGGTAGAGGACCCATGATTCGGAGCCGAACAGGAGTGTGGGTATGACAACGGCTCTGTATACGCTTATCTTTGTGAGGTTTTTCAGTTGGTTGTTTTTCCAGACTCTTTTGTGTAGTCTTCCAAAGGCGCTATTTGCCTTGGCGAGTCTGTTGTCTATCTCATTGTCGATCCTTGCATCTGATGAAATGGTGCAGCCGAGATAGGTAAACTGGTTGACCGTTTTGAGTTTTGTGTGCCCGATGGAGATGTGGGGGGGCTGGTAGTCATGGTGGGGAGCTGGCTGATGGAGGACCTCAGTTTTCTTCAGGCTGACTTCCAGGCCAAACATTTTGGCAGTTTCCGCAAAGCAGGACGTCAAGCGCTGAAGAGCTGGCTCTGAATGGGCAACTAAAGCGGCATCGTCTGCAAAGAGTAGTTCACGGACAAGTTTCTCTTGTGTCTTGGTGTGAGCTTGCAGGCGCCTCAGATTGAAGAGACTGCCATCCGTGCGGTACCGGATGTAAACAGCATCTTCACTGTTGAGGACTTTCATGGCTTGGTTCAGCATCATGCTGAAGAAGATTGAAAAGAGGGTTGGTGCGAGAACACAGCCTTGCTTCACGTCATTGTTAATGGAGAAGGGTTCAGAGAGCTCATTGCTGTATCTGACCTGACCTTGTTGGTTTTCGTGCAGTTGGATAATCATGTTGAGGAACTTTGGGGGACATCCGATGTGCTCTAGTATTTGCCAAAGCCCTTTCCTGCTCACGGTGTCGAAGGCTTTGGTGAGGTCAACAAAGGTGATGTAGAGTCCTTTGTTTTGTTCTCTGCACTTTTCTTGGAGCTGTCTGAGGGCAAAGACCATGCCAGTAGTTCCTCTGTTTGCACGAAAGCCGCACTGTGATTCTGGGAGAATATTCTCGGCGACACTAGGTATTATTCTATTTTGTAGAATCCTAGCGAAGATTTTGCCTGCAATGGAGAGCAGCGTGATTCCCCTGTAGTTTGAGCAGTCTGATTTCTCGCCTTTGTTTTTGTACAGGGTGATGATGGTGGCATCACGAAGGTCCTGAGGCAGTTTTCCTTGGTCCCAACAAAGCTTGAAAAACTCATGCAGTTTGGCATGCAGAGGTTTGCCGCCAGCCTCCCAGACCTCTGGGTGGATTCCATCCCTACCTGCTGCTTTGCCACTTTTCAGTTGTTCGATTGCCTTATATGTCTTATCCTGGGTGAGGACCTCATCCAGCTCTAGCCTTAGGGGCTGTTGATGGAGCTGGAGCAGGGCGGAATCTTGGACTGAGCAGTTGGCACTGAAAAGAGATTGGAAGTGTTCTGACCATCGGTTGAGGATGGAGATCTTGTCGCTGAGGAGGACTTTGCAATAACAATAAATTGAATCTTAAATCATGAATCTGTCTAAGAATTTAAGTTTTAAGTTTAAATTTATTTGCCTCATTACACCTGGTACAGAGATGAGGGCTTTTCGGTGAACAAATTAATTCAAACATTCAAACATATTCACAATTACAGAGTTACAAAGCAAAAACGATTTGTACAAAACAAGGGCAGAAACCTTGTCAGGAGACTGAAAAGAACAATACTGGTGATCTAGAAAGTGTTAGAGTTCTAGCAGAACGGTTGTATTTGATGAGGAGAAAAGATTTACAAGGATCACCTCGCATGGTGGATGCACGGAGGATGGTCGCGTCTCTCAAGACCTGCTGTACGGCTGTCTGGCTGAAGGATCTCTACCCACCGGCCGGCCCCAGCCGTGGTTCAAAGACGCCTGCAAACGTGATCTGAAACTCGCTCACACCGATGTTCTCAACTGGGAGCCTCTTGCTGGTGTCCGTGGCCGCTGGAGAAGGGCGTGAGGAGCAGTGAGGAAAAGCGGATACGCCAGCTGGAGAACAAGAAGACACTGGTGAAGCGGAGGCAACAGATCCAGTCGACCACAAGTCCGGCAGAGACTGTCAGGCCAGAGTGGGCCTTATGACGAATTCCAGACGGTGCTCTAAAGCCAACTATTCATAGCGCTGCCTTTGTCTACCGAGACGGAAGGATGCCTACTCTACTTTGCAAAGGCTCCACGCAAGGTTTTCACATGACGAGAACCACATCAAAAATTCAAATGTTACGAGTTTGCAGAAAATGAGGAAGAGGTCTGGGTCATTTCACCAGAAATGAGAAAGGGAAAGGCAAGTCCATACATGCTACCTGACCTGTTGAGTACTTCCAGCATTTCCTGCTTTCAGTTCAGATTTCCAACATTTCCAGGGCCTGGCAGATGATATTACAAACACAATTGGATCTTTGTCTATTCATTACAAGCTTCTCACAAACTCATGGGCACCTATGTATTTGAGGTTAGTGGAAGCACAAACGCAGTTTTCGCACCAGTGAAATGCAAATGAGAATTATTAGCAAGGGGAGGCCATTCAGTCCTTGGAGCCTGCCCTGTTCTGACATCCATGTTACTGTCAACACTGTAGAAAGGATTTATTGTCATGAACAGATCATGAAATTCAGTGTTTTGCAGCAGTATATCATAAGGTAAACATTCAAATTATAACCATCTTACGAAATTACTATGTAAGAAATAACAATATTACTGCATGAAAAGTAAGGCAGTGTCTTTGGTTCATTGATTATTCAAGAATCTGATGGCAGCGGGGAAGAAGCTGTCCTTGTGCTGCGGATGGCTCGTCTTCAGGCTCCTGTACCTTTTCCCCGATGGTAGCAGAGTAAAGAAGGGATGGCCTGGGTGATGGGGATCTTTGATGATAGAGGCTGCTTTATTAAGACACCGCCTCATGTTGATGTCCTCGATGGAGTGATGTCTGGTGCCTATGATGTTGCAGGCTGAGTTAACAACCCTCTGGAGTTTATTCTTGTGCCTCCATATCAGGCAGTGATGCAACCATCCAGAATGCTCTCCAAGGTACACCTGCAGAAGTTTTCGAGAGTTTTCGGTGCCGTACCAAACCACCTCAGACACTTCACAAAGTAGAGCCGCTGGCGAACCTTCTTTGTGATTGCATCAACATGGAGGCTCCAGGACAGATCCTTGGAGATGTTGACATGCAGGAATATGAAGTTCTTGACCCTCTCCACTACTGAGCCCATGATGACGCCTGGGTCGTGTTCCTCTGACTCCCTCCTGAAGTCCACAATCATCTCCTTGGTTTTGCTGACGTTGAGCGCAAGGTTGTTGTCGTTGCACCACTCAACGGAGCTGATCTATCTTCTTCCTGTACGCTTCCTCATTGCCAGTTGTGATTCTGCCGACATCTGCGGTGTCATCAACAAACATGTCACATCAACGTTCGCTGAAGGTCCTGTACTGCTTTGTAATGTTCAATGCTCTATATTCCCTAAGTGCCCATCTATTCTAATTGCATTTACCACTTACTCAAGTAGTGTAATCCAGATTCCAATTACCCTCTAGGTAAAAAATATCTTAATCTGATCCCCTTACCCCAATTCAAAGAATGGAGAAATATTGAGGTGAAAGAGGCAAACAGAAAGGTGTGCTTTAATCAGAATCGGAATCAAAATTGATCGTCGTGAACATGTCACAGAATTTGTTGTTTGTGGGCAGCATCACAGGTGCAAATATTGCTCTAAATTAATTTTAAAAATTAATTAGAGCAAAAAGAAGAGAGAGTTCGTGTCTGTGGTTTATTGTCCATTCAGTGATCCGATGGCGGAGGGGAAGAAACTGTCCTTGTGCCGCTGGGTGTTCGTCTTCAGGCTCCTGGACCTCCTTCCTGATGGTAGCAGCCTGGGTGGTGGGGGTCCTTGATGAGAAATGGGTCAGGGCTAGTGAACAACCTGCTCTTCCTCAGAGCAAGAGTGCAAAAAAAATGGGGCCAGACAGGCCACCAGTCCTCTCAAATGGATGCTAGAGAAGGCGAAAGGTGAGTCTTAGCCCAGCAGAGAACTAAAACTGAAGGGCATTGATTTAATATGAGAAGGGAGGATATTTAAAAGGGACCCGAGACAACAACATTTTCCAGCCAGGGTCTAGTGGGCACATGGAACAAGTTATAGGGTCATAGCCCATCACATCCATACTGATTGTGGGTATTCTGGGCTAGACCCATTTGCTTACATTTGGTTCATCTCCTTCTTACCCATACATATGTCCGAATATCTAATGAACATTGAAAATGCGCCCTCTTCTGCAGTTTCTATTGGCACCACGTTCCAGTTACAGATCACCCAATAAGTTGCTTCTCAGGACCCTCTCGCTCCACTCTCACTTTAAACCGATGATCTCTCGACTTAGAGTTGTCTATCCTTAGGTTGGGGGGGGGGGGGGGGGGGGGTGGGGGGAAAGAAACAGTGAATGCTCACTTTATCCATGCCCCATCATGAAATCATTTGCCTCACTCCTCAACCTCCCATACTCCAGGGAGCAAATGATAGAAACCGAGTACAATTATAATGTTTAAAAGACTTTTAAGACCATAACACAAAGGAGTAGTAATAGGCTATTCAGCCCATCAAGTCTGTCCTGTCATTCAGTCATGAGCTGATCCATTCTCCCACTCATCCCAACTCTCCAGCCTTCTCCATATAACCCTTGATGCCCTGCTTTAAATGCACACAATGACTTGACCTCCACAATGTCCTGTGGCAACAAATTCCACAGATTCACCACCTACTGGCTAAGTGAACACCCTTCAATCCTGAATTTGTGCCCTCTTGTCCTCAGGTCTGCCACCATCTGAAACAACTTTTCTACATCTACTCTGTCCATGCCTTGCAATATACAAAATGATTCAAGAGATTTCCCCCCTCAATCATTGTCTGTGATGCAATCACGAAGAAGGCTGGCCAGCAGCTATACAGTGATCCCACCTTATCTGCAGTTTAGCTTTCTGCGGTTTCAGTTACTCGTGGTCAACCACGATTGGAAACTGATGGAACTGTCCTGTGCTCTCCCCACAGCCCCATGTCAGTCCCCACACAGATCCCACTGCCCCGCTCTCTACCCACAGCCCCGTGTCAGTCCTCACACTGACCCTACCACCCTGCTCTCTCCCCAAAGCCCCGTGTCGATCCCCATAATTATCCCACTACCCCGGACTCTGCCCACAGCCCCGTGTCAGTCTCCACACTGACCCCTACTTACAAATAAAAGTTTTAAAGGTGCACTGCAGTATCCCATATAGCTTTGCTAAGAAAATAATATGGTGTTCGTACAATGTCCACATTACATATGTCCAAATTCACAGATGTTACTATCTGCGGTTTCAGGCATCCGCTGAGGGTCTTGGAACATATCTTGGAACTATACTTCATTAGGAGTTTGAGGAGATTTGGTATGTCATCAAAGATTCTTGTAAATTTGTACAGGTGAACTGGAGAGAGCCTTCTGACAGGTTGCATCACCGTCTAGAACAGGAAAAGACTACTGTGAGTTACAAACTCGGCCAGTACCATCATGGACATCAGTCTACACTTGATTAAGGACATCATCAAGAGGCAGTATCTTAAGAAAGCAGCCTCTATCCTCAGGGCAATGCCCTACTTTCACTGCTGCCATTAGGAAAGAGGTAAAAGGGCCTGAAGATGAACACCCAACAGTACAGAAACAGCTTCTTCCCCTTTGCCATCAGGTTTCATAGCACACATATAAACAAACAATACCAAATATACAGATAAATAAATCTTCATTCATAAATACGTGTCCCAGATGGTTACTGTGAGCAGTTCCTTTTGGTCATTCAGCATTCTCACTGCCTCTGAGAAGAAGCTGCTCCTCAGCCTGATGGTTTTGGTTCTGATACTCTTGATGGGACCAGCTGAAAGATGCTGTTTGCAGGGCGGAAGGGGTCCTCAGTGATTCTGTGCACCCTCTTCAGACAACGATTCTGGTAGATCATGTTGATGGGGGGATGGGGGACGGGGGGGGGGGGTGGGGGACAGAGACTCCAGTGATTCCAGTAGATCATGTCGACGGGGGGAGGGGGTGGGGAGAGACTTCATTGATCCTCGCTGGTGCCCTTATGATCCTATGGATTGACCTCCCATTCATTTCTCTGCAGTAACCATACCACACTGTGATGCAGCCGGCCAGGATGCTCTCGATAGAGTTTCTATAGAAGGCTGACGTGACGGTGGCCGGTAGCTTTGCCGATTCAGTCTTCTCAGGAAGTGCAGTTGCTGTTGTGCCTTCCTGACAAGTGAGGAGATGTTGAGTGTCCATGATAGGTCACTAGTTAAGTGAACTCCAAGGAACTTGGTGCTCTCCACTCTCACCACTACAGGGTTGTTGATGTGTAGTGGAGGGTGGTCGTTCCTGGTCCTCTTAAAGTCCACGACTATCTCCTTCATCTTGTCCACACTGAGACTCAGGTTCGCGCCACATCACCTGATTTCCCACCTCTTCTCTAGTGTGATTCATCGTTGTTGCTGATGTTGTGTCACTTGCAAACTTGATGACACTTTTGGAGTTGGATCTGGTGATGCAGTTTTGGGTCAGTAGTGTGAACAGGAGTGGGCTGAGTACACAACCTTGAGGGGCGGCGATGCTCAGTGTGATGGTGCTCAACATTCTGCTACCGACCTGGACAGACTGTGGTCTTTCTGTTTGGAAATCCAGGGTCTAGTTACAGTTGAGTCCCAGTGAGGACAGCTCCTACACCAGCCTCTGAGGTGTTGCTCTCCAGCTGAGCCCAGAGAAAGTGGAGTGACAAGGCTATAGCATTGTCTGTGGAACAGCTTCTTCTATAGGCAAATTGAAATGGATCGAGCATCTCTGGGAGGTGCACTTTGATACGTTCCATCTCCAGATGCTCGAAGCATTTCATAATGGCGGAGGTTAGTGCCACAAGGTAGTAGCCATTGATGCCTGTTATTGCTGCCCTTGTGGGTACTGGGATGACGGTGATTGTCTTGAACACTGTGGGAATGATGGACTGCTGCAGTGAGGTGTTGAAGATGTCTGTAATGACTTCCGTCAATTATTCTGTGCAGCCCTTCAGTCCCCGACCAGGTATGTTGTCTGGTCCCTCTGCCTTGTGTGGGTTCACCCTGGGTTCATCAAGGGGACATGGACCTTTCTTTGGCAGGAAAGTGGAATTGTCCTTAATTCACAAGGTCAACTTGTGATCTGTAATAGTCTTGATCTAATGCCACAAGTGTCTCGTGTTGCCAGCGTCATCCAGCTGTCTGTGGATCTTCAGTGCATACCCATGCTTTGTCTTCTAGATTGCATGGGAGAGTTCAGCCCTGGCTGATCTTAGTGCCATCCTACACCCTGTTCTGAGAAGTGCCTGATCTCTGCATCCAACCCTGGTTTCTGGTTCGCCCTGGTTGTGAAGCATTTGATCTCGGTGACATCCTCAATGCACTTGCTGATGTAGCCAGTCACTGAGCTCATGTACTCCTCTATGTTTACATGGCCATTGTAGGTGGCCACCTTCCTGAAACAGCTCCAGTCCAGGATCTCAAAGCATTCGCAGCACTACTATGTGCCCACCCCGTCCCCATCCCCAGCCATGTCCTGATCTCCTTGTGAACTGACATAGTGTGCTTCCCCAGCAGTCTGTATGCTGGGGTTAGCAGAACAGATATGTGATCCAATTTACCAAGGTGGGGGCAAGGTACAGCCTTGTGTGCAGCAGGGATGCTAGTGTACACCCGATCCAGGGTGTTCTCTCCTCTGGTGGAGAAGTTCACGTGGCAAGACCATTTTCAGGTTGGCGTGATTGAAGTCACCAGCAACAATCAGAGCACCGTCAGGGTGGGAATTCTGGGCTTCGCAGATGACACCATTAAGCTCCTTCATGGTTTCACCCTCATTAGCCAAAAGGCAGAATGTGAACTGCGGCAATCAGTGTAGCCAAGAATTCCCTGGGCAGATAGAAGGGTCTGAAGGTGCTCTATCTCTGCTGAGCAGAAAGTCTTCACAACAGAGACACTGGTTGATGGAAATGCACAGACCCCCTCCTCGAGTCTTGCCAGAAGCTGCAAAGATGCTGGCAAAGCAAATCAGAGTGGATAGATTTCCAAGGTTTGGAAAGCTATTATCTCAGACCTTGAGGAGGCTAGTGTGAAAATTTCAGACACTCCAGCAGAAACATTTAAAATGCCCTTAGCTCCGGGAGAGATGTTGTTCTGTTGTTTAAAAAAGGCTCCAAATGTAATCCTGGAAATTATAGGCTGGTGGCCCTGACATTAGTAGTAGGTAAATTATTGGAAGGTGTTCAAAGAGATCGGATATACAATTATTTGGATGGCCTGGAACTGATTAGGGATAATTAAAATGGCTTTGTGCATGGTCGGTCATATTTTACCAATCTTACAGAGTTTTTGTTGTAACATGGCCAGAAATGTTAAATGAGGAACCGAACTCCCACTCTTGGTTACCCAGAGTAATGAAAGGACATACACAGAGGTTTCCCAAAACACCATGCTCTTCAATTCTCAAGACAAGACTATTTACACAAAATGGCGTAAACTGTTTATAGTATTTACACAAGCTTGTGAGTCCTTTAGTTAATGGATGGCAAAACCCACTCCTGGTGACTGTAGGTCATTCTGATTAGGACTCCCTAGCAGTTTTACAAGGAGGTTACCAGGAAAGTTGATGAAGGAAAGCCTGTAGATGTTGTCCACATTGAATTTAGAAACGTCTTTGACAAGGTCCCACATGGGTCCCAACACTAGGTACTCATGGTGAAGTAGTTAACTCCTTAAGCACACCTTCTTCCACCTCCAATTTAAATTCCATATGGAATATTTTGGAGGATCAAGAGAAAGAACCAAGAACTGGATTCGACAATGGCTGAATGGGAGGAGCCAAAGAGTAGTGGTGGATGATTGCTTCTCAGACTGGCGGCCTGTGACTAGTGCTGTGCCTCAGGGATCAGTGATGGGACCATTGCTGTTGGTCATCTATAACAATTATCTGGTTAATAATGTGGTAAATTGGATCAGCAAGAGATTGAAGGTGTTGTGGACAGTGAAGAAGGTTTTCAGAGCTTGCAGAGGGACCAACTGGAAAAATGGGATGAAAAAATGGCTGATGGAATTTAATGTGTGAGGTGTTGCATTTTGGAAGGACAAACCAAGAAAGGATGTACACAGTGAATGGTAGGGTACAGAGGAGTGTAGTAGAATAGAGAGATCTGGGAATACAGATACACAATTCCCTGAAAGTGGCATCACAGATGGATAGGGTTGTAAAGCATGCTTTTGGCATATTTGCCTTCAAAGTATTGAGTATAGGAGTTGGGATGTTATGGTAAAGTTGATCAAGATATTGGTGAGGCCAAATTTGGAGTATTGTGTGAAGTTTTCATCACCTAACTTCTAATATGATAGAAAGAGTGCAGGGAAGATTTACCAGGATGTTACCCTGTCTCTGGGGACTCAGTTACAGGGAAAGGTTAGGACTTTATTACCTGGAGTATAGAAGTATGATGGAAGATTTGATGGAGGTATTTAACATTTTGAGGGATATAGACAGAGTAAATGTAGATAGGCTTTTTTCACTGAGGGTAGGTGAGATAAAACCAGAGGACATAGGTTAAGAGTGAAAAGGAATGTCTTCACACAGAGAGTGGTGGAAGTGTGGAACGAGCTGCAGCTGAAATGGTGAATGCAGGCTCACTTTTAACATATAAGAGGAATTTGGACAGGTACATGAATGGGATAGGTATGGAGGGCTCTGGACTAGGTGCAGGTCAGTGGGACTAAGCAAAATAAATGGTTCAGCACAGACTAGAGGGGCTTAAGAGGCCACTGTGCTATAAAGTTCTATGGTTTTATGTTTCTATGGTAGGTCATTAGTTCAATGAGCGCCAAGGAACTTCGTGCTCTCCACTCTCTCCACTACAGAGTTGTTGATGTGTAGGGGAGGGTGGTCATTCCTGGTCCTCCTGAAGTCCACGATCATCTCCTTCATCTTGACCCCGTTGAGACTCAGGTTGTTCCTCTCGCACCATATCACGAGATTTTCCGCCTCTTCCCTGCAGTGCAACTCATCATTGTTGCTAATAAGGCCGATGTCTGTTGTGTCATCTGTAAACCTGATGACCCTGTTGGAGCTGGGTCTAATGATGCAGTCGTGGGTTTATAGTGTGAACAGGAGTGGGCTGAGCACACAGCCCTGAGGTGCGCCAGTGCTCAAATAGCAGTGCAAAAAATGACCAGATTTATTGAGTTTAATTACATCACACCTTATGGTGTCATCTGAACTCAATACTACAGCATTGGCTCAGCATCTTTGCTATACACCAATGTATATTTTTTGGCTGCTATATTGCACAGAATCAATTGAACACATTTATCTCACAGATTTCAAGTGAAACATTTATGAGGAACTTATAAACGCAATTAGCTGATCGCAGAACATCACGATACTTTGCAACCAATAAAATGGTGTCTTCTGAAGGGGGTTAAGCACATAGTCATTCATATGTTCTTCATCGAAGACCAGCCTGCAACCTCAAAGGACCAGCTGAATGGGCAAATTTTGAACTCATAATTTCAGCCTCAGGTCATGTCATTTGTCCCATGAAAAGATGCAGCATATTTGGAGGTTGTCTTTTGGGGAGTTTGGAAGAATGAGGAGTCGCCTTGTTCACACGCAGAATATCCTGAGGGGCTTTTGACGAAGGAGACATTGACCCATTAGTACTCTTTGAGTACTGTTGAGGAGGACATCAAAGTTGGGGGGAGCAGCATTGGCTGTGCCTCTGGCACGGGGTCAGCCCCTGTAGCTCAGAAAGGTAGGGAAAGGAAGAGGAGGGCAATTGTGGTAGGAGACTCCATAGTTAAGAGGACGGATAGGGGATTCTGCGGACGCAGCAAGGAGAACCGGATGGTGGTTTGCCTCCCTGGTGCCAGGGTCCGAGATGTTGCTGCTCGTGTCCCGGATATCCTAAAGTGGAAGGGACAGGAGCCAGAGGTCGTGGTACATGTAGGTACCAATGACATAGGGAGAAATAGAGAAGAGGTCCTAAAAAGTGAGTACAGGCAGTTAGGTAGGGAGTTAAAAAGAAGGACCGCAAAGGGGGTAATCTCTGGATTACTCCCTGTGCCACGTGACAGTGAGAATAGAAATAGAATGAGGTGGAGGATTAACACGTGGCTGAAGGGGTGGAGTCAGGGGCAGAGTTTCAAGTTTCTGGATCACTGGGACCTTTTTGGGGAAGATGTGACCTGTACAGTAAGGACAGGTTACACTTAAATCCCAGGGGGACCAGAATCCTGGCAGGGGTATTTGCTAGGGCTACTCAGGATCCTTTAAACTAGAATGGTTGGGGGGAGGGAGAAAAATAGTACAGAGCAGTAAGGAGAAGGTTAGAATGCAAACAAAGAAAGTTTGTAGTAAGTATTCGAATATGGATGGGCAGGTGATAGAGAAAGGAAATGCTCTGGAAGAAAATGAAGGGCAATTGGCAGGAAAAGGAAATAATGTTGTTATTAATGATGAGGGAAAACAGAGATTAAGAATTGGGAAAGCTCTGAAATTCATATATTTTAATGCCAGGAGTATTGTAAAAAAGGTGGATGAGCTGAAGGTGTGGATTGATACTTGGAAGTATGATGTGGTAGCGATTAGTGAGACATGGTTGCAGGAGGGATGTGATTGGCAGCTGAATATCCCTGGGTTTCGTTGCTTTACGTGTGATAGAGTCGGAGGGGCAAGAGGAGGTGGTGTTGCATTGCTTGTCAGGGAAAATATTACAGCGGTGCTTAGGCAGGATAGATTAGAGGGTTTGTCCACGGAGGCTATTTGGGTGGAACTGAGGAGTGGGAAAGGAGAGGTTACACTTGTAGGGGTGTATTATAGACCACCCGGAGGGGACCGAGACCTAGAGGAGCAAATCTGTAGGGAGATAGTGGATATTTGTGATAAACACATGGTTGTAATGATGGGAGATTTTAATTTTCCACATATAGATTGGGAAACACATTCTGTGAAAGGGCTGGATGGGTTAGAGTCTGTGAAATGTGTGCAAGATAGTTTTTTACAACAATATGTAGAGCTGCCGACCAGAGAAGGAGCAGTGTTAGATCTACTGTTGGCAAATGGGATGGGTCAAGTGACGGAGGTTAGTGTTGGCGAGCACTTCGGGTCCAGTGATCATAATGCCATCAGCTTCAATGTCATTATGGAAAGAGATAAGTCAGGGCCAAGGGTTGAGGTTTTTGATTGGGGAAAAGCTAGATTTGAGGAGATGCGAAAGGACTTACAGGGTGTGCATTGGGACAATTTGTTTTATAGGCAGGATGTAGTGGAGACATGGAAGTCTTTTAAAGATCATATTTTGAGAGTGCAAAAGCTTTATGTTCCTGTTAGGTTAAAAGGAGGGGCAAAAGGTTTGAGAGAGCCATGGTTTTCAAGGAATATTGGAAACTTGGTTCGAAGAAAAAGGGAGGCGTACATTAGGTATAAGAAGCATGGAATTAAGGAGATGTTTGAAAAATACATTGAATGTAAGAGGAATCTTAAGAGAGGAATTAGGAAAGCTAAAAGAAGGTACGAGGAGACTATGGCAAGCAGGGTGAAAATTAATCCAAAAGGGTTCTACAAATATGTTAATGGTAAAAGGAAAGCGAGACAAAATTGGTCCCTTAGAGAATCAGAGCAGAAAACTCTGTGTGGAGCCTAGAGAAATGGGGGAGATATTGAACAGTTTCTTTTCTTCGTTATTCACCAAGGAGAAGGATATGGGGATATGTGAGATAAAAAAAAGCAAATTGGGTAAATATGGAGAATATAGTGATTACGAAAGATGTAGTGTTAGGGCTTTTGAGGAATATAAAGGTGATAAGGTGACCAGACGGGATCTTCCCCAGGACATTGAGAGAAGTAAAGGAGGAAATAGCAGAGGCTCTGACGGTAATTTTCCAAATGACATTAGAGATGGGGATAGTGCCGGAGGATTGGCGTATTGCACATGTGGTTCCGTTATTTAAAAAGGGTTCAAGGAGGAAGCCTGGCAATTATCGGCCTATAAGTTTGACATCTGTGGTAGGTAAATTAATGGAGAAAGTTCTTAGAGATAGTTCTTATAAATATCTGGATAGACAGGGTCTGATCAGGAGCACTCAACATGGATTTGTGGGCGGAAGGTCCTGTTTGACCAATCTGATTGAATTTTTTGAAGAGGTGACTAGGAATGTGGATGAGGGTAGCGCAGTGGATGTTGTCTATATGGACTTCAGTAAGGCCTTCGATAAGGTACCACATGGAAGGTTAGTTAGGAAGGTGCAGTCTTTAGGTATAAATTTTGAGATAGTCAAATGGATTGAACATTGGCTGAAAGGGAGAGACCAGAGAGTGGTAGTGGATAATTGTCTGTCAGGTTGGAGGCCGGTGACCAGTGGTGTGCCTCAGGGATCTGTATTGGGCCCATTGTTGTTCGTTATATACATTAATGATCTAGATGATGGGGTGGCAAATTGGATTAGTAAATATGCAGACGATACTAAGATAGGTAGAATAGTGGATAATGAAGAAGGTTTTCAAGGATTGCAGAGGGATTTGGGCTGCTTAGAAAAGTGGGCTGAAAAATGGCAGATGGAATTTAATGCTGATAAGTGTGAGGTGCTTCATTTTGGTCAGAAGAATCAGAACAGGACATACGTAGTAAATGGGAGAGCATTGATGAATACAGAAGAGCAGAAGGATTTAGGAGTAACGGTACATCGTTCCCTGAAGGTAGAAACTCACGTGAATAGGGTGGTGAAGAAGGCTTTTAGTATGCTGGCGTTTATCAATCATTGCATGGAATATAGGAGTTGGGAGGTGATGTTGAGATTGTATAAGACGTTGGTGCGGCCTAATTTGGAGTTCTGTGTGCAGTTCTGGTCGCCTAATTATAGGAAAGACATAAACAGAGTGGAGAGAGTGCAGAGAAGATTTACCAGAATGTTACCTGGGTTTAAGCATCTAGAGTACAGGGAGAGATTGGACAGATTAGGTCTTTATTCTTTGGAGTGTAGAAGGTTGAGAGGGGATTTGATAGAAGTATTTAAGATTATGAAAGGGATAGACAGAGTGGATGTGGATAGACTATTTCCGTTAAGAGTAGGAGAGATTGAAACAAAAGGACATAAGTTAAGAGTTAAGGGGCAGATGTTTAGAGGTAACATGAGGGGGAACATCTTTACTCAGAGAGTGGTAGCCGTGTGGAACGAGCTTCCGGGAGAAATAGTGGCGGCGGAGTCAATTGTATTATTTAAGAAAAAGCTGGACAGGTATATGGATGAGAAGAAGATGGAGGGTTATGGGCATTGTGCAGGGAGGTGGGACTAGAGAGGGGTGTTTGGTTCGGTGCGGACTAGAAGGGCCTAATGGCCTGTTTCCGTGCTGTATGAGTCTTGAGTCATGAGCAAGGGAACATTGCTCCAAATTAAAGGTGCTGTGACTTTCTGCTGACTGTAAATAAGGTCAGGTTTGCACAGTTTTCTGGGAGCTTCAGCACTGTTTATTGATTGTTTCACGGTCCACATGTGAGGTTCTGCATCCACCATTACACAAGCATCACATAGCCTGCCAACCTCACCCTGGTTTCAGTGTTCCAATGTTTCAACATAAAAGCTTCCAGGGCACATTTCTGGTGGTTTCCAAATAAAAAACCTGCTAATAGCAGCATTAAACATTACAAAAGGGGTTGTCATTTATGACTGAGGTCCAAAGAAATATTTTCTCTTAGGGTAGTAAATTTGTGGAATTCTCTGTAATTGGTGGAGGTCAGATCATGAGACGTATTTAAGGGGGAGATGGAGGAGTATTTGAAAGAGGGAGGGATTGAGTTTCATAGGAAACTGGGGCAGAAGGGGCAGCATGGTTAGAGTAGGAGAGGCACGTTTAGTGTAGGGGTGGCATGGTTAGCATAGGGGTGGCGCAGTCAGCTTAGGGGTAGCAAATTTAGTGTTGTGCCATTACAGCGCCAGTGACCTGGGTTCGAATCTGGCGCTGTTGGTCAGGAAGTTTGTCTGTTCTCCCCGTGACTGCGTGGGTTTCCTCCAGTTGCTCCAGTTTCATCCCACTCTTCAAAATGTTCCGGGGTTGGAGGTTAATTGGTGTTTTTGGGTGACACGGGGGACCTGTTACCTTGCTGTACGTCTAAATTTTTTAAAAAAGATCTGAGGTCGGCATGGATTCAGCAAAGATCATATTGAAAAGTGGAGCAAGCTTGATGGGCCGAGTGGTCAAGTGTTTTTGTGAAAGCAGGATATCCGGGAGCTACCTATCAGCTGACTGCCCACATATAACCAGATGAAACAAAGTTTCTCGGGATCACAATGCACATCATAGTCGATATATAACATAGAAACATAACACAAGCACGCAGAAATATTTTGAAATAATTTACTCATTTGTAGGAGACAGGATACCATTCATCGATCATGGTGGGAGAGTCTAGGACAAGAGGGTACAACTTCAGGATAAAAGGGTGCCAATTTAAGTTTTTAATTTAGTTTTTTATTATTTTAAATTTAGAGATACGGCAAGGTAACCGGCTATTTTGGCCCACAAGTCTGTGGGCCTATGTTTAACCTATATTTCGAATAGTTGGAGGAAACTGGAGCCCGAGGGAAAACCCAGGCACATTAGAGGAGAATGTACAAACTCCTCACAGATTGGCCCATGATTCGAACCCCAGTCCCACCAAACATGCCACGGAGAGATGCGGAGAGATTTCTTTCGTCGGAGGGTCATGAGCCTGTGTCGGGGGTGGCTTTGAAAGCGAGGTCATACTTAAGGCAGAGATTGACAGGTATTTGATTAGTCAAGTCATCAAGAGTTAGGGGGAGAGAGCCGGGGAGTGGGGCCAAGTGGGAGGGTGGATCAGTTCGTGATTCGAATGGCGGGGCAGACTCGATGGGACGATTGGCCTACTTCTGCTCCTATGCCTTGAGATCTTGC
Organism: Narcine bancroftii; assembly: GCF_036971445.1. Taxonomy (NCBI): domain Eukaryota; kingdom Metazoa; phylum Chordata; class Chondrichthyes; order Torpediniformes; family Narcinidae; genus Narcine; species Narcine bancroftii. The sequence goes on from NC_091471.1 coordinate 10,980,644, forward strand.
GATTAATCTCCGTGTGCAGCAAGAATCTACTTCTGAGCCTGGCAGTCTCTGATTTCAATTGGTTTGGGATAATTGGACAAGGAACCAGTATAAAAGCTGGAGCAATTGCTATGGGTTGCAAAATCAGGAGTGGCCTTCTAGTCATCGAGGGTGGTAGAAAATTAAAGCTCCCTTCCAGAAACAACAGCTGAGCAAGTTGCTGGGCCAGACTGAATTAAGACCACACTTGTTATTGGATGAACTTAAAACGAAGTGGCTGTGCTGAAGGCAAAACAAATCAAATATGTTCTTTACACAGCCACTGCGTTCCAGGAAATTATTCCCAATTTTCCGGAACGCAGATTGTGTAAAAAGATCGGAACGAGAATAAGGACTCATTCCTGTTCCAACATTTTACCTCCTCAACCCTTCGTTATTTTCACGGATCGCCTGCAGTTCAGTTTAGATTGCAGGCGATCCATGAAAAATGGGCTAATGTATAGGATGTCCAGCCTCCTTAAATACTGCGCTTCAGGTATTCAGTCTAAACTCGCGCTGTGATATGGATATTTGGTCTTTCCTGTGAGAACAGCCACTCCCAGAAGGTAGCGAGACACTTCAGAACAGAAAAAAAACGAGTTCTATGTAAAAAAACATAAATGATACAAAAAAGTAATCCAAGCTTTTCAGTGAAATAATCCTCATGTTGGCATGATTAGCGCAACGCTCTTTACATAGCCAACTCTATAACCATATTACAATACGTAAACAGGCCATCTCAGCCCCTCTAGCCTGCAGCGATCTAAATGATCTCCTCTACCTGCCCCTTTCCATCACCCTCCAATCCCCTCATCTCCATGCACTTATCCAACCTTCTCTTAAAGGACAAAATGGACCCGGCTGCAACCACCTCTACCAGAAGGTCATTCCACTCAGCCACCACTCTCTGAGTGAAGAAGCTTCCTCTCATGTTACTTCTAAACTTTTGCCCCCTAACCCTTAACTCATGACCCCTCATTCCAATCTCACTTACCCTCAAGGGGAAGAGCCTATTCACATCTACTCTATCTATTCCCCTCATAATTTTAAATACCTCTATCAAATCCCACCTCAACCTTTATTCAATGAATAAAGACGCAGTCTACTCAATCTTTCTCCATATTCGAGATACTGCAATCCAGGCAACAATTTAGTAAATCTTCTCTGCACCCTCTCTACCTTATTGATAACCTTCCTATAATATGGCGACCAGAACTGCACACAATATTCCAACTTGGCCTCACCAATGCCTTGAACAGACTCAACATCACCTCCCAGCTCCTATATTTTATGCTATAAAGGCCAGCATACCAAAAGCCTTCTTTACCACACTATCAACATGAGAATCCACTATCAAAGTACGGTTAACCGTTTTTCCAAGATCTCTCTGTTCCTCTGCGTTCCTCAACGCCCTCCCCTTCACTGTATACGTCCTGTTTTGATTATTCTTCCCAAAATGAATCACTTTGCACTTATCTACATTAAACTCCATCTGCCATCTTTCAGCCCACTCTTCTAAGCAAGTCCAAATCCTTCTGCAGTTCCCGAAAACCATCTTCATTATCCACAACTCCCCTTATTATTGTATCGTCCACATATTTACCCACCCAATTTACCACTCTATCATCCAAATCATTAATGTAAATGACAAACAACAATGGACCCAACACCAATCCCTGAGGCACACCACTTGTCACTGGCCTCCACCCTGACAGACAGTTAGCCACCATGACTCTCTGGCATCAACCTTCTAGCCACTGTTGAACCCATCTGACTATCTCAACCCTAATACCTAGCGCCTGAACCTTCCTCACCAACTTTCCATGTGGAACCTTATCAAAAGCCTTACTGAAATCCATATAGATTACATCTACTACTCTACCCTCATTAACCTTCCTAGTCACCTCTGCAAAAAATTCAACAAGATTTGTCAAACATGACATTATCTGGAAGGAGTTTGTACCCCACGTCTGTGTGGATTTTCTCTGTGCCTATAGTCCAAGAGCTGTCAAATGCTCCTCATATGATAACCATTCCCAGAGCCACCAGGTTCAGGGACAGTTACTATCCTTCCGCCTTTCAAAAATGTAGAGGCTAATTGGTGAATTTGGGGAGCACGTACACATGGGCAGGGAGGGCCTGTTACTGTGCAGTAAATAAAATAAGTGAATTAATAATCAGATAGATGGGCCCTTCAGTCCATTTCATTCATGCTTTCCTTTGGCCCATCCGCAGGAACCCCCAATAGCCCATAAATACTATATCCATCCCCGCCTTGGTTATTCGACAATTAAAGAGTGGGACAAATTAGAAATTTTGTTTTCAGGCTACAGCGAGTTTCATATCTTGTAGGAGATGCAAGGGGGTTTTCAGCCCATCGAGGAACGCTTGGGGCAATCCAATAGATCATTCTCCAAACCTGTTTGCTGTATATACCACATTCCTATCATTTTTCCCACCAGATTTGTTCATCCACCTAAACAATGGGAGTGACTCATTGTAGTCTAACTCCACAACAGGGCTCTCATGCAGCCCCTGCCTATTGACATTTCTCATTTCAACTCTATGCCATGTATCCGTGTCCTTGCCCTGTTGCTTTGTATGGGTGCATGAACCGTACAGTTCAGCTGATAGACTTTGTGCAAAAATCTTTCTCAGGTGTAATGTGACAATAAAGTTGAAAATTGTGTGAATGTGGTCGTGAGCCATGTGCACATGTATCTATATGAGTGTATATGTGTGTGTGCATGTGTGTGTGTTTGCACACATGTATATGTGTGCGTGAGTATGTGTGTGTGTGTGTGTGTGTGTGTGTGTGTGTGTGTGTGTGTGTGTGTGTGTGTGTTAATAAGGTATTTCACTGGATCCATCACACCATAGGGTCATTTGGGAATATAAATGCACTCCCTGGGGTTGTCAAGAGAGGGCAGTAGTGTCCATCATCAATCCTTTTTGATGCTGGGTTCAGTCTCGTAGACATTATTGATAAGATGTGCTGAACTTTCATTATTAATTTAAGCTCAATACTTGCTCCGTTGGGAACAATCTCCATACTTCTCTGTGGTCGGTGAAAGATTCTGACAAGAAACATTGATGATGTCTTTTTCTCCCACAAATGATGTTCAGCCCGCTGAGGCTCCTGATTCCAACATTTCCAGTCTCCTTCGTTCTGTGCTTCCCTCTACAGGGTTCCTGGCTCCTCTTGCTGCCAACCCATTGCCTTGGGACCTGACCCATGTGATCATTACCTGTTTGAATAGGACCATATGACATACACTCTCTTCATTCCCCTTCCCATTGGTCAGGAGATGAATAAACTTGAAAGCTTGAACCTCCAGGATGAAGGACAATGTCTTTCCTGCTGTTATCAGACTCTTGAATGGATCTCCCATTGGTATAAAATAATGCCTTGCCCTTTTTCGCTATCTTTTTCTCTTCAAACAATACCCTGTGCTTTTGTTTGGTTGTAACAGGATGTTTTTATTCTTGCTCTACCTGTTGTACGATATGCAAGATGACAAGACCATCAGACCCAGGAGCAGAAATAGGCTATTTAGCCTATTGAGTCTTCCCTGCCATTTAATCGTGAGCTGATCCATTTTCCCACTCAGTCCCACTGCCCGGCCTTCTCCCCATAACCTTTGATGCCCTGGCTATTTTTTTTTCTTTTAAAAATGTGAAAGTTTAAATCCTGTGCTGTCTGTGTGGAGTTTGATTATTCTCCCTATGTCTCCAGGGGCTCAAGTTTCCTTCCACCCTTCAAAATGGACCGGGGGTTATGGGTCAATTGGGTGTAGTTGAGCAGCACAGGATCACGGGCTGAAAAGGCATGTAACCGTGCTGTATGTCAACATTTAATTTTTTTTTAAATCATAAAGAATCTTTGCCTTAAATACACCCAACGGCCTGGCCTCCACAACCACCTGTGGCAACAAATTCCACAGATTCACCATCCTTTGGCTAAAGCAGTGGTTCTCAAACTTTTTCTTTCCACTCACATAACACTTTAAGTAATCCCTATGCCATGGGTGCTCTGTGATTAGTAAGGGATTGCTTAAGGTGGTATGTGAGTGGAAAGAAAGAGTTTGAAAACCTCAGTTTTTAATTGTACTTCATTGACTCATTATGTGCACAGTTTCATTACTCCAAAGAAAATGGGCTAATGACAATTTTTATCAAGCCAAATATTTCAGTAACAATTGGATTTAGTGCAGTGAATCTCAACCATCAGACTCCTCAACAGCAAACTCAGCCCTCTTACTTGGCACATTATTTATTATTGAATATTGATTTTCTCTATTGCACAGTTTGTTTGTACTTCCTTCTTGTTACATCTCTCTCTTTTGCATTAGCGATAAGTAGAAATTCTGCCTGGTCCACAGGAGAAAGAATCTCGGGGTTGTATGTGATGTCATGTATGTACTCTGACAATAAATCTGAACTTTGCTGTACTGTCCTATTCTTTGTTCGATGTTCTAGTCATCTAGTTATTCCAACAGCACCTCATAAACCTATGACCTCCAGCAGCAAGAAAGGTGAGGGTAGCAAAACCCCTGGAAATACCATTACCTTCAGATGTCCCTCCACTCTCACGCCATACTGAGTCAGACATCTGTGGTGGAACCAATGCATAGCTATTGCATTTAAAACCTAGTCTGTATGCATGTACTGTATGGGCTGGCCCTCCCCCTGCATCTGTGACTCCTGCCCTCAGAATCCCCATAAAGGCTGTTATGCCCAAACTCCTCCCTCAGCACCTGGCTTGGAATCGGGCCAGCAACATGTGAGATGTGGTGATGTCTTACGGTGATTAAAGCCTAACAATCACCGCTCTCAGTACAAAATCCATCGCTGTTCCTTCATCAGCGGCGATTCCAAATCCTACATGTTCCCAGAGCTGAGGGGGAACTTTCATTCAATTGCAGAGAGTTGTTTGAAATGACGCGGTATTTTTTGAGAAGTTGGTTCACTCTCAGATTCCCAAAAAAATAATTATAGCTTTAGCAACAACGGCCATATTCCAAAGAGGAACAAAGAAATACTTGGTTAAAAAAAGCATTAAAACTATGGCATAATTCTTCAGGAGATGGAAAAGATTGGTTGTAGAGGCAGCCACAAGTCTTTGTATAAGAAACCTTACCGCTGACGTTTCCCCTAAATTTTTCCCCACTCATCTTAAACAGATGTCCTCTGGTATTTGTTATTGTCACCTCGGGAGAAAAGCAGTGAAAGGCCACCCTATCCAAGCCCCTTATCATCTTACCTCTCCCCTGTCATCCTGTGCTCCTCCCCTTTCCCCCTCCTCCCCCCCTTTCACTCAGGCTGTTTTACCAGTTTCCTGAAGAAGGGCTCGGGCCCAAAACATTGACTGCCTTTAACTTACCTTTGATGGTGCGCGACCTGCTTAGTTTCTCCAGCACTTTTGCAAGCGTGTGGCATCACACAGAGCATTTCAAAGTTAAAGGCTTAAAATCACGGCTTATTCCTGTCATTGGTATTGTCTAATAAAAGCAGGTGTTGCCTGAGATCAAACGTGACCTGGGGATAGAGTCCAATTAAGTCATTAGTTTTGACGATCAGAGCAGACTACTTACGTTAAGTGCTCACAGGATGCAGGGATCAATGGCAAGGCCACAGGCTCTCAGGCATCCCCCATCTAAACTGGTTCACTGCCCAGTCACTTCAGCCATGCTCAGCCACAGGTTAGTCTCATCTTCCCCCACCCCAGGTTAATGGTTCTCAGGGCAAGCTTGCAGATTCACAACTATCATTTCCAATTTCCAGATTTATTCTGTTAATAAAATTCCAAGCCCACCTGCCACTCTGGTGGGTGGTGGGGTGCAAATCACACGTTTTGGGTCACTTCCACAGGCCTTTGCATTCAGTTAGAACTGTAGAACCATAGAACATTAAAGCACAGAAACAGGACCTTCGGCCCATCTAGTCTGTGTTAAACCATTACCCTGCCGAGTCCTACTGACCAACCATAGCCCTTCATACCCCTCCCATATTATCCCTGTCCAGATGTTTAAGTTAAAAGTGAGCCTACATTCACCACTACAGCTGACAGCTCATTCCACACTCCCACTATTGTCTACATGAAGAAGTTCCCCCTCATTTTTCCCCTAAACCTTTCCCCTTTCACACTTAACCTATGTCCTCCAATTTGTATCTCACCCACCCTCAGTGGAAAAAGCCCCTCTATATTTACTCTGTCTATCCCCTCATAATTTTAAAAACCTCGATCAAATCTCCCCTCATTCTTCTACATTCCAGGGAATACAGTTCTAACCTGTTTAACTTTTCCCTGTAACTCAGTTCCTGAAGTCAGCGCTACATGCTAGTAGATCTTTTCTGCCCTCTTTTTATCGTATTGTTATTTTTCCTGTACTTAGGTTTTTCAAGCTTTGCTGGGACCAAGGAAAACTGCCTCAGGACCTTCGTGATGCCATCATCATCACCCTGTACAAAAACAAAGGCGAGAAATCAGACTGCTCAAACTACAGGGGAATCACACTGCTCTCCATTGCAAGCAAAATCTTCGCTAGGATTCTCCTAAATAGAATAATACCTAGTGTCGCCGAGAATATTCTCCCAGAATCACAGTGCAGCTTTCGCGCAAACAGAGGAACTACTGACATGGTCTTTGCCCTCAGACAGCTCCAAGAAAAGTGCAGAGAACAAAACAAAGGACTCTACATCACCTTTGTTGACCTCAGCAAAGCCTTCGACACCATGAGCAGGAAAGGGCTTTGGCAAATACTAGAGCGCCTCAGATGCCCCCCAAAGTTACTCAACATGGTTCTCCAACTGCACGAAAACCAACAAGGTTGGGTCAGATACAGCAATGAGCTCCTTGAACCCTTCTCCATTAACAATGGCGTGGAGCAAAGCTGCGTCCTCACACCAACCCTCTTTTCAATCTTCTTCAGCATGATGCTGAACCAAGCCATGAAAGACCTCAACAATGAAGATGCTGTTTACATCTGGTACCGCACAGATGGCAGTCTCTTCAATCTGAGGCGCCTGCAAGCTCACACCAAGACACAAGAGCAACTTGTCCGTGAACTACTCTTTGCAGACGATGCCGCTTTAGCTGCCCATTCAGAGCCAGCTCTTCAGCGCTTGACGTCCTGCTTTGCGGAAACTGCCAAAATGTTTGGCCTGGAAGTCAGCCTGAAGAAAACTGAGGTCCTCCATCAGCCAGCTCCCCACCATGACTACCAGCCCCCCCACATCTCCATCGGGCACACTAAACTCAAAACGGTCAACCAGTTTACCTATCTCGGCTGCACCATTTCATCAGATGCAAGGATCGACAACGAGATAGACAACAGACTCGCCAAGGCAAATAGCGCCTTTGGAAGACTACACAAAAGAGTCTGGAAAGACAACCAACTGAAAAACCTCACAAAGATAAGCGTATACAGAGCCGTTGTGATACCCACACTCCTGTTTGGCTCCGAATCATGGGTCCTCTACCGGCATCACCTACGGCTCCTAGAACGCTTCCACCAGCGTTGTCTCCGCTCCATCCTCAACATTCATTGGAGCGACTTCATCCCTAACATTGAAGTACTCGAGATGGCAGAGGCCGACAGCATCGAATCCACGCTGTTGAAGATCCAACTGCGCTGGGTAGGTCACGTCTCCAGAATGGAGGACCATCGCCTTCCCAAGATCGTGTTATATGGCGAGCTCTCCACTGGCCATCATGTCAGAGGTGCACCAAAGAAGAGGTACAAGGACTGCCTAAAGAAATCTCTTGGTGCCTGCCACATTGACCACCGCCAGGGGGCTGATATCGCCTCAAACCGTGCATCTTGGCGCCTCACAATTCGGCGGACAGCAACCTCCTTTGAAGAAGACCGCAGAGCCCACCTCACTAACAAAAGACAAAGGAGGAAAAACCCAACACCCAACCCCAACCAAAAAATTTTCCCCTGCAACCGCTGCAACCGCCTGTCCCGCATCGGACTTGTCAGCCACAAACGAGCCTGCAGCTGACGTGGACATTTACCTCTCCATAAATCTTCGTCCGCGAAGCCAAGCCAAAGAAGAAAGAAGAAGGTGACCAAAACTGCATGCAATACTCCAAATTTGGACTCACCAATGTCTTATCCAACTTTACCATAACATCCCAACTCCTGTACTCAGTACTTTGATTTATGAAGGCCAATATACCAAAAGTTCTCTTTACAACCCTCTCCACCTGTGTCGCCACTTTCAGGGAATTATGTATCTGTATTCCCAAATCTCTGTTCTACTGCACTCCTCAGTGCCTGACCATTCACGATGTATGTCTTTTCTTGGTTTGTCCTTCCAAAATGCAACACTTCACACTTGTCTGCATAAAATTTCATTGGCCATTTTCCATCCCATTTTTCCAGCTGGTCCAGATCTGTCTGCAAGCTTTGAAAATCATCTTTGCTGTCCACAGCACCCCCAAACTCAATGTCATTTGCAAACTTGCTTATCCAATTTACCACATTATAATCAAGATCATTAATACAGGTAACAATGGTCCCAGTAGCACTTGTCACAGGCCTCCAGTCTGAGAAGCAATCATCCACCACTACTTTGGCTTCTCCTGTCCAGCCATTGTTGAATCCAGTTCACTACTTCGCCATGAATACCTAGCGACTGAACTTTCCTGACTAAACTCCCATGTGGGAGGCCGTGTAAACAGAATCCATTGCCTTTTCTTCATCAACTCTCCTGGTAACTTCCTCAAAAAACTCTGTAAGATTGGTTAAACACAAAGCCATGTTAACTGTCCCTAATCAGTTTCTGACTATTCAAATACTTGTATATCCAATCTTCTGGAACACCTTCCAGTAAATTACCTACTACTGGTGTCTAAAGCAACAGAATCCCGGAACATTGAGCTGCCAGTCCTGCCCCTTCTGCAACCATTTTTTACTAATGGCCACAATGTCATAATTCCACAAGCCAATCCATGATCTAAGCTTGTCTGCCTTTCCTTCTGTACTCCTTGCATTGAAATAGATGTACCTGAGAACACTTCCGCCAAATAGAACCTATTGACCTCTAACAGTGCATGCAATTTTCACATCATCTTTTCCCTCCTCCACTGCTCTATCTGTTCTGGCACTCTGGTTTTATCTCCCTGGAGCAGAACTAGCAAACCTTCCCACAAGGATATTAGTATTCTTCCAGTTCAGATGCAAACTGACATGGCAGAAAAGATCCCAGCTTCCCTGGGAGAGAGCCCAATGATCCAGAAACCTGAAGCCCCCTCTCCTGCTCCATGTTTTTAGCCACATATTAAGCTGCATCGTCTCCCTATTTCTAACCTTACTAGCGTGTGGCATAAGTAGAAATCCTGAGATCGCAACCTTGGAGGTCCTGTCCTTCAACCAAACATCTAGCACCCTAAACTCTCCTTGCAGGACCTCCTCACCGTACCTACCCATATCATTGTTCCCTACATGGATCATGACATCTGGAAGCTCACCCTCCCTCCTGAGAATGCCATGAACTCGATCTGAGATATCTCAGACGTTTGCACCAGGGAGGCAAAATATCATCCAGAAAACTTAATCTCTTCCACAGAACCTCTTATCTGTCCCATATCTATGGAATCCCCTATCACTACAGCTCCCTTCTTCTCCCTTCCCTTCTTAGCTTCATGCCAGAGGCTTGATCATCGTGGCTTGTCCTCCCCTCCTCCCCCTCCCCCCACAAGATTATCCAAAATAGTATACTTGCTATTGAGGGGAACTGCACTGCCTGTTTTTTTTTCTCTCTCCTGTCACCCATCTACCCTCCTCCTGCTTCTGTCTATCACTCCCCCCCCCCCCCCCCACCCGCCTCACAACTCCAGCTCCAATTCCTTAACTTGGCTTGTCAGGAGCTGCAGCTGGATGCACACTTCTTGCAGATGAAATCATCAGGGATACTCCTGGCTTCCCTGATGACCCACATTCTGTAGGGATACTCCTGGCTTCCCTGATGACCCACATTCTGTAGGGATACTCCTGGCTTCCCTGATGACCCACAGTCTGTAGGGATATTCCTGGCTTCCCTGATGACCCACATTCTGTAGGGATACTCCTGGCTTCCCTGATGACCCACAGTCTGTAGGGATACTCCTGGCTTCCCTGATGACCCACAGTCTGTAGGGATACTCCTGGCTTCCCTGATGACCCACAGTCTGTAGGGATACTCCTGGCTTCCCTGATGACCCCCAGTCTGTAGGGATACTCCTGGCTTCCCTGATGACCCACAGTCTGTAGGGATACTCCTGGCTTCCCTGATGACCCACAATCTGTAGGGATACTCCTGGCTTCCCTGATGACCCCCAGTCTGTAGGGATACTCCTGGCTTCCCTGATGACCCACAGTCTGTAGGGATATTCCTGGCTTCCCTGATGACCCACAGTCTGTAGGGATATTCCTGGCTTCCCTGATGACCCACAGTCTGTAGGGATATTCCTGGCTTCCCTGATGACCCACAGTCTGTAGGGATATTCCTGGCTTCCCTGATGACCCACAGTCTGTAGGGATACTCCTAGCTTCCCTGATGACCCACAGTCTGTAGGGATATTCCTGGCTTCCCTGATGACCCACAGTCTGTAGGGATACTCCTGGCTTCCCTGATGACCCCCAGTCTGTAGGGATACTCCTGGCTTCCCTGATGACCCACAGTCTGTAGGGATACTCCTGGCTTCCCTGATGACCCCCAGTCTGTAGGGATACTCCTGGCTTCCCTGATGACCCCCAGTCTGTAGGGATATTCCTGGCTTCCCTGATGACCCACAGTCTGTAGGGATATTCCTGGCTTCCCTGATGACCCCCAGTCTGTAGGGATACTCCTGGCTTCCCTGATGACCCCCAGTCTGTAGGGATACTCCTGGCTTCCCTGATGACCCACAGTCTGTAGGGATACTCCTGGCTTCCCTGATGACCCCCAGTCTGTAGGGATACTCCTGGCTTCCCTGATGACCCCCAGTCTGTAGGGATACTCCTGGCTTCGCTGATGACCCACAGTCTGTAAGAGGAGCATTCCCCTACCTTGGCTGACATTCCCACTGTTTATGACTAGATGAAAAGAAATATATATCTAAAATCCATCCTTACCTGTGCCAACCTGTTGAATCCTTTGTGTTCCGTAAATAGGGTGGCCCCTTCCTGACTTCAACTCTTCCTCGCCTCTTGCCTGTTCTCACTGAACCTTTTGATCCAAAGCCTTAGCATTCTGACTCAGCACACTCTAACATTGACCCTTCCCCTTTCCTCTGTCACCCTTAACCCATGTCCTCTGGTTTGCATCTCACTTACTCTCTGTGGAAAAAAAGGCTCTGTGCATCTACTTAACTACTCAAAATTTTGCATATCTCTGTCAAAAGTCACTTCATTCTCCTAAGCTCCTGGGAATAAAATCCTAAGCAGTTTAACCTTTCACCATAACTGAGTTTCTCAATATCCTGGTAAATCTTCTCTCCACTCTTTCAATCATATTGATACCTTTCCTGTAGTAAGTTGACCAAAACTGCACACGATATTCCAACTTCGGCCTCACCAATGTCTTATACAACTTGCCATAATAACCCAATTCTGACACTCAATATTTAGATTGATCAAGACAATGTGGCAAAAGCTCTCTTCCTGTGATAGTACTTTTACGGATTTATGTATCTGTATTCCCAGTTGCTTATGTTCTGTCACACTGCTCAGTGTCCTGACATTTACTGATCATGTCCTCCCTTGGTTTGTCCTTCCAAAATACAACACTTCACACTTGACTACATTAAATTCCATCTGCCATTTGTAGCCCATATTTCCAGCTGGTCCAGATAAGACTATAAGATATAGGAACAGAAGTAGGCTCTTCAGCCCATCGAGTCTTCCCCACCAATTACTTATGAGCTGATCTATTTTCTCACTCAGGTTTCTCCCCATAACCTTTGATGTCCTAGTTAATCATTCTCTGCCTTAAATATACCCAATGACTTGGACTCCACAACCATCTGTGGTTACAAATACCACCGATTTATTATTATATGGATAATTATATCTATCAAAGCTTTGAAAGTCTTCCTCGCTGTCCTCTGCACCTTCAGGTTTTGTGTCATCTACATTCACATCATCCCCATTGATGAGTCATTAGGAGCTGACCTTCAGTGGTGAATGGCCAATTGGGAGCCATGAGCAAAGTGTCTGGGGCTAAAACAAACAGTCAGAGCATCGTCTTTCTTTTCTTTGGCTTGGCTTCGCGGACGAAGATTTATGGAGGGGTATGTCCACGTCTGCTGCAGGCTCGTTGGTGACTGACAAGTCCGATACAGGACAGGCAGGCACGGTTGCAGTGGTTGCAAGGGAAAATTGGTTGGTTGGGGTTGGGTGTTGGGTTTTTCCTCCTTTGTCTTTTGTCAGTGAGGTGGGCTCTGTGGTCTTCTTCAAAGGAGGTTGCTGCCCGCCGAACTGTGAGGCGCCAAGATGCACGGTTGGAGGCGATATCAGCCCACTGGCGGTGGTCAATGTGGCAGGCACCAAGAGATTTCTTTAGGCAGTCCTTGTACCTCTTCTTTGGTGCACCTCTGTCTCAGTGGCCAGTGGAGAGCTCGCCATATGATGCTCTTCAGAGCATCATACAGCATAAATAAAGGCCTTTAGACCACGTTGTCATTTTGTTAACCATTAATCATTGGGGTCTCCCTTGCCTCTATTTACGACCTTGACTGGGAGCATTGTTTAATGGGGCTCAAATAATTATTGAGGGTCCTTTCCATCCAGCACAGTATCTTTGGAAGTGTTACAAGATCAAACCAGCAACCACAAAGAAGGCAGATCACACAGGGGTAAAGATGAACAATTAATTTATTAACAAAAAATTCACCTTCAAACTTTAATTCAAAATCTCCCCTTTTATAACAAAGCCCACTGGTTACTATGCAAATTTCCATAACAGTGTAAAACTAATAAATTCTCTAGCCTAAATATAACATATGTAATTAAAGTCTGAGTTATATTTCCAACCAGCCCACAGAAAAACTTAGACACAAAACAAACACAAAACTTTGATCTCAACCGAAGCAAAGATCATAAACAGAATTCAGTTTGTTTGGTAAACTGAAGCCAAAAGATCTTTGAGAGGAAGAGATAGAGAAAGAGAGAGAGAGAGAGAGAGAGAGAGAGAGAGAGAGAGAGAGAGAGAGAGAGAGAGCACAAAATTCGAAGTGGTCTTGTGTTGCTTGCAGAATGAGGAACCACTGGCTTTGTCCGGATCCTTCTGGCTGCCTTCAGAATGTTCCTCCTTTTTGAAATCCCAACATTCTAAACTGTCCTCCAGACCAATGCTCATGCTCTGGGCCACCTTCCACTCCACTGCGCCCCCAGTGGTGGTTTATCGTCCAAGTCCAGAAATTTTTAGATCATTTTCTGCACATGCTCAGTCCGTCTCCCACTCTCTCAGCAGTCCACCTTCACCTTGGCTCTCTAAGGCAAACTGTCACTTTTTAACATAAAACCACACCACACATAGGTCAATACACAACACAAAACTCTGTAACAGGAAGTAAAACATGAAACTCTGCAAACAGAGTTTGTGGTTGAAGTTAAAAACACATTGCTGGAGAACCTCAGCTGGTCAAACAGTGTCCTTTATATCGCAAAGATAAAGATACCTAACGAACATTATGGGGTTGAGGCCTTCATCAAGGTATGAGCAAAAAGTAGGAATGCACTAGAACAACCTTGATGAACAACCTTTCATACCTTGATGAAGGCCTCAAGCCTGAAATGTTGGTTAAGTATCTTTGCTATATGAAGGACGCTGCTTGACCAGCTGAGTTTCTCCAGCTTTGTAATTTCACACAGTATCTTTGATCCACTACCATTAGGAAGGAGGGACAGGAGCATCAAAATCAAGACTAAAAGGCTGGGAAATAGCTTCTTCCCACAGATTGATGTGACCCTTAACTGAGTAAATTATTCCAAATATTGATATAGAGTATTTATTTTAAAATGTATATGTATTGTTACGAGCCCAAAGGACCTCAAAATCCAGCAGCAATAGATATTCATCACAACAAATGGTTATTTAAACAAAAGTTATTTTTAATTAACTTTAAACATGAAAATAGAATCAAACATTAACTTATCTCTATACTTAACTAATCCAAATTAACCCCCTTCTAATCCTAAGCGCACGTAAATGTAATGTGTGTAAACTTAAGAAAAGTTCTTTGGTTCATAGTTCAATCTCACTTCTCCTTCTTCCAAGTTCACTGGTTGCAGGCAATTCTTATACTGTGCACAGAATTTAACGTATAAAGTTCACCAGACTTTGGTGCTCGAAAGGTAAATGTTTACCACTCAGGAAGGTTCTTGTAGGGTTTGCAGAGAGCGATTTGTTGTTCCAGGATTTCCACAACTGCGGTACTACCATTAGTCACCTCAGTGTCTTGCTGATGAAACTTGCCCCAACGGGGTTCTCTTTCTTTCAGGCTAGCACAGAGTTCCTTTCTGTTCCATTTATTCCAAGAGAAACATCAGACAGATAGCACTTCCAGCCATCCGCCGCTCTGGGGCTTTCTGTTTCAACAAGCTTCCTGGCGTGCATTGTTCAGATACTTTCCATGTCACCCACACACTAACTCAGAGAGCTTGTTAAACTTGTCTTCTCTCTCTCTCTCCAATGCCAACTGCTAGAAAGCTCATGTGACTCACCCACTTGCAAAAAACCCCACTTTCTTCAGCAAACAACTGGAGCTATCCTTCTGCTCCCATCTGTCATCTTAGATCAATGGTTCCCAACCTTTTACTTTCCACTCACATACCACTTTAAGTATTCCCTATGCCATAAGTGTTCTGTGATTAATAAGTGATTGCTTAAGGTGGGATGTAAGTAGGAAGGGAAGGTTGAGAATCACTGCTCTAGACCCAATTGTTACTGAAATATTTTGCTGGAGAAAAATTGTCATTGGCCCATTTCCTTTGGAGTTATGAAACCGTGCACATAACGAGTCAATTAGGTACGATTAGAACAGTGCTTTTCAAACTTTTTCTTTCCACCCACATACCACCTTAAGCAATCACTTACTAACCACAGAACACTTATGGCATAGGGAATATTTAAAGTGGTATGTGAGTGGAAAGTAAAAGGTTGGGAACCACTGTCTTAGATAAACAAAACCCAGGAGTGACCTTTCTGTGAGAACACTGTAGGTACTTTTAAACAGCCAGTTTGTCTCTTCCAAACAATGGTCAATTCATTTCATGATGTCATTTTAATTAGAACCTATTGTGAAATGCGCATATCATTCTCCATAGTTTTTGCAATGTTCCTGAATATGAATTCTTCAGTATTTTAAATAACATTTGTTTTAAAATGTGTGTATGTATGTAACCCACTAATCTTACCAAATTCCTCCCAATATTTATCCATTACAATATATATATGAGATTATTATGTGCTGTGTATTGTGTGTGCACCATGGTCTGAAGAAATGTTGTTTCATCGGGTTGCGGGTTTACAGTCAAATGATAATGAATTTGAACTTGAACTTAAATATCCACTTTATTCTAAGCCCATTTGCCAACTCTTGGTCTATGGTCTTCAATGCCTTGGCAATTCAAACATTGGTTGAGTGTTATTAACTGTGGAGAGAATATCTCTCAGCATCCCTCAGTGATTGTAGCTCAGAACATCACGCAAACTTCCCTCCCCATCCATCAACAGTGCAAACATCTCTACTGCATGGGGCAGACAGCCAACATACTGAAGGACCCATCACAATGAGGTTTGGGAATGGGAAAGCACACACCGACAGGCTTAAAGACAGTTTCTTCCCTGCAGCCATCAGGCTCCTGAATGAACTTCACAGCAGTGCTCTCGTGCTCCTCTTGCTTGGTGCTTGTTTGAGTGGGATATTGAACTGCAGGCGCTACCTCATTTTCTCCTATTTTCACCAATTAATTTATTTTTAAATATAATTTATAGCAATATTTGCACTCAAATACTGCTGCAAAACAACCAATTTTGTGACATGTTCATGACAATAAATTCTGATTCTGATTCTATTTGACCTTTCTTTTCATGGCCATCCTAAACCTGTAAACCAATAGTTTTCAACCTTTTTCTTTCCACTCACATACAACTTTAAGTATTCCCTATGCCATAGGTGCTCTGTGATTAGTAAGGGATTGCTTAAGGTGCTATGTGAGTGGAAAGAAAAAGGTTGAGAACCACTGCTGTAAACGGTGATCTTTACATGGCTGTATGAATGTTAGAAGTAATGTGTTGGTCTGTCACAGAAGACATCCTTCTCACTGGACGAGGTATTTTATTTCAACTACACTTCAAGGAAGATGTTCTAAAAAACATTTTTCTTTTTCTTTCTGTCTTTCTCTCTCTCTTTTTCTTTTTCTTTTTTATCTTTCTTTTCTTTCACTTTTTTATCTCTTTTCTCTCTTTTTCTTTTCTCTCTCTCTCTCTCTCTCTCTCTCTCTCTCTCTCTCTCTCTCTTTCCTTTTCCCTTTACCTCTTTACCCCAGCTCTGCATTCACAGAGCCAACCCCCCCACCCCCCCCCCCCCATCAATTCTTAGCCTTCCTTTCTCCTGCCCTATCTTCTAAATCCAATTATTACCTTTTGGTCTGTTCTGTCATTTCTTTTATTCAGATGCTGCCTACCTTGAAGGAGGCCTCATGCCCATACTTTGGTCATATATATATATTTTTATATATCTATCTTTACCTCCTCTGGACATTGTGAGATCCTCTATCCCTGTTTACGTGGGTTTTCTCCGGGTGCTCTGGTTTCCGCCACTGTTCAGAATGTACGGGGTTTGTCCGTTAATTGGATGTAATTGGTCGGTACAGGTTTCAATAGCCAAAATGCGCTTCTACTGTGTTGTAAATAAATTTAGTTTTAAATTTAAATTTAATGGGAGGTGATGCATTTTGAAAGGTCAAACCAGAAGGCCGTATACAGGGTTAATGGTTGGATTCGTGACAGTGTCAAAGAACAGAATGACCTTGGAGTCCAAATCCATGCTCCTCTCATGGCTGCCGTGCAGGTTGATAGGAGAGTTAAGAAGGCCCATGGAATGTTGGGCTTCATTCAGAGAATGATTGAGTTCAAGAGTCAAGAGGGCATGTTGCAAATCTCTAGTGAGGCCACACTTATTGTGTTCAGTTCTGGTCATCTCATTAGAGGAAAGATGTGAACGCTCTGGAGGGGGATGCAAAGGAAATTGTCCAGGATGTTGCCTGGATTGGAAAATAAGTTAACAGAGCTGGGACTTTTCTCTTTGGAGCCAAAAAGGATGAGAGAAGACTTAATAGAAGACTATAAGATTCTTAGATGCATAGATAGGGTGGAGAGCCAGCACCTTTATCCAAGGGCAGAAATAGTAAACACCAGGGGACATCTTCACAAATGAAGGGAGGAAAGTTTAGGGGAGACATCAGAGGAAAGGTTTTACACAGGGACTTGTGGGGGTCTGGAATGCCTGTCAAGGATGGTGGTGGAGGCTGAAAAATTAGGGGCATTTAAGAGACTCTTAGACAGGCACAATGATGAAATATATATGGTAGGAATATAGAGGTTGCCACAACATTGAGGGTCTAAGGGCCTGTATTGTGCTGTGATGTTCTATGTTTCATTGTTTTTATTAAAGGAAAGGAGACTGATAAAGGTGTCAAAAGAGCCATGTTTTTTTTTGCTAAAAGCAAAAGTGCTTGGGAAACACACAGGGAAATAGAGAGACAGGGGAGAGGCCTAACAGAAACTGGAGAAGTCAAGAGCTACACAATCCTTTATCCGGACATCTAAAATCCGGAAAGCTCCAGAAACCGGCATTTTTCCTGGTGCTGGTACAGCGGAGGGAGAGAGAGAGAGAGAGAGAGAGAGAGAGAGAGAGAGAGAGAGAGAGAGAGAGAGAGAGAGAGAGAGAGACGGCAGCATGACTCGGGCAGGAGAGGAAGTGGAGAGAGATGGCAATGTGACTTGGGTGGGGGGGGAGAGAGACGGCAGCATGAATCGTGTGGAAAGGGGGAGAGAAACAGCAGCGTGACTCAGGTAGGCGAAGGGGAGAGAGACGCCAGCGCGACTAGAAGGGGTTGGATACGGCAGAACAATTCGGGTGGGCTTAAATCTGGGGCAGCTGGCTTTTGTTCTTAAATCTGGAAAAATCCGAAATTCGGAACACACTGTCCCCCCAAGGGGGATAAAGGATTGTGTACCTGTAGTTGGTAAGAGCCCAGATGGAATATTACATGTTGTTCCTCCAATTTGCCTCAGTTTGACAGTGCATGATGCCATGTACAGACAAGGAATGAGTGTAGAATTGACCTAGTTGACCTTTGGGAGGACCCTGTATTGCAGCGGACAGATTGAAGGTAGTCAACGAAACAGAGTTTGCTTGGGCTTTTTGTATTGGAGCAGTGAAGGATTAGAGGTGATTTAATAGAAATGTATTAGATTGTATTAGAAATGTATTAGAAATGTATCAGACTGCTCAAACTACAGGGGAATCACGCTGCTCTCCATTGCAGGCAAAATCTTCGCTAGGATTCTACTAAATAGAATAATACCTAGTGTCGCCGAGAATATTCTCCCAGAATCACAGTGCGGCTTTCGCGCAAACAGAGGAACTACTGACATGGTCTTTGCCCTCAGACAGCCCCAAGAAAAGAGCAGAGAACAAAACAAAGGACTCTACATCACCTTTGTTGACCTCACCAAAGCCTTCGACACCGTGAGCAGGAAAGGGCTTTGGCAAATACTAGAGCGCATCGGATGTCCCTCAAAGTTCCTCAACATGATTATCCAACTGCACGAAAACCAACAAGGTTGGGTCAGATACAGCAATGAGCTCTCTGAACTCTTCTCCATTAACAATGGCGTGAAGCAAGGCTGTGTTCTCGCACCAACCCTCTTTTCAATCTTCTTCAGCATGATGCTGAACCAAGCCATGAAAGACCTCAACAATGAAGACGGTGTTTACATCCGGTATCGCACGGATGGCAGTCTCTTCAATCTGAGGCGCCTGCAAGCTCACACCAAGACACAAGAGAAACTTGTCCGTGAACTACTCTTTGCAGATGATGCCGCTTTAGCTGCCCATTCAGAGCCAGCTCTTCAGCGCTTGACGTCCTGCTTTGCGGAAACTGCCAAAATGTTTGGCCTGGAAGTCAGCCTGAAGAAAACTGAGGTCCTCCATCAGCCAGCTCCCCACCATGACTACCAGCCCCCCAACATCTCCATCGGGCACACAAAACTCAAAACGGTTAACCAGTTTACCTATCTCGGCTGCACCATTTCATCAGATGCAAGGATCGACAATGAGATAGACAACAGACTCGCCAAGGCAAATAGCGCCTTTGGAAGACTACACAAAAGAGTCTGGAAAAACAACCAACTGAAAAACCTCACAAAGATAAGCGTATACAGAGCCGTTGTGATACCCACACTCCTGTTCGGCTCCGAATCATGGGTCCTCTACCGGCATCACCTACGGCTCCTAGAACGCTTTCACCAGCGTTGTCTCCGCTCCATCCTCAACATCCATTGGAGTGCTTTCATCCCTAACGTCGAAGTACTTGAGATGGCAGTGGTCGACAGCATCGAATCCACACTGCTGAAGATCCAGCTGCGCTGGGTGGGTCACGTCTCCAGAATGGAGGACCATCGCCTTCCCAAGATCGTGTTATATGGCGAGCTCTCCACTGGCCACCGTGACAGAGGTGCACCAAAGAAAAGGTACAAGGACTGCCTAAAGAAATCTCTTGGTGCCTGCCACATTGACCACCGCCAGTGGGCTGATATCGCCTCAAACCGTGCATCTTGGCGCCTCACAGTTTGGCGGGCAGCAACCTCCTTTGAAGAAGACCGCAGAGCCCACCTCACTGACAAAAGGCAAAGGAGGAAAAACCCAACACCCAACCCCAACCAACCAATTTTCCCCTGCACCTGCTGCAACCGTGTCTGCCTGTCCCGCATCGGACTTGTCAGCCACAAACGAGCCTGCAGCTGACGTGGACTTTTTACCCCCTCAATAAATCTTCGTCCGCGAAGCCAAGCCAAAGAAGAAGATTAGATCATGAGAGGCACAGATAGGGTGGACAAATACCAGAAGGCATCAGTTCAACGTGAGTGGAGGAAAGATTAGGGGAGACATCACAGGTAAATCTTCCTACTCAGAGGGGTGGGTACCTGGAATGCATTGCCGGGGGTTGGGGGTGGAGGCTGGTACAATAGGGATGTTCAAAAGACTTTTAGAGTGGCACATGGATGCAAGAAAAGTAGAAGAATATGGACTGTGAGGGTGGGAAAATGTTAGATTGATGTGGTGTAGATTTACTGAGCATTTTGAGCTGAAGGGCCTGTTCTGTGCTGTAATGTTCTTTGTTCTAGGACATGAAAGAGCTGTTGCCTCACTGTTCCAGCAACCCAGCTCTAGTTTAAGTTGTGCTTGCACACTCTTTCCTGCATACTTGTCCTGCTCATGTATTATTTGTCTATATGTGTGCTATGTCTTCTTGTGTGTCTGCATGTTTTGCACTGAGGACTAGAGAACTCTGTTTCCTCAGGTTGTACTTGTTCAATCAGATGACAGTAAACTTGAACTGATTTGACTTTCTTGACTGGTTGCCTCCAAGTGCATGTAGGTTTCCAGATTAGTTTGCCACAGTAAATGGTCCAATAGTGCACACATGAGTGGTGGAATCATTAGGGAGAATTGAGGGTCAAATGAAAAGAATAAAAACGAGCTTCGTGGAAGATTAACGTAAATGGATGTCGATGATCAAATAGACTCTGTGGTTCAAAGCATCCATTTCAGTATTGTCTGACTTCGCAGATCTATGACTTCCCAGTGGAACCATCAAAACTGGGAAGAATAAGCAGAGCATCTTTTCAGAACAAGAGCTCCATCAGCAAGATGGAATCCTTTCTATAAACAAAATCAGAATGGCTTTTGGTGGCCTATTGCGAGGCTGATTTGGTCAGCTCACACACACTCCAGCCCGCAACATTTTCGCCTCCCATCCCAGCACCTTCTACTCCATCATATCAAAATAATACCCTGCATTCCCCCCACTGCCCGAGAATACTGCCATGCCATTAATCACAGAGGGCCCTCAGTGTACAATTACTGGCGGATCCTTTCTCTGAGTCTTCATCAATCAGATAAGACAAGCACATGTCAGCCTAGCCAAGGGCCCTGTGGAAAAAGCCAGTAGACTGCAGCCGTGCATTGCAGTCTTCAGGGTGATTAGCTAATGGAAAGAATGAGAACAAATACAGGGTAACAAAACATAGAAGCATAGAACACTACAGTTCAGAAACAGGCCCTATGACCCATCTAGTCTCTGCTAAATTATTCTTCTGCCCAGTCCCACTGTCCTGCACCCTGACCATATCCCTCCAGACCCTCCCACCTGTCCAAATGTTTCTTAAATGATAAAATTGAACCCTTGTTTATAAGTTCAGCTGGCAGCTCATTCCACACACCTCCCCCTCTCTGCAATGCAGAGGTTCCCTTTAATCTTTTCCCCTTTCACCCTTAACAACCTCTCCCCCTCCCTCATTATCAATACAGGCGCACCCCAAGGATGTGTGCTCTACTCACTATGCACCCATCACTGTATGGTCAGGTACAATTCCAATGCCATCTACAAGTTTACCAATGACACCACAGTTGTCAGTAGAATCACAAACGGCAATGAGGAAGCGTCCAGGAGGGAGAGAGATCAGCTTGTTGCATGGTGTCACAACAACAACCTTGCACTCAACGTCAGCAAAAGCAAGGAGATGACTGTGGGCATCAGGAGGAAGTCGGGGGAACATGACCCAGTCCTACTCGAGGGCTCAGTAGTGGAGAGGGTCAAGAACTTCAAATTCCAGGGTGTCCTGGAGCCTCCACTTTGATGCAATCTTAAAGAAGGCTCGCCAGGGCCTATATTCTGTGAGGTGTCTGAGATGGTTCAGCATGTCACTGGAGACTACAGGTGGACTGTGGAGAGCATTCTGGGTGGTTGCATCACTGCCTGGTATGGAGGCGCCAACTCTCAAGACAAGAATAAACTGCAGAGGGTTGTTAACTCAGCCTGCAAGATCACAGGCACCAGGCTTCACTCCATCGAGGACATCTCATCTCCATGAGGACGTATCTTAAAAAAAAGCACCCTCTGTCCTCAAAGACCCCCACCACCCAGGCCACTCTCCTACTATCGAGAAAAAGGTTCAGGAGCCTAAAGACGAGCACTGAGCGGCACAAGGACGGCTTCTTCCCTGCTGCCATCAGATTTCTAAATGATGATTAATTTTATGAACCCGAAGTCCTGTATTACTTCTCGTGCCACATTATTCTGATTTTTCTTTTCTACAGTGATGTAGTGAGATGGTTATAATATGAACACCGAATTTCATGACTTGTTCGCGACAATAAATACTGATTCTGATACTGAACCCATGTCCTCTAGTTTGTAATTTCTCTTATTCTCAGTGGGAGAAAAATCTTGCATTTACTCTGTTAAAATGCATCATAATTTTCTCTCCCTCTATCAAATTTCATCTCAATCTCCAATGATCCAGGGCATAAATACTAAACTCTTTCCCTATAACTCATTTGTCCAAGTCCCGGCAACCTCCTTGAAAATCTCCTCTGCACCCTTTCAATCTTATTGATATCTTTCCTGTAGTTAGGTGACCAAAACTTCCCATTTTGGCCTCACCGATGTCTTACACAACTTCACTAGATCATCTCAAATACCAAAAAGGGGACAACGTATATTTCCTGCCTTTAACAAATATGAACAATGCCCCAGATTACAACACATGGATTTATCAACAAGATGGGACTGACATTAGAAGAGAGCAGGTCACAAGGAACTGCTTGAAAAGAGGAAATGTTGACTGACTTCCCCTTTCTCTCCATGGACCTCCATGGGGTCTATTCTGCTTCTTTTTTCTCCAGATAGCATGTCAACTGGTCAGAACATCAGTCAAAGTCAAAGGAGATTTACCAGGATGTTGCCTGGATTGGAGAACATGTCCTGTGAAGCAAGGTTAAGGCTTTTCTCTTTGGAGTAACAGAGGATGAGAGGTGACATAATATATTGTATCATGAGAGGGTTGAACAGCCAGCATCTGCTTCATGGGAAGATAATGGAAAATATGAGAGAACATCTGTTTGAGGTGAGTGGAGGAATGTTTAGGGGAGAAGTTAGAAGTACGTTTTTAATCAGGGCGTGGTGGGTGCCTGGAATGCATTCCCAGAGGTGGTGGTGGAGGCTGGTACAATAGGGACATTTAAAAGGTGGGCACATGGATGTAAGAAAAATTAGAGGGTTATGGGTGTGAGGGAGGAAAGGATTGGATTGTTGTGGAGTAGGTTGCCATAGGTTGACACCACATTGTGGGCTGAAGGAGCTATGCTTCTCTGTAATGTTCTGTGTCCCATGATTTGTGTTTAAGGTGAGAGGGGGTAAGTTTGAAGGAGATGTGACGGTACATCTGGAGGGGAGGACAAGCAGTCAGATGTCGTGACCCACATGGGGACCAAGACATAGATAGGAGTAGGGATGAGATCCTGAAGAGGGAGTTAGGAAGGAAGTCATAAAATAGGACCCAAGGGGTGGTAATCTGCCAAGTGCCAGAGAGGGTAGGAATAGGAAGTTGTGGCAGATGAATGACTGGCTGAAGAGTTGATGCCAGGGACAGGGGTTCATATTTGTGGATCATCAAGATCTCTTCTGGGGAAGGTCTGACCTGTACAAAAAGGATGGGATGCATCTGAACTGGAAAGGGACAAATATCCTAGCAGGCAGGTATGCTAGAGATGTTGGGGAGGGTTTTATTGGTGGGAGGGGGTGGGAATCAAACGAGGGCAGAGATTAGGGTAGAGCAGTGGTTCTCAACCTTTTTCTTTCCACTCACATCCCACTTTAAGTAATTCCTACACCATTGGTGCTCTGTGATTAGTAAGGGATTGCTTATGGTGGGATGTGAGTGGGAAGGGAAGGTTGAGAATCACTGTTCTAGATCCAATTGTTACTGAAATATTTTGCTTGAGAAAAATTGTCACTGGCCCATTTCCTTTGGAGTTCTGAAACCCTGCACATGACGAGTCAATTAAGGACGATTAAAGCAGTGGTTTTCAAACTTTTTCTTTCCATCCAGATACAACCTTAAGCAACTCCTTCCTAAGCACAGAGCATCGATGGCATAGGGAATATGTAAAGTGGTATGTAAGGATGGTGAATCTGTGGAATTTGTTGCCACAGGCAGTTGTGGAGTCTTGGTTGTTGGGTGTATTTAAGGCAGAGATTGATATGTTCTTGATTATTTTTTTTAAATGTCAACATACAGCACGGTAACAGGCCCTTTCAGCTCAACTATACTTAATTGACTCACAACCCCCAGTACATTTTGAAGGGTGGGCGGAAACTGGAGCCCCCGAAGATATAGGGAGAATATACAAACTCCACTCAGACAGCATGGGAGGAAGAGGAGTTTAGGGAGGTCCTAAATGGATACTTTGCATCAGTATTCACAAGAGAAAAGGACCTTGATCAGGGTGAGGCCAGAACTGAACGAGCTTGTATGCTGTATAATGTGGAGATTTCGGAAGAGGAAGTGTTGGATCTTTTCAAAAGCATCAAGATTGATAAGTCCCCAGGGCTGGATGTGATATACCCCAGGCTGCTGTGGGAAGTGAGAGAAGAGGTAGCTGAGGTAGTAGCAATGATCTTTGAATCCTCTTTGGCTGCAGGGGAGGTGCCGGAGGATTGGAGAATGGGAAATGTAGACCCCTTGTTTAAATAACGTAATAGGGAGAAACCTGGAATTATAGAACAGTGAGTCTTAGGTCAGTGGTGTGCAAACTAATGGAGAGAATGCTTAAGGATAGGATCTCTGAGCACTTGGAGAAGTCCAGTCTACCCAAGGATAGTCAGTATGGCTTTGTGAAGGGAAGGTCATGCCTCATGAGCCTAATTGAGGTTTTGAGGTGGTAGAAATGAAATTGATGAGGGTAGGGTGGTAGATGTGGTCTACATGGATTTTACCAAAGCATATGACAAGGTCCCCCATGATACACTAATCCAGAAAGTCATGGGTCATGGGATCAGTGGAAAATTAGCTGTATAGATAATAAATTGGCTTGTAGGAAGAAAGCAGAGAGTAGCCATGGAAGGAAAATATTCTACCTGGAGTTCGATGACCAGTAGAGTGTCACAGGGATCTATTCTGGGACCCCAGCTCTTTTTGATTTTTATTAATGACCTGGATGAAGAGGCGGATGGGTGGGTCCATAAGTTTGCAGATGACACGAAGGTTGGAGAAATTGTGAATGAAGCTGAAGGTTACAAGAGAATATAGACAGGATCCAGAGTTGATGGAAAAGTGGCAGATGGAGTTCAATCAGATAAGTGTGAGGTAATACATTTTGGAAAGACAAACCAAAAGGCTGAGTAGAGGGTTAATGGCCAGTTTCTTAAAGGTGTGGATGAACAGAGAGGCCTTGGGGTGCAAATCCATACATCCTTCAAGGTCGCTGCATAGGTTGATTGGAGAGTTAAGAAAGCCAATGGGATGCTGGGATTCATTATCAGGGGATCGAATTAAGGAGTAGAGAGGTCATATTACAACACTACAAATCTTTGTTTTGACCATATTAGAGTATTGTGTTCAGTTCTGGTCACCTCATTATTGGAAGGGTGTGGAAGCTCGGGAGAGGGTGCAGAGGGGATTTACCAGGATGTTCCCTGGATTGGGAAACATGTCTTATTAGGCAAGGTTAGCACTTTTCACTTTGGAGCATAGAACAATGAAAGGAGATTTGATAGAGGTCTACAAGATTGTGAGAGGCATAGATTTCCCACGGCAGGATCAGCAAACACCAAGGGACATATGTACAAAGTTAAGGGAGGGACGTTTTGGAGAGACTCTTTAACACAGAGCATTGTGGGTGCCTGGAATGCTTTGCCGAGGATGGTAGTGGAAGCTGAAACATTAAAGCCATTTAAGAGACTCTCAGACAGATATATGAATGAAAGTGGTAGGTGCCTGGACTCCAAGAACAGGAGAGAGAAGTGGAAATGATATCAACGCTGAAGAGACATTCGGACCGACATGTGAACAAGCAGACAATGAAAGTATAAGGGCCATGTGCAGACACATGGGATTACTTAGATCAGCATCATGGTTGACACATGCATTTGGATGGAAATGCCTTTTCTTCTGGCTGCACTGAACGGTTCCTGTTCCATGCGCTATGATAATTTTGACAAACTAATCATTTACTTTCTTGAACATACTCAATGACTGAACTTCCCCCAACTCTCTTGAGTAGAGAACCTCAAAGATAACTGAAAAAGGGTCCAGGCTCAAAACGTTGGTGACTTGTGACTCTTTACTTCCTATAGATGTTGCATGACCTGCTAGGTTCATCCAGCATGTTTGTGTGCTGCATTCTAAGTTGCGCCATCTGAAGGTTGATGCTAAGATTCACACGTGAATCCTAAAGGTTGACCATTTATTTTGGGAGAAAGTACCCTGGCTCTAAGTACCCAGCCAGAGGAAACACATCCTCTGTATCTACCCCAGTCATCCTCTGCATCTACCCCAATCAACCTCTGTATTTAACCCAGACAACCTCAGTATCTACCCCAGTCAACCTCTGTATCTACTCCAGTCATCCTCTGTGTCTACTCAAGTCAACCTCTCTATCTACCCCAGTCAATCTCTAGATCTACCCCAGTCAAAGTTTGTGTCTACATCAGTCAACCTTTGTGTCTACTCCAATCAACCTATCTACCCCAGTCAACCTCTGTATCTACCCAAGTTTAGATCAGTATTAATTTCCAAGTAATGACTTCTTATAGACAAGAGAGCATAGGCCCAGTCTGCTCAATCACTCCTCAAAATCAATTTCCAACTATCACCACCTCCCCTCACCTCCCTACCACCATCCGTTTACCCCTACATGTATGCTATCAGAAATATGTTATTCCTTTGCTACAGTGATCATTAGACCATAGAGAATTGGAGTAGATTTGGGACATTCACTGGGGCAATCTGCTCTACCATTTGAATCATAGCTAATGTATTTTTCCTCATAATTCCATATTCCTGATTTTTCTCTATAACTTACACTTTTATCAATCAAGAACCATCATTCTCTGCTGTAAATGCACCCAATAACTTGCCTTCCACTGTCTGTGGCCACAAACCCCACAGATTCACCACCTTCTAGCTGAAGACATTTCACCTGAGCTCTGTTCTAAAGAGATGTCAATATATTCTGAGGCTCTACCCTTTATTCTGAGACTTCCCAGTGCAGGAAAAATCTTTCTCCGTGCCCATCCTATCCACTCCTTTCTAATCTTTGGTCAGTTACAGTTGAAATCCGCATTGGTCCATCTCCGGCCTAGAGACATCAAATGCTCCTTTTACATTAATCACCTTAACCCCAGGTTTATTCTCGTAAAACTGGACTAATGCACAATATCCCTTATGCAATCTCACCAAGGCACTTAAATAGAAAGGATGGCAATAAGGTGGAGAATAAAGTTATAAGGAGAAACTGTTTTCCCCAGAGTGAAAGAAGTTGAAGAGCGACTTTATAGAAGTTTATAAAATCAGAGTGGACATATTGAGAAATCATGATATCTGTGTTCACAGGACACTCAAAGTTGATTCTGTAGCGTCCCGCGCACAAGACACGGACCGACCCACAAAATGGCCGATGAACACAGTGACCCCGCAAACCTGGGGGGGGGGGGGGGTAACACCAACCATTGTCCCAGGTGACCACCCACACTGCGGGAAGATGGGGAATTCTGGCAGGAATGCCAGTCAATCCCAGGCCGGCGGTCCGTTGATGCAGGGCCCTGATGTCAGCACCTGGGGCCCCTCTAAGTGCAATGGCCAGTGAAAAAAAATAGTCTCGATTTCAAGTCGTTCCTCTCCATGCCTGTACAGCGCGAATGCTACACTGAATAGTTTAATAGTGTTATTAAGAAAGCTCATGGCATGTTGTCCTTTAATAATTGTGGGGTTGAGTTCAAGGACTGTGAGGTAATATTGTAGCTGTGAGGTAATATTACCACGCTGTCCGAAAGGGTTATATTATATACATAAAATTTTATATGTAAATATGTTTTCAAAAGAGATAGTTTGTGGGGGAGGTTTAGTGTAGGTCACTTCACAAACAGATACTTCACATCTCATTTAAAATGCAAGAGCTTTTCTGAAGCCAGACATTCAGGCTTCGGTTGGCTTTGCAAAAGACGATGGAACTGCTTTGGGACCTTCATAAGTAGGTGCAAATGGAACAAAGTCCAGGATCAAGTGCTGATAAAGATCTTTCAAGGTTTTGGATTTGGAGCCTTGGGAGGGGTTCTGGTTTATACAAGCAATGTGTGTGTGTGTATATGAGAGAGAGAGAGAGAGAAAGAGAGAGAGTGAGAGAGAGAAGTCAATTCTATAGTGGCTTTGGAGGCTGCAACATGGCAAGCAGGCATGTTGAAAACCCATTTTGAAAACAGGTTGTGAGTTCTGAGTTTTAAGGGAAACAAGAGGAACTCTGTGGTGACCTGGAAAAAGAGGTTATCATTTGGAAAACCCATGATGGGGCAAGTTTCTTCGGCAAGGCACTGAAGTAAGTAAATCCAACAAACAACAGAACTCTCTCTGAAACCAAGAAGAAACTTCCTGAACTTTGCCTTTAAGCACCAGAGCTTGGTTAAAATTCATACATGTTAAATACTGTGTACAGTTTAAAAATTGCCTGATACGGTGAACTTGGAGAAGTGAGAAGTGAATGATTAGACTGTGAAACAAAGACATTTCCTGAACATACACGTGCACGTGCGTTTAGAATTAGAAGGGGTTTAATTTAAGTTAAGTTCATAGTAATAAAGTTAAAGTTTGACCCTGTTTTTATGCTTAAAGAAAATTAAAAGTAACTTTTTTAAAGTAACCATTTGTCTTGGTGAATTTCTATTGTTCCTGGGTTTTGTGTCCTCTGGGCTCGTAACCGTACATTCTGTCCATGTCTCCCTAATTTTTTTCCCACCATTCAAAACATACCATGGGATAGGTTAACTGGGTGTAAATTGAGCAGCATGGACTCATGGGTTTAAATGGCTTGAGCTGCTGCAGAACGAAAGCGTGCATGTTCCCCTGCGGGTAACATCTGCAAAAGGGCAAAATGCTGACAGAAAAGTTGGGGATGAACCCTTGCTGTAGCATGTGAATGTTGCCACTGCCTGTGCCTCTCCAGCCCGGGTAAGAAACCTGCATAGGAGAAGGCCACTCCGATATAAAACCTACGACCCAAGGACCTCGCTGCCACATCCCAGCTTGCTTGGCCATGGCACACGAACCATGGGTGTAAAGGGTGGGGCCAGTACTGCGCACACTGCACTCCACCTAAAAGCTCCTTTGCGCAGGCCCGAGGACAGGTCCACGTCCTCCCCCTCCTCCACCATGCTGTATGTTTAAATTTAAAATAAATTTAATTTAATTTAAATTTAACAAATTTAAACTTTATAAGACCTTGGTTCAAACCCATTAGGGTGCTCCAGGACAGAACATAGACCGTCGATACACGCCACTTCAACCAGTCGACGGAGCCTGTGTTAGTTTCCCCATTCCTGTCACAGAAGTCTTTGAGTGACGTTGTAAGACCTGAAGAGGAGCATAATAAATGGGCTGAAGTGGTTTGCGATCAGCATCATGGCAGACGAACACGAGTACGGCGTTGTAAATCATTCGGCACACACATTGCAGGTGATACCTGCCACATAGGAGTAGGTCGGAGTAATCTCATGCTTTCCCAAAGATGATCAATATAATTAGCTGGATCATAGAGCGTCGTGCTTGGACTCGGATTCACAAACTCACCTGGCAAAATTAACATAATGCCATATACTAGCTTAACAGCAGCATGGTGTTAACACCAAGGTGAACCATGGGTAAACGTTTGCCCCACATAGATGCATCACAATGCTGCCTTCCATTGTCAATGGAAACGCTCAACAAGGACGTTGGCCTGCAGATTAGGAGCTGTAGAGCGAATATGGGTAGTACCCAAAAGCTCAGTAACAGCTTGGTACAGCATTGACTCAAACTGAGACCCTTCATCCATTGTAATAGCGACTGCAACAACGAAAGATGGTATCCAGTGATCCACGAAAGCCCTAGCAGAGATGTCCTTGATAAAAATGGCCTCCTGCCACCTGGTCGTCTGGACTTCACACATGTTTCTCAAGAGATGGTGGAAGTGGGCCTACCAAGTCCAGGTGCACATGCTGGAAACGGGAATCTGTAAAAATGAAATTACCCAGCTGAATTCATGTGTCTGGAGACTTTAGAACATTAAGATGGCAAACAGGTCATTTCCATTAATCCAACATCCCGTTTAAACATGAGGCCAGGTAAAATGCTCCGTAACTAGTTTGATTGATATTCTTTTAACAGGATGCGATAGAGACTCAAAAATCTCCCGCCTTACAGCCACGGCACAAGGCAAGGACTTCCTGTGGAATAATCGCAGATGGACTTTTCCCCTGATTCATCAAGGGTTGCATCTTGAAGATAGAGACCAGAGTTGATCCGGTGATACCGGATGAGATCAGGATGGGTGTGCTGTGCATGAACAATGGCGGTGAAATCGATGAGAGCAGTTGTATGTAAGGCATCAATGTCGTGCCTGGACAGGGCATTGGCCATGGCATTCACTTTTCTTCGAACGTGCTGTACGTGCAATGAAAATTGTAGGATGAAGTCCAAATGCCAAATCTGGGTGAGTAGAGATGTGCTCTTGTACTCTCAGTATGTGCAAGAGGCTGGTGGTCTGCATAAATGGTGAACGGACGACCTTCCAATAAAAATATGGAAATATTTCACTCCGAGATAGACGGCCAAGAGATCTCGACCAAACGGATTGCAATTTGCTGAGCTGGTGACAGCTTGGCTGATAAAAAAAACTCCAGAAGTTCCCATTGCCCACAGATTTGTTGTTCTAACACCGGTCCCAAAGTGCCGGTAGACGCATCTGCGGTAAGAGAGAGCAAGGCCTTTGGCTTCTGATATACAAGCATCGTGGCAATTACATCATTGAAATCCGCCAAGCATCATCTCCAAACGTTAATGGCCTTTTGGACACCAACTTATCTGATCCTTTTAGTTGTTCAATGAGGGGTAATAGAGATACTGCAGCATTTGGCAGAAAATGGCGATAAAGATTCATCATGCCTAAAAAAAATGTTGCAACTGGCATAATGGGTGTAGGAAATTCTCGAATCTCTCGCACTTTCAATTCATCAGGCAAAACACCATGTTGCATAACTCTATGTCCCAAGAATGTAAGAGCAGTAACACCAAAAACGCATAAACTGGAGATGACCAAATTGCCAAACTCATCAAACTGCTGAAACAATTTCTTTTTCTTTTTGAATACTTTAATTTTGTGGTCAAACACATATCAAGAATTCTTCTTTGGCTTGGCTTCGCGGACGAAGATTTATGGAGGCGGTAAATGTCCACGTCAGCTGCAGGCTCGTTTGTGGCTGACAAGTCCGATGCGGAACAGGCAGACACGGTTGCAGGGGAAAATTGGTGGGTTGGGGTTGGGTGTTGGGTTTTTCCTCCTTTGCCTTTCGTCAGTGAGGTGGGCTCTGCGGTCTTCTTCAAAGGAGGTTGCTGCCCGCCAAACTGTGAGGCGCCAAGATTCACGGTTTGAGGCGATATCAGCCCACTGGCGGTGGTCAATGTGGCAGGCATCAAGAAATTTCTTTAGGCAGTCCTTGTACCTCTTCTTTGGTGCACCTCTGTCACGGTGGCCAGTGGAGAGCTCGCCATATAACACGATCTTGGGAAGGCGATGGTCCTCCATTCTGGAGATGTGACCCACCCAGCACAGTTGGATCTTCAGCAGCGTGGACTCGATGCTGTTGACCTCTGCCATCTCGAGTACTTCGACGTTAGGGATGAAGGCGCTCCAATGAATGTTGAGGATGGAGCGGAGACAACGCTGGTGGAAGCGTTCTAGGAGCCTTTACCTAAATGCATAAATTGAAATGAGAACATCAACGGTGCAAGTTGTCCATATTTCCAAACAGCCCCATCCCCATCCCTTCCCCCACCAAACAAAACCCTGAAATAGAACAATAGAAAAGAAAAAGGGAGAAAATAGATTAGAGAGAAAGAACGAGAACAGCAGGAAAAGAGGAGGAGCTGCCGAGATCTTGGATCCACTTCCTTTTCTTGCCTGGATCTCGAAAAGGGGAAAGAACCAGAGAATAGAGCTCAGGAAAGAATAAGTGTCCTTGACTATTCAACCCTGCCTTCTGGCTGCCAATACCTGCCAAAATGCCTTATACTCCTTCCTTAGATTATAAGTCATTTTCTCCAGGGACACACAACTATGCCTTAACGCATTCCATCCAGCTATAAGGGAATCAGACTTCCAAGTAACCGCAATACACTTCCTGGCCACCTCAAATCCAATTTTAAGAAATTCCAACTGGTACTTGGACAGCCTCGCTACACCCACAATATTTCCTAGGAGAAACTATTCTGGACTTTGTGGCAATTATTTCCTGATAATCTGGTGCAATAAAAATCTTAAATTTTCACTTTGGAGAATTACCGGGTGGAATGTAAAACGGTTCCTGTTTCTTCACTGCATCTAAAACATATATCCGATATGTTAGAATTTCTGCGGGAGGTAAGATACAGCTGATGCAAGAAGGTATATCTATACCTTACATTTATTGTATTGGTCAGCTGTCCTGATATAAATCGGACCAGATCTTATCACCAATACTAACATTCAAGATTGATTCCGCTTGTGCTCCTCTTCATCCACGCTTGCGACTAGAATATCGTTGATGTAAACAAAACATAAGATCGAGGCCGGTGAGCACATGGTCCATAAACCGCTGAAATGTCGGAGCTGTATACTGTAGTCTGAAAGGGGTAATCGCTGCCGTCTTCCCGACTTCAGAAATCTCAACCGGAATCTGATAGCAAGATTTATTTTCAAAAATATCATGTTTGCTGTGGAGGATCATTGAGAAATCTTGTAAATTGGGAATGTTCTATCAGCCAGGCACTCATAGAATTGTTCATGGCACGATAACACTAGAAGGCCACCAATCCCCAGGAGAGATATTTTTGGAACCATATGCAACGGTGAAGCCCAGCAGCTGACAGATCTACAGACTGTGCCCACCTCTTGCATGAGGTCAAATTACGATTTTGCTATTTTAAGATGGTCTGGGTGTAATCTAGGAGCCAGAGGACCTCGACTCTCTATATGGTGGGTTACTGTATGTTTAATGTCTGTATGATGATACGACATAGGCCACTAGGTAGGGGAAACCCTTGAGCAAGGCTCAGAAAGGGCAGGAGCCAGGTTGAAGGCTCGTCAGGCAGCTGACAGTATTGCAGGGATGATAGATGCAGCTCACTTGCAGACAAGTCCATGACACAGTGATTTTTCAAATCCACCAACAATGAAAAATGTGATGAAATCTGTTCCCAAAATGGAATTTGCCACGTTTGCAACTGTGAAAACTCACCAAAAGGTTTCTTGAGACGGAAATCCAATGTGAGCAACCTCTGGCCATATGTTTGGATATGAGAATCTTTCGCAGCTGAAAGAATACATGACAAGTTAGGGGGTCTGCGTTCTTCAGGGACCACTGGAATCTCTGCACTGGAATCAACAAGAAATTGAACACTTCGGAGATGGTCTTTGAGGAAAAGATGGCAGGTGAGGTACCCATGGGCAGCAGTTGCCTGTACTGCCAATCCTGGTGTTTTCCCAGCTACCATTTGTGGAAGTTGCAAGGTGGCTGATAGGACTAGGTGGCAGCACCAAATCTCTGATCGCCTCTACCACATCCTTGACCACCACAATTCCAACCAGGTCGACGGAAGGAATTCCATTGCGTGCCCAAAGCCTGCACCTGCGTAGTCAGTGCTGCCATTTGCTGCTTCAGATTAGTTTTCTTCGACTAATAAGATGCTGGTGCTCCTCAAGCCACAGTTGTTCCAATTCCATTTGCTCCTGTTGACGAGGGGAAAAAGCCAATCCTTCTATCTTCAATGCGGAGGTCGTGGACATAACAAGGTCAGCCTGATCCACAAACTGCTCGAGAGTGGCCATTCAAAAGACAGTTACTAAATGCCCTTGAATGTGACGAGGTAAACATTGAAGGAACCTCTGCAGCCAAAAATCTTCCAGCTAGCTTGCACCATCTGTGACGACTGCCTAAGCAGTCATCAGCTCGTAATGGGGTAATACGAGTCTCCCTAGACGGCTGAGTACGATGCAGAATAGCTGCCTTAAGCATGTCGGATGGGAGATGACCATCTGGATCCCGTAAGACACCCTCCACTTCACAGGCAAACTGCTCTGGTAGATGCTCCACAAGTAAACCGTACTTCATCTTCTGACTCCTCACTCCGTGTGTGTTTCAAGAATCATGAACCATGTTGGTGCGTTATTAATATAAAGGGGGAGATCTTCAGTTTGACCTCCCTAATTACTCCTGTGAGAGACTTATCCTCATTACTATCTGTTATGAAGTAGGTATTGTGAACTCACTTGCAAGGGGTGTGAGGGGCACAGGACAAAGTGGTGTGAGTGCAGTAGACAAAATGGCGACTCCCTATCTTCATTACAGTAGACAAAGTTAAAGAATTTCATGTATGTTACATTCTAAATGTAGTATTACGTGACAAAAATGAAACCTTTACCTTGAACAGAACTGAAGTATATACTCACTCGTTTCTCCCAGCACACCATGAAGTCAAATTTCTTTCCTAAAGCCTTGACACGACAATGCATTCCTTTTCTTTCCAAGCACCACCCAGTTGGGTGGCGATTTCAAACTTACCAAAATGGAGGTGAACATGTTCAAGGAAGCAGCAACAGTTGTCGACTTCATCAACCTGGAGGAGTATACGGCATCAGTGACCTGCTACATTAGTAAGTGTACTGACGACGTCACTGTGCCCAAGTCCATCAGTACTGGCTCTAATCAGAAGCCATCGATGACTATGGAGATACATGTGCTGGTGAGGAACTGAGATTCTGCCTTTAGAGTGGGCCACAAGGTAGCCCTAGCTATTGCAAGAACTAAGCTGTCCAAGATCATCAGGGAAGCAAAGCGTGCACATGCCCAACACATTCATAATCACTTCCTGGACAGCAAGGACATGTGATGCAAATAGAAGGGCATCCAAGATATCACCAACCACAAGACTATACCATCTGCCTGTGCTGGTGATGCCTTCCTCCCAGATGCACTGAACAACTTCTACGTATGCTTTGAGGCGTAGAAGGATCTGGTGGTGAAGAAGACCACCTCTCCTCCAAATGATCGGGTGCTGTGCCTTACAGTGGCCAATGTGAGGAGAATGTTAGGCAAGGTCAACCCATGGAAAGCTGCTCGGCTGGATAATATTCCTGGAAAAGAGCTCAGGGGATGTGCGGCTCAGCTGGAAGATGTTCTCCCCAACATCTTTAACACCACAAGAAGCGCCATGGTCCCAACGTGCTTCAAAGCCGCCACCATTGTCCCCCATGCCAAAGACGTTATCTGTGTCCTGCCTCAACAACCACTCTATGGACTGTGCCATCACCACAGCTCTCCAGCTCTCCCTCACCCACCTCGAAAATAATGACTCTTATGTTCGAATGCTGTTTATTGACTTCAGTTCGGCATTCAACACCATCGCACCTCAGTACCTAAGAGCCTGTTGGGTCTAAACACACCTCCATCTGCAATTGGATTCTTGATTTCCTGTTGGGGAGATCTCAAGCAGTACTTCCAAGACTATCACACTGAGCACATGCCTGCCCCCCCCCCCCCCCCCCTTGCAGGGCTGCTCTACTTCGTCCACTTCTGTTCACTCTGGTGACCAACGAATGTGTGGCTAAACACAGCTCGAACCACATCATCAAGTTTGCTGACGACACGACCGTGGTGGGCCTTATCAGCAAGAACGATGAGTCAGCGAACAGAGATGAGGTGCAGTCGCTAAGGGGCTGGTGCAGAGCCAACAACCTGTATCTGAATGTTAATAAAACAAAAGAGATGGCTGTTGACTTCAGGAGGGCCTGGTGGGGGCAACCGTACTCCACTGACCAGTGACGGCTCCACCGTTGAGGTCGTCAAGAGTATCAAGTTCCTTGGAGTGCACTTGGCGGAGAATCTCTCCTGGTCCTTTAACACCAGCTCCATAGTCAAGAAAGCCCAGCAGCACCTCTATTTCCTGTGAAGGCTAAGGAAAGTTCATCTCCCACCCTCCATCCTCACTACATTCTACAGAGGATGTATCTAGGGCATCCTGTACAACTGCCTCACTGCCTGGTTTGGAACCTGTACCTCTTTGGGCTGCAAGACCCTACTGAGGGTAGTGAAGTCAGCAGTAAAGATAATTGGGGACTCTCTTCCTACCATGAAGGACATTTCAATGCAGGCGAAAGGCAATAAACATTAGGAAGGACTCCACACACCCCCATGTAAACTGTTCTCCCTTGTGCCATCTGGTAGGAGGTACTGCAGCACTCAGGCCCTTACGTCTAGATTGGGCAATCATTTTTGCTCCCAAGCCTTCAGACTCCTGAACTCCCAGGACACTTGGGATAGGGTACCACGGGGATAGGATACCATGGACTGTTACTGTATATGTCTTAATATTTCAATGTGTTTAACTTCTATTCTAACCTATAGTTAGGTAAATATGCTCCATGGTCCTGGAGAAACGCTCTCTCGTCTTTACCGTGCGAGCATGGTATGACCGATAAATAAAGGTGGCTTGACTTACTTAACTTGGAGAATCAAAGTCAGAATTTATTGCCATGAGCAAGTCACAAAATTTGTTGTTTTGCGGCAGCCTCACAGAGCAGACATTCATATAAACCACCTTACAAAAAGAAATTAATATAATGCATCTAAAGTCAAAGTGAGGCAGTATCTTTGGTTCATTGATCATTCAGGAATCTGATGCAGTGGGGAAGAACCTGTCCTTGTGCCACTGAGTGCTCATCTTCAGGCTCCTGTACCTTTTCTCCAATGGTAGCAGAGTGAAGAGGGCATGTCCTGGGTGGTGCGGGTCCTTGAGGACAGAAGCTGCTTTCGGAAGACCCCGCCTCTTGTAGATGTCCTCGACGGAATGAAGTCTGGGGCCTGTGGTGTTTTAGGCCGAGTTAACAGCCTTGTGGAGGTTTTTTTTCCTTTCCTCAGCATTGCCATCTCTGTACCAGTCAGCGATACCACCAGCCAGATATAGAATCCTCTGCACGCTACACCTGTAGGTTTTCAGGAGTCTTTGGTGACATAGTGAATCTCCTCAATCACCTCACAAAGTATAGCTGCTGGTGAGCATCAATATGGAAGCTCCAGGACAGATCCTTGGAGATGTTGTCACCCAGGAATTTGAAGTTCTTGACCCTTTCCAATAACGAGCCCTTGATGAGGACTGGGTCATGTTCTCCTGACCTCCTCTTGAAGTTCATAATCATCTCCTTGGTTGTGCTGACATTGAGTGCAAGGGGGTTGGTGTGACACCACTCAACGAGCTGATCCACCTCACTCCTGGATGCTTCCTCATTACTGTTGATGATTCTGCCGACAACTGTGATGTTATCGGCAAATATATGGCGAGCTCTCCACTGGCCACCGTGACAGAGGTGCACCAAAGAAAAGGTACAAGGACTGCCTAAAGAAATCTCTTGGTGCCTGCCACATTGACCACCGCCAGTGGGCTGATAACGCCTCAAACCGTGCATCTTGGCGCCTCACAGTTTGGCGGGCAGCAACCTCCTTTGAAGAAGACCGCAGAGCCCACCTCACTGACAAAAGGCAAAGGAGGAAAAACCCAACACCCAACCCCAACCAACCAATTTTCCCTTGCAACCGCTGCAATCGTGTCTGCCTGTCCCACATCGGACTTGTGAGCCACAAACGAGCCTGCAGCTGACGTGGACTTTTTACCCCCTCCATAAATCTTCGTCCGCGAAGCCAAGCCAAAGAAGGTAGCACTGGAATCGTTCCTGGCCACACAACTCATGGGTATGTGGTGAGTAGAGCAGTGAGATGAGCACGTATCCTTGGGGTGCGCCTGTGATGATCATCAATGAGGAGGAGATATTGTTTCCAATTCGTACTTACTCTGGTCTTCCTCTGAGTACGTCAAGTATCCAGTCGAGGGGGGTGCAGAGGTCCAGGGTTCGGAGCTTCTTGACCAGCCCTGAGGGAATAATGGTGTTGAAGGCTGAGCTGTAGTCGATGAAGAGCAGCTGTATGTACAAGTGCTGTTTTTGAGGTGATTCTAGCTGAGTAGAGAGCCAGTAATATTGCATTTGCTGT
Organism: Narcine bancroftii; assembly: GCF_036971445.1. Taxonomy (NCBI): domain Eukaryota; kingdom Metazoa; phylum Chordata; class Chondrichthyes; order Torpediniformes; family Narcinidae; genus Narcine; species Narcine bancroftii. The sequence continues at coordinate 11,019,031 of NC_091471.1, forward strand.
GGAGTGATTGCAGTGAATAGCAGTGGGTCCAGACTTCTGCTTAGGTACGTGCTAATTCTGGCCATGACCCGAAGAATTTCATCACAGTAGGCGTTAATGGAACTGAGCAATAGCCATTGAGGCTGCCCCCGCTACTCTTCTTCGGCAGAGTGAGCTGACTCAAGAAAGATCAGTCCGTGTCATTCAGATCTCAGATTTATTGTATGACATCACATACAACCCTGAGATCCCTTTTCTGTGGGTTCAGCAGAATTACCACTAATTGGTAGTGCAAAAAAACCCAAAACTGTACACAGTGTAAAACACATAAATAAATAAAGAACTGCAAACAGATAATGAATGTAAACGAACTGACAGACCGATACGGCGAAAATAAAAAAAAAAATAAAGTGCAAGTCCCTGATTGAGTCTGTCATTGAGGAGTCTCATGGTGGAGGGGGATTCGCTGTTCCTGAACCTGGGGGTTGTTGAGGAGTCTGATGGCGGAGGGGGAGCCGCTGTTCCTGAACCTGGGGGTTGTTGAGGAGTCTCATGGCAGAGGGGGAGCCGCTGTTCCTGAACCTGGGGGTTGTTGAGGAGTCTGATGGCGGAGGGGAAGCCGCTGTTCCTGAACCTGGGGGTGCGAGTCTTGTGACACCTCTACCTCTTTCCCGATGGCAGCAGCAAAAACCGGGAGTGTGCTGGGTGGCATGGGCCTTTGATGAATGCTGCAGCTCTCCAACAGCAGCATTCCCTGTAGATGTTCTTGATCGTGGGGAGGGTTTCATTTGGTTCCACAGAACAGGCGCTTCGAGCCCTAATGTTGTACTGATCTATATAAATCTAATCAACATTCTAAACCTTCCCGACCTCACACCCACAACCCTCTATTTTTGTTGCCTACATGTGCTTTTGAATGTCCCTATTGTTCCAGCTTCCACCATCACTCCCGACAATGCATTCCTGGCACCGACCACTCTCTGTGTAGAAAACTTACCCCTAATTTCACTCCTAAAACCTTCCTCTCTCCACCTTATATAAGACATCCACTGGTATTTGCTCCTAGCACCCTGGGGAAAAGGGAAAAACCTTGGTGGTTGTTTCAAAGAAAATAACTCCTATCAATTAAGGCCTGTGGGATGCTGGGCTTCATTAATAGGGGGATTGAATTCAAGAGTCGAGAGATCAGGCTGCAACTCTACACATCTCTGGTGAGACCACATTTGGAGTATTGTGTTCAGTTCTGGTCACCTCATTACAGGAAGGATGTGGAAGCTACGGAGAGGGTGCAGAGGAGATTTACCAGGATGTTGCCTGGATTGGAACATAAATAATATGAGGCAAGGTGAGCAGAGCTGGGACTTTTCTCTTTGGAGTGTAGAAGAATGAAGGGAGACTACAAGATTATGAGAGGCATAGATAGGGTGGACAACAAATGCCCGTTTCCCAGGGCAGGATCAGCAAACACCAGAGGGCACATGTTCAAAGTAAAGGGAGAGAGGTTTAGGGGAGGCATCAGGGATTTTTTTTTACACAGAGGGTTTTGGGGGCCTGGAATGCTTTGCCAGGGATGGTGGTGGAGACTGAAACAATAGAGACATTTAAGAGACTCTTAGACAGGCACGTGGATGGAAGAAAAATAGAGAGTTACTGGGTAGGGAGGGTTTAGAACTTTTTTTTAAGGAATATAAGGGTTGGCACAGCATCGAGGGCTGAAGGGCCTGTTTTTGTGCTGTCCTGTACTATGTCCTAATTTTTCACCCCATTATATCATTTTCTGCTATTAAGTTTTTCCCCACTTTCTGACATTAAAAATCTGATTAACTTTGAACCAAAGCAATTAAGCAGCAAGTCCTAATAGAATTACAGATTGATTTGTGCCAGTCCCTTTGTCACTTTAATGATTTTCTTCTTCCTGTTTCATTCTTCCAGCAACAAGCAGATTGATTGAAACACCAGACATTCCTCGCATGGGCCAGGCTGGTAGTCAGGATGGGAGATCCCTCACTTCATGGGACAAGTGTAGGACTGAAAGGAAGTATAAAAAGCTGCATTTCTCAAGCAACATTTCACTCCCACCAGATCAATAAGGCATGGTTGTTGGAGTTGCAGACTCCAGGAAAGCTGAGTACTGGTGCAGTGCACCAGAAAATGGGGAGACCAACCCTCTCCTCCTTTTGAGAAGGAGAAACAGAGGAGACGACCCATGGGATGGTGACCACAGCAGTGGACCAGTGAGGGGTTCTGTGCTTGAAGGACCCACATAGGCCATGGGCTGTTGGTGACACGAGGTGAGAATCCGTAGAGTCTGTGGGCTGCTGGAGACTACGATCAAAGGATTCGCACCAGGCTGCGGACAGCTGGAGATGGGCCCGAAACTGGGTTAAGAGGGTATCAGGCATCGGAAGTGAAATGCGAGAGGATGGCAAACGCGCTGAAGGGATCCTAATCGTGTCGGAGGTTCAGATCTGGACTTCGGGTTGCCTATGGTTTGGATTGGACACTATGGCTGGGGAGACTGCAGGAGCACTGGATGCGAATCCATGCACTCCCGTTGATTCTGGGGGTAACTCTCTTTTGCTTCTCTTTCTACGACTGTGAGAGGTGCTTCAAGCAATTTCTGCTGATGGCAAATCTGTCTGCCTTATAGCAGACAAAAGGCAAAATTTGTGTAAAATGATACTGTTTTTATTACATGACAATAAATTAGATCTTGAATCTTGAGGACCAGAAATAGCCTATTCAGCCCATCAAGTCTGCCCCACCCTTTAATCACTGCCTGACCTTCTCCCCATAACATTTGATGCCCTGCCTTAAATGCACCCAATGACCACAACTGTCTGTGATAACAAATTCCACTGATTTGCCACCTTCTGGCTGTAGAAATTACTCCACTTCTCTGATCCGAGTGAAGACCCTGTGATCGTACAGATTCTATCACCAATGTGTATATGTACAGATTGTAGTGTTGGATGGCTGTGATTGGCTTAGAGCGTAGTCATGCCTAAGCGCAGGTCTTAAAGGATTGCTCCTAGCCAGACCAGGTCATTCTGGACTGGTCGACCTACATGTGATACGCTCCAGTCTTCTAGTTAATAAAAGCCTTGGTTTGGATCAACAAGCCTTTTATTCATTCGACGCACTCTACAGACCCTTCAATCCAAAGTTGTGCCCTCTTGTCCTAGTCCCACTCACCATAGAAAGCAACCTTTCTATGTCTACTCTGTCCAAGCTTTGCAATATTCAAAAGTTTCAATGAGATCCCCCCGCCTCAATTCCGATTAGAATGGCCAAGAGCACCTCATAACCCTTTCATCCCGGAATCATCCTGGTGAACCTCCTCTGAACCCTCTCCAACATCAGCACATCCTTTCTTAAACGAGGAGGCCAGAACTGCTCACAATACTCCGAGTGAGGTCTCACCAGGGCCTTATAGATCCTCAACATTACAACCCTGCTCTGATATTCTATCCTCTTGATATGAATTGCAGTTGCCTTCTTCACCATGAGCTCAACCTGCATGAAGTCTCCCATTTCCCTTTGCATCTGGGTATATACTTGTCTTCGCCGATCAAGTACGAGTTCATTGTTGCAGGTATCAGAGTGCAATGAGAAAGTTTGTTTTGTGAGCCATCCAGTTAGTTAACTTGTACATGGAAGAACAAGTAAAACATATTCCAGAATGCAGTTAGAGAGGTAGATTGGTCAGTGTGGAGCAAAGGCAACATTAATTTACACATGTGAGGTCCATTCAGGAGTCTGATAATAGTGGAAAAGGAACTGCAATGCACCAAAGTGCTGGAGAACCTCAGCAGTTCACACTGCATCCAGAGGAACAAAGAGTGAAGAGAACTTCAGGCTTGAGCCCCTTTTCAAGGGCACGTAAATAAACAGGTGAGAGGAGGAGGAGAGAAGAGGAGGGAGGAAGGGGCAGTGGGAGGGGAGCAGGCTAACATCGAGGGATACAGGTGGAAAGGAGGCTCTTGGCTCTAAATGCAAGCTTGGGTAGAGCTTCAGATCAGCAGGGATTACAGAGCGGGGAGCAGTGAGAGTGAAGGTTTTCAGGTTAGGCATCCCTCGAAGATTCATGTGTCAGGATGCTCTTCATCGTCTACGCTTTGTCATTTAACACCATCAGCCCCTCAAAACTGATCAGTCAACACCCCCACTGTGTAATCAGATCATGGATTTCTCACCTCCAGACCCCAATCAGTGAGGATTGGTAAGAAATTCTCCTCCACAATCTCCATCGGTACCGGAGCACCACAGGGCTGTGTTCTCGGCCCTCTCGTCTACTCATTTTACACCAACAACTGGTTGCTCTGTACGACAATAAAACCATCTACAGATTTGCTGACAAACCCACGGTAGTGGGTTGCAGAAAGGAAGGGGATGGGTCAGCAGACAGGAGGGAGATTGAAAACTTGGCTGAATGGTGCACCAACAACAACTTCGCACTCAGCGTCACCAAATCTAAAGAGCTGATTGTTGACTTCAGGAAAGGAAAGCCAGAGGTAGACAATCCAGTGATCATTGGGGGATCAGAGGTGGAGAGGGTGAGTAAATTTAAGTTCTTGGGAGTCACCATCTCAGAGGATCTTTCCTGGACCCAACGCACCAATGGCATCGTGAAGAAAGCACGTCAGTGCCTCTATTTCCTCAGGAGTTTCTGGAGGTTTGGTATTACACCAGAAACCCTGACAAATTTCCACAGAGATGTGATGGAAAGGTTGCTGACCGGCTGCGTCATGGTCTGGTATGGGGACACCGACACCCCTGAGCGCAAAGCCCTCCAAAAGGTAATGGACCCAGCCCAGGATATCACAGGCGAAACCCTCTTCGCTACGGAGTACATCTACAGGGAACACTGCCGTCAGAGAGCAGCAGCGATCATCAAAGACCTTCACCACTTGTTCTCTCTGCCGTCATCAGGAAAGAGGTCTAGGTGCCGCACGACTCGCACCACCAGGTTCAGGAACAGCTGCTCCCCCTCCACCATCAGACTCCTTAACAACAAACTCAATCAGGGACTCATTTAAGGACTCTTACTTGTGCACTTTATTGATTTTCTTTTTGTTCTCTCTGTACTGCACAGTCAGTTTGTATACAAGTCTTTGTTTGTACAGTTTATTTTTCCACTACCAATTAGTGGTAATTCTGCCGCGTCAGCAGGAGAAAGGAATCTCAGGGTTGAATGTGATATCATGTATGTACTCTGACAATAAATCTGAAATCGGAGGTAGACTCAAAATAAAGCAGGTGGAGGGGTAGGGGTGGGGGGGGCGGAGGGGATGCGAATCATCGGCAACAGCTGAACTGTCCACCACAACAATCTGTCACCTCATGGCCCAGCATACTTGGTCACTTATAGACCAACTGTAGTTGAATGAGTAGTGCAGAAGAGCATTGAGAAGGACTGGTGCAGCTCCCACCTCGCCAAAAGAGAGCCCAATGATTCACAAATCTGAACCCCTCCCTCCTGCACCATATCTTTGCCATGTGTTGAGCTGCCTTATTTTCTTATTTCTCTCCTCACTTTCAAGTGGTGTAGGTCGCAATGCTGAGATCACAACCCTGGAGGACAGGACTTGGCCCTCCTTCAGGTCAGGCAACAAGTAGTTTGGCATGGACAAGTTGCGTCTGTTTCCATGTTATAAAGCTCCATGACTCTGTGCATTTCCTCGTGCATATGAGAAGGCCGTTCAGCCTGTTGATTTAATACTATCTCAGTCCTGATCATCGTTCTCTAAGTGTGGTCTCAGATTTCAGATCTATATCATTGTACATACATGAAAACGCGTGTGGGTGCGGCAGAATTATCACTCATTGGTCGTGCAAAAAGAACATCATATACGTGCAATCAAAAAGGACGTGCAAACAGATAATGAACGTAAAATACAGAGAGAATAAAAAAGAAAATCAATAAAGTGCACAAGTCAGAGTCCTTACATGAGTCCCTGATTGAGTTTGCTGTCGAGGAGCCTGATGGTGGAGGAGGAGCAGCTGTTCCTGAACCTGGTGGTGCAAGTCTTGTGGTCCCTAGACCTCTTTCGAGAACAGAGCATGTGCTGGGTGGTGTGGATCCTTGATGATCGCTCCTACCCTCCGACAGCAGCAATCCCTTCCGCAGATGAATGTCACAACAAATTCCATTTAGATCAGTGGTTCTCAACCTTTTTCTTTCCACTCACATCCCACTTTAAGTATGCCATCGGTGCTCTGTGATTAGTAAGGGATTGCTTAAGGTGGGGCGTGAGTGGGAAGGAAACGTTGAGAGTCACTGCTCTGGACCCAATAGTTACTGAAATATTTTGCTGGAGAAAAATTGTCCTTGGCTCATTTCCTTTGGAGTTCTGAAACCCTGCACATAACGAGTCCATTAGGTACGGTTAAAATAGTGGTTTTCAATCTTTTTCTTTCCACCTCAAGTAATCACTTACTGATCACAGAGCACTGATGGCATAGGGAATACTTAAAGTGAGTGGAAAGAAAAAGGTTGAGTACCACTGCTTTAGACGATAAGGAATATCATTTGCACTTCTATCACACAGGAAGGACAATATAGAAGAGACTGACAAAGATGCTGCCTGGGTAGCAGGGTATGAATGATAGGGTGAGATGGACAAATGTGGATGCAACATCAGAGATTGAGTGAAGGCCTGATAGAGGTTTATAAAATCTTGATAGGATGGTTGAAATGTCACACACAAAAGAATATGTGTTCAAGGTGAGGTGGAGGAAAATTAGGAGAGATGTTTGGGGCAGGTCTTTACTCAAAGAGGGGTGGCTGCCTAGAATGGGCTGCCAGGGGTTATGATGGAAGCAGGTACCAATGGCAACATTTAAGAGAGACACTTGAATATGCAGGGAATGGAGGGATTATGATCATGTGTAATTAGCAACGATTTAATTTAATTTAATTTAATTTAACATCTCCTGTTCGGCTCCGAATCATGGGTCCTCTACCGGCATCACCTACAGCTCCTAGAACGCTTCCACCAGTGTTGTCTCCGCTCCATCCTCAACATCCATTGGAGCGCTTTCATCCCTAACGTCGAAGTACTCGAGATGGCAGAGGTCGACAGCATCGAGTCCACGCTGCTGAAGATCCAGCTGCGCTGGGTGGGTCACGTCTCCAGAATGGAGGACCATCGCCTTCCCAAGATCGTGTTCTATGGCGAGCTCTCCACTGGCCACCATGACAGAGGTGCACCAAAGAAGAGGTACAAGGACTGCCTAAAGAAATCTCTTGGTGCCTGCCACATTGACCACCGCCAGTGGGCTGATATCGCCTCAAACCGTGCATCTTGGCGCCTCACAGTTTGGCGGGCAGCAACCTCCTTTGAAGAAGACCGCAGAGCCCACCTCACTGACGAAAGGCAAAGGAGGAAAAACCCAACACCCAACCCCAACCAACCAATTTTCCCCTGCAGCCGCTGCAACCGTGTCTGCCTGTCCCGCATCGGACTTGTCAGCCACAAACGAGCCTGCAGCTGACGTGGACTTTTTACCCCCCCCATAAATCTTCGTCCGCGAAGCCAAGCCAAAGAAGAAGAATTTAACATCTGCATTATATTTGGTGCTGAAGAGCCTGTTCCTTTACTATGTTGTTCTCTGTCCTAGAAACTCAACAGGTTACGCAGCGTCCACAGGAGATAAAGGTATACATCCAACACAACATCTCCTCACTTGTCAGGAAGGTGCAACAGCGACTGCACTTTCTCAGAAAGCTACCGGCCACCATCACGTCAACCTTCTACAGGAGCTCTATCGGGAGTGTTGCTGCAGGGAAGTGGATTCCACGGGACTAAAAGAGTGGCAGAGAAGATTATTAATCTACTAAGATTGTTGTCTAAAGAGGGTGAGCACGATTCTACCCCGCACACAGCATCTTTCAGCTCCTCCTATCGGGGAAAGAGATACAGGAGTATCAGAGCCAGCTGCGGAACAGCTTCTTCCCACGGTCAGCGAGAATGCTGAACGACCAAATGAACTTGCTCACACTAGCCAACTGAGATTCCTTTACTCATAACATGATATTTTTTTATTTTTTATCTACGTATATTTTTCCTGCTTGTTTGTGAGTTCTGTCTGGTTGCGTTTTTCAGTTTTGCACCGAGGATGGGAGAATGCTGTTTCGTCGTGCTGCACTTGTGCAATCGGATGATAAATAATCTTGAACTGTGGTGAATGTCTGCCAAGCTGCCTGTCTTGCCTCTGGCGAGCCTTGTTGTGCTAACATTGGCTGTAAGTTATCTCTGCTGTTAAGGACACTCCCCTTGGATATAACTGTATATGCACCTATTGTCTTTCATTACTGTACCATGAGTTCCTGCTAATAAAAGCCATGATTATTGTTTGACCACATCGTCTTTGTCTACTTCATCAACTGGCACTTCAATTTTATTAGCAGAAATGGATGCAGCCCTCAAGCCAGAGCGGTTGATTATCGACCAGTCTCTCCCCGGCAGGTGCATTGGCTTAGATTTTAAAGGGCCGTTACCTTCCAACAACAATAATGATTTCCCTACTGTAATTGATGAATATTTTCCTTTGCGATGCCCTGCCCTGACGTCTCATCAGGATCTATCATTAAGTCGCTTGACAGAATTTTCAGCATTTTTGGTTTTCCAAAAATGAGGCTCAGCATTCATGAACGCTAAACTGCGGCGAGCCCTGCTATGAAAGGGGATTGCCACCAGCCGTACCACGAGCTACAACTCGCAGGGCAAAGGGCAGGTTGAAAGGGCTAATGCTACAGTCTGGAAGACTGTTAATCTTGCTTTAAAAACACATGGTTACCCTGTTTCTTGGTGGCAGGAGGAGCTGCCTGAGGAACTACATTCTACTCCGTCTTTATTGTGTATTGCAACAAATCAAACAACTCATGAATGTATGTTTGCCTTTCCTAGGAAATCAGGAAGTGTGGTGGACTGGCCAGCCTGTTTATCTGAGCCTGGAACCGTGCTGCTGAAGAGCCACGCTCGGGCGCGTAAAACAGACCCCCTAGTCCAACCAGTTCAGCTACTGCATACCAACCCCAACTACGCTCATGTTAGATTCCCAGACGGGAGTACTGACACTGTACCCCTAAGAGATCTGGCCTCGCCTGGTTCGCACCTTCCTCGCACCCCTACTCAGAGTGAGCCTGAGAGGTTGGACTCACACCCCCCCCCCCCCTCCCCAAGCCTGTGACCCCTAGTCAGCTTTCAGATGGCCCTGCTGAGGCTCCACTGCCTCACTCTGGCGATTCTGGAGCGGGTCCAGAAGCCAGTCCTTCCCACACGACAGACCCAGGACCTGTACCAGTTCCCAAGGTTGCAAAGGAGCCACCTGTTTTGAGACGAAGCACCAGAATTCATAAACAACCTGATAGGCTGACATGTTCATAAAACATCTCATTATATGTTGATTGCTTGCTAGATACTGGCGTATTTTGGCTGTTAGAGTATCTCAAGGCCAAACATGGTATCCATGTATCGCTTGCTTCAGTCTTTCCTCGGAGTTGTCCTTTTGATTTTAACCCTTCTTCTGCCGGTGCGGGGGGGGGGGGGGGGAGGCGGGGGAGAAGACTGTGGTGAATGTCTGCCAAGCTGCCTGTCTCCCCTCTGGCGAGCCTTGTTGTACTAACATTGGCTGTAAGTTATCTCTACTGTTAAGGACACTCTCCTTGGGTATAACCGTATATGCACCTAGTGTCTTTCATTATTGTACCATGAGTTTCAGCTAATAAAAGCCATGATTATTGTTTGACCCCATCGTCTTTGTCAACTTCATCAACTGGCACTTCAATCACCAGAATTATTATTTGTTGAAAAGATATTTAAAAAAAATAAAAGACGACCATCAATTTTTAGGTTTAGACATACAGCACAGTAACAAGGCCCTTCCGGCCTACAATTACCCCAATCAACTGACAACAGGTGTACATTTTGAGAGGAAACCAGAGCACCGGGAGAAAACCCACACAGATACGGGGAGACCGTACAAACTACAAACTCCTTACAGACGGCACAAGATTTGAGCCCATTACTGGCACTGTAGCAGTTCCGCACTGTGGTGGTCCACCACCGGCCTATTGCAGGAGTGTAAGGGGACAGGACAACACCTGGCCGGCTGTCAATCAGTCGGCCTGAATGGATCAAGCCCCACCCGGTCGGGTGTCAATCACCTTCCGGGATATAAGCCTGCGCCGGCCTCCCGAAGTCTCACACAGAGTTACTGCAGCTACAGCCAATCTGGCTCTGTGGAAGTCTTTGTGGATGAAAGCCTGTTGTACAGTCTTTACCTTGTGTGTGTCTAATTCTGGCTAACAGCGCACCACATGCGCTAATCGAGCCATTGAGAAAATAAGGATAATCTGAATTAAAAAGGCAAAAGATAAAAGAAAAAAACAATGCTGGAGAAACTCAGCTGGTCAAACAGTGCACTTTATAGAGCAAAAAGGATATCTTTGCCATATAATGGACACTCTGTTTCTTCAGTATTGTGTTTTACTTCATAGATCATCAACATTTAGTTATCCTCGCGCCAAAAAAAGGGTGACTTTGCATTTGTCTTTGAGTGGTGTCTGAGCAGTCCCTGATTTGAGTTACAATGGGAGGTTGAAGAGCTGTTGAAAGTAAACTGCCTCTAAACCTAGAGATGCTGGTCTTCATGCTTCTGTACCTTCTTCCCCAAGGCCGGAGTGAGAAGAGGTTGTGACTGGGGTGACGGGGGGTCCATTAAGATGTTGGCTGCTTCGTGCAGATGTCTGCAGTTGGACTAGATGCCGGAGGCTATGATGGACCTGGCTCTCTTTGCTACCTTTTACATCCAATTCTGCGGGGTTATTATCATTTTCCTGTACCTGCTGGGATTCCCTTGCACTAAGCAGAACACCCAATGTAGTGTCATGCACCTCATGTTGTACATCGATGGGTCGGAATGAGTAGCAAAGAGGAAATGTCACGCTCAATTCCATGTATGACGAGGGTATAATCGAGGGGCCACCAGTGGAACGTCTTTCTGTCCACAGACCTTATTTCCTTCATTAGCCAAAGGTACTCACAGTATAGGCATCCTGCTGACTCAATAATCACGCAATCCAATGCAATCTTGTCTTCGCCAAGAGTGGCTCAAAATGACATTTTTTTCTCTGTTAAATCAGTCCAGGGAGCTGGAGAAATAAGTCATATCAGAAATAGTAATCTGTTGCCATGGTTTCCAGTTGGTGTGATGCCCGGTGTTACTTCCATATACTGTATATCTTGATTGGTTCAATAACCGCGTCATCTTATTGCATGGGGGGACCAGAGGAAAGGCTCAGCGAATCCTCACAGCAGGTTTTCACAGTGGAGGCAGAACATTACAATGCAGTACAGGCCCTTTGGCCCACGATGTTTTTCTGACCAATTATAAACATACTCAGCAACCTAAACCTTCCCGACCTCACGCGCATAACTCTCTCATTGTCTTGCATCCATGTACTTGTCTAAGATACTTTTACATGCCCCATTGTATCTGCATTCACCACCACCCTTGGCAATGCATTTCAGGCATACCCCTAACCCTTTCCTCCCCTCAGCTTATCCTCAGGTATTGTTGCCACCCTATCACCGATCTCTTTTAAGACATCTCTTATCTTCCTTTGCCCCAAAGAGAAAACCCCCAGCTCTGTTAACCTTGCCTCAAAGACACCTTCTCCAATCCAGTGCAGCTTCCACTGAATGAGGTGACCAGAACTGAAAATAATATTCCAAGTGTATTCAAACCAGAGTTTTACAGAGCTGCAACATTACCTCAGGTCTCTTGAACCCTATCCTCCGACTAATGAAAGCCTTCTTAACTGGCCTATCAACTTACTTGACAACCTTGAGAAATCTATGGGTTTGGACCCTAAGGTCCCTCTGTCCTTTCACGCTGTTAAGAACTCTGCCATTAACTTTGTGCTCCACCTTCAAATTTGACCTTCCAAAATCTATCATTTTGTAGCCATTGGAATCACAATGAACACGACGAAATAACCACACAAATGGATTTGCTCTTCATCAACCACGCAACCTTTTAAAAGCCCGAACCAGGTGATCGACACCATTACATGCTGATGTCACATGTTCGATGCCTCCTGGGTGTCATTGCTGCCTTAGTGCTGCTCCATTTCACACTTATCCAGATTGAAATCCATCTGCCACATCTCTCCATCCTGTCTATAACCTGTTGCAACCTGCAATAACTTTCTCCACTATCCACAACACCTCCAGCCTTCATGTCATCTGCAAATGTACAGACCCATCCCTCTATATCTTTCTCCACCTCAATGAACTGTGATCCCAGAACAGATCCCTGCGGAACTCCACTAGTCATTGACCTCCAGGAAGAATATGTTACATCTACTATTACCCTCTGCTTTCTGCAAGCAAGCCTATTCTGTACCTAAATTAGGTTTCTAAATCCAGGTTTGGATTCAATCCTCCCGCACCATGAACCCCCTATCACCACCCCCCCGCCACCCCCCCGTCCTCTGCCCCCATCAACCTCCCTTCGCCGTTACATCAGTGAATCTTGACCGGGGGAGTTGGAGGGTAGACATAACCAAACAATAGTTTGAAGGGGAAGACTTGGAGAAGTGTTGATACTATAATCCTTTATATGGGATGTTAAATCCTACCACTATCATGTAAACTTTTCTGTAAACTTTTTGTTGTAAATCCAAAATGGCACCAGTGTAGACGACACGTTCCTTATTCTAATATATCCTAATTTCAAAGTATCATCCTCCATAAGGTGAGCTGCGATATCCCAAATTTCGATCTCTTTAATCCAACAAATCAAACACTGTGGCTGTTACTTTATGTAGTTTTAATTCATTGATAGAACAGATAAACATCTTGCATAGCGTTGACGATGGTGAATAACAAACCATTTGCAGTATAAAGATAGCCCTTTAGACTCTAATTTACTCAAAAGTTGTCATAACAAAAGAAACAGCTAAAGAAACACAAAGATATATAGAGATACAAAATATAAAGAAAAATTTCTCATGCTCACGCTTCCTTCACATCTTGTAGAATAGAGAGCAAATGGTTAGCCTGGGCGGATATTACCACATATTACATCATTGTCACTATGGTAACATTACAAACAATAGTTCTCTTAAAGAGACTGGCACAAAATTAACTAAGAATCAAAAACACAAGCTTTTAACCTTTGCAACCAGGTATTGTGAACAGTTTCTTTTCAACCCTTTGGACAACGTTTTGAGGCCTGCTGAGTTCCTCGAACATTCTTGTGTTTTTACTGTATGGTGCTGTTGGGTATCCTTGCTTTTATTGAATCAGATTTAGGATTTATTGTCATGAACAAGTCACAAAATTCATTGTTTTGGAGCAGTGTCATAGTGTCTCTCTTTTTTTCTCTTTGGCTTGGCTTCGCGGACGAAGATTTATGGAGGGGGTAAAAAGTCCACGTCAGCTGCAGGCTCGTTTGTGGCTGACCAGTCCGATGCGGGACAGGCAGACACGATTGCAGCGGTTGCAAGGGAAAATTGGTTGGTTGGGGTTGGGTGTTGGGTTTTTCCTCCTTTGCCTTTTGTCAGTGAGGTGGGCTCTGCGGTCTTCTTCAAAGGAGGCTGCTGCCCGCCAAACTGTGAGGCGCCAAGATGCACGGTTTGAGGCGTTATCAGCCCACTGGCGGTGGTCAATGTGGCAGGCACCAAGAGATTTCTTTAGGCAGTCCTTGTACCTTTTCTTTGGTGCACCTCTGTCACGGTGGCCAGTGGAAAGCTCGCCATATAATACGATCTTGGGAAGGCGATGGTCCTCCATTCTGGAGACGTGACCCATCCAGCGCAGCTGGATCTTCAGCAGCGTGGACTCGATGCTGTCGACCTCTGCCCTCTCGAGTACCTCGACGTTAGGGGTGTGAGCGCTCCAATGGATGTTGAGGATGGAGCGGAGACAACGCTGGTGGAAGCGTTCTAGGAGCCGTAGGTGGTGCCGGTAGAGGACCCATGTTTCGGAGCCGAACAGGAGTGTGGGTATGACAACGGCTCTGTATACGCTTATCTTTGTGAGGTTTTTCAGTTGGTTGTTTTTCCAGACTCTTTTGTGTAGTCTTCCAAAGGCGCTATTTGCCTTGGCGAGTCTGTTGTCTATCTCATTGTCGATCCTTGCATCCGATGAAATGGTGCAGCCGAGATAGGTAAACTGGTTGACCGTTTTGAGTTTTGTGTGCCCGATGGAGATGTGGGGGGGCTGGTAGTCATGGTGGGGAGCTGGCTGATGGAGGACCTCAGTTTTCTTCAGGCTGACTTCCAGGCCAAACATTTTGGCAGTTTCCGCAAAGCAGGACGTCAAGCGCTGAAGAGCTGGCTCTGAATGGGCAACTAAAGCGGCATCATCTGCAAAGAGTAGTTCACGGACAAGTTTCTCTTGTGTCTTGGTGTGAGCTTGCAGGCGCCTCAGATTGAAGAGACTGCCATCCGTGCGGTACCGGATGTAAACAGCGTCTTCATTGTTGGGGTCTTTCATGGCTTGGTTCAGCATCATGCTGAAGAAGATTGAAAAGAGGGTTGGTGCGAGAACACAGCCTTGCTTCACGCCATTGTTAATGGAGAAGGGTTCAGAGAGCTCATTGCTGTATCTGACCCGACCTTGTTGGTTTTCGTGCAGTTGGATAATCATGTTGAGGAACTTTGGGGGACATCCGATGCGCTCTAGTATTTGCCAAAGCCCTTTCCTGCTCACGGTGTCGAAGGCTTTGGTGAGGTCAACAAAGGTGATGTAGAGTCCTTTGTTTTGTTCTCTGCACTTTTCTTGGAGCTGTCTGAGGGCAAAGACCATGTCAGTGGTTCCTCTGTTTGCGCGAAAGCCGCACTGTGATTCTGGGAGAATATTCTCAGCGACACTAGGTATTATTCTATTTAGTAGAATCCTAGCGAAGATTTTGCCTGCAATGGAGAGCAACGTGATTCCCCTGTAGTTTGAGCAGTCTGATTTCTCGCCTTTGTTTTTGTACAAGGTGATGATGGTGGCATCACGAAGATCCTGAGGCAGTTTACCTTGGTCCCAACAAAGCTTGAAAAACTTATCTTACAAATCATCTTACAAAGAAAAATTAAAAACAGTGCATGAAAAGTCAAAGGCCGTGTCTTTGGTTCATGGTTCATTTAGGAATCTGATGGCCGCGGGGAGGAAGCTGTCCTTGTGTCAACTGAGTGCTCGTCTTCAGGCTCCTGGACCTTTTTCCATTTGGTAGCGGAGTGAAGTGGGCATGGCCTCGGTGGTGGTGGGTCCTTGAGGATAGAGGCTGCTCTCTTAAGACACCACCTCTTGTAGATGTCCTTGATGGAGAGAAGTCTGGTGCCCATGATTTTACAGGCTGTGTTAACAACCCTGTGGAGTTTTTTACTTGTCGTAAGTGTTGCATTTCATTGTCTGGTCAGGCACACCTAATGGCCAGTTGTACCTGTGGCCCCCTCCCCAGAGGCTCCTGTATAAAGATGACTGTTCCACAGCTCCCATCGAACAGAATGGATGTGCCTGTGTTCTTAAGTGAATAAAATTGATGACCATCAATTACTCGAAAGACTGTTATTGAGAAGCCAATAGGCTTCTATTCATTTAAGAACACAAGCGCATCCATACTCTTCGAGGGTCCAGCACTGAGAAGGGGGCTGCGGAACAGTACCTTTATACAGGAGCCTGTGGGGAGGGTCCACAGATACAATCGGCCAATAGGTGTGCCTGACCAGATAATTGTAAGCAACAGTGGTTTACCACATTTTGTTGGCACCTCCGTACCAGACAGTGATGCATCCAGTCAGAGTGCTCTCCCTTGGGCAATCAGCAAGAAATCTGCAGAAGCTGGAGTCTAATGGAGGACGCAAAAGTGCTGGAGAAACTCAGCAGGCCATGTAGCATCCAGAGGAATCAAAAGGAATCAATGTTTTGGCCTGAAGCCATATTAACACATTGCACATGATCAGAAATCTGGAAAAAAAAAACAGGTAGATGATTGAATAAAAAGGTGAGGGGTGGAGAAAGAAGAGTGGGGGGGGGGAGGAAGGGGAAGGGGAAGAGCACAGGCTAACAGGCAAGATGGATACATGTGAGAGGGTAGAAAGTGAGAATTGAAATGGGGCGAGGGCAAGAAGGGTAGCTCTCAGATAGGAGAATGAAGGCAATTGGGTGGAGAGCTGGAGATAGAGGTGTAGGGAAAGAGGAAGAGATCAGGGGAGGAGGTTAGCAGTCGATATTGATGTCATCTAGCTGGAGAAGGCCGAGATGGGATATAAGGTGTTGTATCTCCAATTTGGTAATATATGAAGCCGTGGACCAGCGTGTCAGTGTGCCAATGGTGGGTGGAATTAAAATGGTTGACCATTGGGAGGGCAGAAGTTGGGTCATTATCTTAAAATTGTACATGACATTGTCGAGACCAAATTTGGAGTATTGTGTGCACTTTTGGTCACTTAACATCAGGAAAGATTTCAATAAGATTGAAAGAGTGCAGAGAAGATTTGTAAGGGTGAGGCAAGGGCTTGAGATGCTGAGTTTTTGGGAAAGGTTAAACAGGTTAGAACTTTATTCCCTGGAATGTAGGAGAATGAGGGGAGATTTGGCAGAGGTATTCAAAATTATGATGGGTAAATGTAAGCTGGCTTTTAACACTGAGGTTGGGTAAGACGAGAACAAAAGGATATAGGCTAAGGGTAAAGATTAAATGATTTGTGTTGTCTTGTGTTGTCTGATGTGTTATCGTGGTGATGTGAGTAGCATTGTGGTTTCTGGAGGACATAATTTTGTTTTTAATTGTGTACTGGTTTTAAATGACAATAAAGACTACTACTATAAGAACATAAGAAATAAGAGCAGGAGTCGGCCATCCAGCCCGTCCAGCTTGTTCCACCATTCAATGCAATCACGGCTCATCTCCACCTCCCTGCCTTTTCCCCATATTCCTTAATTCCCTCACTCTGTAGAAATCTATCCAACCTCGTCTTAAATATAGGTACTGAGGTCGCCTCCACTGCTTCAATGGGCAGTGAATTCCACTGAATTTGCCATCCTCTGGGAAATGCAGTTCATCCTCATCTCCATCTGAAATTTACTACCCTGAATCCTGAGGCTATGTTCCTTAGTTCAGGTCTCCCCCCACCCCCCCACCAAAGTGAACAATTTATGTTCCTCTATCTTATCTAGGCTTTTCATATTTTTTACATGTTTTTGTAAGATCCCCTCTCATTCTTCTAAATTCCAGTGAGTACCAACAAGTCCAGTGAATTCCAGGTGACTCAATCCCTCCTTCAAGGGGAACATGAGGGGGGAACTTCTTCACATAGAGAGTGCAGAGAATGTGGAATGAGCTGAAGTAGTGAATGCAGATCTCATCTTTACATTTAAGAGAAAGTTGAATAGATACATGGATAGGAGGGGCATAGGCAGGGTGCAGGTCAATGGGTCTCGGCAGAATAATAGCTTGGCACAGAACAGATGGGCCAAAGGATTTGTTCCCATGCTGTATTCTATTTTTCCAGCTCATGTGGAATGGGATCCTGCAGGTGATGGTTTATCTCTTTCACCTCAATCCCTTGATCTTCTTGGAGGTGGGGGTTAAGAAATTGGGAGATACTGTTAGAGGGTGAATAATTCCACCCTCCAATTTGTGGATGGCACCAAATGCAGCCACCTTTTGGGTACAGGAGATGTGCTTCAAGCAGAATAATGGTTCAGCATGGACTAGATGGACTGTACAGTCTGTTTCTTTGCTGTAGAGGTCCATGGTTCAAAGGCACTGTCAAATGGAACTTTCTTTTGGATGAGGCATTAAGGTGATGTTCTACACATGTGGATGGAAAATATCTTGAGGTGCTATTACAAAGCAAAATTTGTGAGTTACCTCTTCTATCATACAACATCATCAATATTGCCTTTGTCTAAGAAGTTTGAAGTTTCATAGAAAAGTTGCCAGAGGTTAATAAGTTCTTGGTTAGTAAAGGTGTCAAAAGATTTGGAGTGACAGCTGAAGAATGGAACTGAAGGAAAAAAATACTTCAATCATGATTTGTTGGCAGAGCAGTCTTGATGGGCTGAATGGCCTAAACCTACTGCTAAATCTGATGGATTTATAGTTCACTGTCCAGTTGTCCGCGCTCCTTAACCTCACCGAGATCCCATTCCCACATTCCGTAACCTCACTGAGATTACATTCCCATAGGCTCACCTCAAAGACGTGAGCTTAGCCCACTACTCTACTCACTCTGCACCCATGACTGTGTGGCTCGGCACTATTCCAATGTCATCCACAAATTTACCGATGACACCATGGGTGTCAGCAGAACCACAGATGGCAAAGAGTAAGTGTACAGGAGGGAGATTGATCAACTGGTTGAGTGGTGTCATAACAACCTTGCACTTATGGTTAGCAAAATCAAGGAGATGACTGTGGACTTCAGAAGAAAATCAAGAGTATACAAACCAATCCGCATCGAGGACTCAGTAGTGGAGAGGGTCAATAGCTTCAAATTCCTGGGTATCAACATCTCCTGGAGTTTGAGGTGATTCGTTATGTCATTGAAGACTCTTGAAAACTTCTACAGGTGTACCGTGGAGAGCATTCTGGCTGGTGACATGGAAGTGCCAATGCTCAGGATAGGAAAAAAAATCTCTCGAGGGTTGTTAACTCGGCCTGCGACATCACGAGCACCAGACTTCACTCCATCAAGGACGTCTGCAAGAGGCGGTGTCTTGAAAAAGCAGCCTCTATCCTCAAGGACCCCCACCACCATCCAGGCCAGGCCCTCTTCACTCTGCCACCATCAAGCAGGAAGTACAGGAGCCTGAAGATGAGCACTCAACAGCATAAGGACAGCTTCTCCCCCGCTGCCATCAGATTGAACAGTAACACCTCACTTTGTCTTTTTATTTTTCTTGCACTATTTTTATTTATTTTGAAATAAGGTTTATGGATAAGTTTGCAATGTGACGCTGCCACAAAACCACAAATTTCATGACATGATCATGTCAAGAAATCCGAGATCCTATTCCTGTACTCTCTATAATCTCGATCGAATGTTTTATCCATGTTTCCTTTCAACTCACAGAAATACTTTTAAATTTTTTTTTATTTTTCACACTATGAACCATATTAACCAAAATACACACAAACATTTCCCTCTTGAATATACAGTGTCATTTTCTCCCCTTCTTCCCCCCTCCCTTCCCGCCCTCCTTCCCACCCCCCCTCCCTACGTAGTAAACGCTCAACATGTACGATACAATAAACAAATTAAACAATGTCATCACACAATGAAAATAAACAAGAAAATTGTGTCATCTACCTTTACACACTGGGTCAGTTCATTTCGTCTTCTTCTCATTCTGTCATTTTAGGCGGTGGAGGTCCGCGGAAGGACTTCTCTGTTGTGTTCCATGTACGGTTCCCAAATTTGTTCGAATACTGTGATGTTATTTCTTAAATTATATCATATTTTTTCCAATGGAATACATTTATTCATTTCTATGTACCATTGCTGTATTCTCAGGCTCTCTTCTAATTTCCAGGTTGACATAATACATTTTTTTGCTACAGCTAAGGCTATCATAATCAATCTTTTGTGTGCTCCATCCAAATCGAGGCCAAGTTCTTTACTTCTTATATTACTTGGAAGAAAGATCTCTGGATTTTTTGGTATGATGCTTTTTGTGATTTTATTTAATACCTGATTTAGATTTTCCCAAAACTTTTCCACTTTCTCACATGCCCAAATTGCATGTACTGTTGTTCCCGTTTCCTTCTTAGAGCGAAAACATCTATCTGATACTGTTGGGTCCCATTTATTTAACTTTTGGGGCCTGTGTAACCAATTATATTGTATCATGCGTAACCTCGTGTTTATTGTATTTCTCATAGTTCTGGAGCATAGCTTTTCCCATTTTTCATTCTTTATCTTTACGTTTAGATCTTGTTCCCACTTTTGTTTGGGTTTACAGCTTATTTCCTCATTCTCTTGCAGTTTGATGTACATGTTTGTTATAAATTTTTAAATTATCATTGTGTTTGTAATCACGTATTCAAAATTGCTTCCTTCTGGTAACCTCAGCCTGCTTCCCAATTTGTCCTTCAAGTAGGTTTGCAGTTGGTGGAATGTAAACATTGTACCGTGAGTTATACCATATTTGCACTTCATTTGTTCAAAAGATAATCATTTATTTCCCAAAAAACAATTTCCTATTCTTTCGATCCCTTTTCTCTCCCATTCTCTAAAGGAAAGGTTAATTATTGTGAAGGGATTAGTTGATTTTGCGTCAATAATAATTATGTACTTCAGTTTAACAACTAAAATCTCAATGGGCTGATGAATCGATTTCTGCTCCAATATCTTATGGTCTGAAAGCCCAAGCAGAGGCTCCATAGATGAAGAGAAAGATGGGAGTCAGACCTGGGCATTACAATTGACAAGGCATGTTGGTCGGTCTGGTGTAGAGACAGTGTGACAACAGTTACCAACTCTAGATACAGACTGGTTCAATACAACTTCCTGCACCAGCTCTGCCTCACACAGAAAAAGATTCACAAGGCAAAACCAGAGATGCTGGAGATGTGCTTCGGGTGTGGAGTGGAGCAGAGAACATTCATTCATGTAACCTGGACTTGCACAAAGATGGCCCCATTTTGGCAGGATTTGGCTGACATACTAACTAGAATAATGAAGGTAACCAACATTATATCTGCTGGGGAACCTTCTTCTTTCTTCTTCTTTGGCTTGGCTTCGCAGACGAAGATTTATGGAGGGGTATGTCCACGTCTGCTGCAGGCTCGTTGGTGACTGACAAGTCCGATGCAGGACAGGCAGGCATGGTTGCAGCGGTTGCAAGGGAAAATTGGTTGGTTGGGGTTGGGTGTTGGGTTTTTCCTCCTTTGTCTTTTGTCAGTGTGGTGGGCTCTGCGGTCTTCTTCAAAGGAGGTTGCTGCCCGCCGAATTGTGAGGCGCCAAGATGCACGGTTGGAGGCGATGTCAGCCCACTGGCAGTGGTCAATGTGGCAGGCACCAAGAGATTTCTTTAAGCAGTCCTTGTACCTCTTCTTTGGTGCACCTCTGTCTCAGTGGCCAGTGGAGAGCTCGCCATAGAACACGATCTTGGGAAGGCGATGGTCCTCCATTCTGGAGACGTGACCCACCCAGCACAGTTGGGTCTTAAGCAGCGTGGATTCGATGCTTGCAGACTCTGCCATCTCGAGTACTTCGATGTTGGTGATGAAGTCATTCCAATAAATCTTGAGGATGGAACGGAGACAGCGCTGATGGAAGCGTTCTAGGAGCCGTAGGTGATGCCAGTAGAGGACCCATGATTCAGAGCCGAACAGGAGCATGGGTATGACAACAGCTCTGTACACGCTGATCTTTGTGTGTTTCTTCAGATGATTGTTTTTCCAGACTCTTTTGTGTAGTCTTCCAAATGCGCTATTTGCCTTGGCGAGTCTGTTGTCTATCTCTTTGTCGATCCTTGCATCAGATGAAATGGTGCAGCCGAGGTAGGTAAACTGGTTGACCGTTTTGAGTTCTGTGTGCCCGATGGAGATGTGGGGGGGCTGGTAGTCATGGTGGGGAGCTGGCTGATGGAGGACCTCAGTTGCTCAACTGCTGGGGAACCTTATCAGCTACAAATTAACCAAATTCCAGATTCAATTCATATTTATCTCTTTGTCCGTAGCAAAAAAAAATGCTTAGAGATGACCTGAAAGTTTAACTCCCCTCTTCTTATCAGTAAGTGTATAGAAATTGTGTTTTAAAATAACCACACAGAAATCGTTATAAGTAAGACTCAACATGATTTATTCAGTCAACAAGCTTCCAAAGAGCAGGGTAAAAGCTTGAGGCTATCAAACTCTCAGACAGGAATCAATTCTCACCTCTTCTACAAAGCCATATCCTGATGCCTGCCTAATCCTTTTAACACAATAGCGCTAGAGTCAACGAGCTGTCAAACAGGAGCCCATTCATAAAACAGTTTCCGGCCCAAAAGCAGCTGATGGCATTACTACTTGTCAGACACAAGGTAGAATGGTCAAAGACTACAGTAAACAACCAATAGCACTGATAGAGCCACTCAGTCCCTGAATTGCATTGTTTCTTGTTTCAGTGCTGAAGTTTTGGTCACCATTGTCAACTCCAAGAATCTAAGATTCACTCTCTCCCCCCCCCCCCCCCCCCCCACCACTCCTATCAGGAAGGAGGGTCATGTGTGTGAGATCAGCCATTGCCATGTTCAAGTGCCATTTCTGTCACGCTGTTATCAGACTCCTGAATGATCCCCACTATCATAAACTATCGTCGTCTTTGCTCTGTTGTAACTGATCTCGTAAAATGAGGAAAATATATGGTTTGAATGCAGTTGAAAATCTTCAAATACATCCCCTTCATCTCCATTCTCGATCTGCGCTGTTCTGTGGAACTCTGAACTTCAGCCCTGTGCCTCAAGTTGCACTACTGGTCTGCTGGTGTCTGCTGGTGTCTGCTGGTGTCTGCTGGTGTCTGCTGGTGTCTGCAGCAAAGCAACTGCCTTCTGTGCATCTCAACTTTGCACTTCAAGGTGAAGGGGCTGGCCACTTAGAACCAAGATATGTAGAAATCAGATTCAAGGTTCCTGTATTTTCATGGAATAGTACAGAAACTGTCTGCCACTTGGAGAGAGGGGTGAACCTCTGGACTTCTCTGTCTAGAGATTTGTGGAGGTGTTGCTCATTAGAAGGAGTTAAGGTGGAGGGGGATACATTTTTGACAGGTCAGGGACTGAGGTCAATGACACAGAGTAGGAGCTGAGACCTAGTCATATTGAATAGCAGGGCAGGACAGAAGGCCAAAGTGGCCTTCTCCTTTACTTGTCCGAATGTGTGGCCAAATATACAACAGGTGGAGAGTCATGGATTTTGCAGAGATCAGGAGGGTCGTACGCTATGGTCTTGTCAGGATACACAGCAAATATTTCACAGACTGCAAGATTCTTGACAAGGCAGCATCAATGAATGTGGAGTAAATGTGGATTAGGAAAAGACTGAAGAGAACTGTGTGGCATTTGGCATCTTGTCATCCTGTGTTTCAAACTGAAACAGGTTTTCCATCCAAATCATGCCACAGAACACAAAAGCACAGAAAACAGGCCCTTTGGCCCATCAGGTCCGACCCTTCTGCCTAGTCCCAGTGATCTGGACGGACCATATCCTTCCGTACCCCTCTCATCCATGTAGCTTATCTGAACTTTTTCTTAGATGTTAAAATTGAGCCTCCATTCACCACTTCAGCTGGCAGCTCGTTCCATATTCTCACCACGAAGATCCCCCCCTAACGTCTCCTGACTCACAGGTGACTTGCAGGCGAGGAACCCACATGAGGTCAAAAGACTCACACCAGGTTTGAATCTGGATCTCTGGTTTGAACTGAACTGTAGTTTTGAGTAGCTGCAGAGGCTGCGGGAGTGCTACGCGGACACTCAATAGGCTCTTTTAGGAGGCCAAAATGCCCCGATGTAAAGCCGAATATTCTACCCCTGTGTGGCTCTCAGGGCACCCACCTCAAAGAGAAGGGGGCACCTCTGAGGTGTACTTTCAAACGGCTGGAGCACTGAAGTCCCGCTAGGCACCTGAATGCAGCCGCCTGAAAAGCAGGTTGTTAAGGGGTGGGCTGATGACGTTGCAGTGATGCTTGGCGAGAATTTGGAAACATAGTGTGCAGGCAGGTACAGTCGCGTTTTGCAGGGCATTACAGGATCACATTATAATTGAACCAAGGCTCCAATCTGGGGTGAAGCCATCATCCTGTGTTCCTTTTGCTTCTCCTTCGTCGCGTTTCAAATGACGTCACGTCAGTGGGTGGGAGTACAGCTACAGTGGATAGGAGCTGGAGTGTGCTCCAAGGCGCCTCCTGTGCCGCTGTCCCTTTCAGGTGGACAGTGCGGTGCTTTCAGGGCTGCCACCCGAACGATAATTCCAAAGCTCTGCGTCCGCTTCTGCAGGTGCATTCTTGGTGGAGAAGGCACCCGAAAGCAGCTAGTGACTCTGAGAGGGATTCTATCTTGCTTCTTTTTCTCTGACTGTCGGGGAAACTGAGCAATGCTAATGGTGAACTTTTGTGTAATATTACATTTCTGTTTCTTGCATGGCAATAAATATTATCTTATCTGCAAACTTTACCCTTTCACCCTTAACTCATCTCCTCGAGCTTGAACATTCCCTCAATACAGGATCAAGGGTTTGACAAGAAGTGTCAAGTTTACATTTACCTCTGTGGTGCTGCATGACCTGCTGAGTTCTTCCAGCAGTTTCTTCCTGGTTTTATTTGGCTCTCGACTTGTGTCTGCAGTCTCATGTGTCTCCCCCAGCACCACCCTGCCTCTGACAGTGGGCAGGCACCTGGCCCAGGTCTTCAACCCGCTGCCTCTGGGCACGGAGCAGCGCGGATCGCAAAGGGAGATGGTGGGGATGCCTAGATGATTTGCAGTTGCACTTAAACAATATCTTGCTTCATGTCACAAGACCCAAAGGAAATGGATTGCAAATTGAGCAGCGTTCAGAAAGATCCAAGTGTCCTTGAGCTGAACCACAAAAATTTAGTGGGCTGGTATATTAAATAGTTAAGAAGGTAAATGGCAGATTGACCTTCATTGAGTGGGGTCTGGAGTTTACATGCAGGAATATACTGTTACAATTGTACAAGGCATTGGTGAGGTCACACCTGGAGTGGTGTGTCCAGTTTTGGTTCCCCAATTTAATAAAAAATGAACCATGTTTGAAAGCAATCCAGAAGGCATTCATTTGGTTAATTCCAAGGATGAGGAGGTTGTCTCAGAAGACTAAATATATTGGATCGGTATTTGTGCAGCCTGGAAACATTTTTGTAATTTTGAGATACAGCATGGTGACAGGCCCTTCCAGCCCATGAGCCTGTGCTGTCCAAATACACCCATGTGACCAGTTTACCAACTCACCCCGTATGTCTTTGGAAACTGGAGCACACAGAGGAAACCCACGCTGTCGCAGGGAGATCATACAAACGCCTTACAGACAATGATGGATTCGAACCTGGGTTTCTGCTGTTGTTATTGCGTTGTATTAACTTGACAGCCTACACATTGGGGTGGAGGATCTTATTAGATCTTGAAGGGGGGGAGGGGTGCGAGACAGGGCATGTGACTCTTGAATTAACCTAAAATGAATAAACTCATGTTGCTTTTGTTCCTGACCTCTCTCTGTAACTTTGCACCCCTGCCCTGTGTTTTATTTGTTGGACTATGCATAAGATATCTAACTGGACTGCTCGGAAAACAAACTCCCTCACTACATCTTTGCATGATTGGCAATAAATTTGAATTTAAAGGTTGAGTATTCTTTTGTGAGTGGGCAAGTATTAAACGAGGGAATAAAAAACCAAGGAAAAGGCACTAAACACAAATGTGCTGGAGAAACTCAGCAGGTCATGGAGCATCCATAGGGTAACCAACATTTCGGGCCTGGGCCCTTCATCAAGATATATTATGGAATGGAATTCTTACTCGGAACGATGTGTGTCGAGGTAATTGTGGAAATTGGTACATTTATAGAAGATGTCTATAAATAGTTTGTGTCCTGAAATGGAGACAGAGATTGAGAAAGGGGAATGTGTTACTATAACATATATAACATATGTGGTATGAAGGAACTCGTGTACTGGACCAACCCAAGGAAACTTCTGCGTTCCTTTTTGTCCTTTGGATGCTCCATGTCGGCAATGGCTTTAACCTTATAACATATATAACAATTACAGCACGGAAACAGGCCAATTTGGCCCTTCTAGTCCGCACTGATCCAAGTACCCTCCTCTAATCCCACTTAACCATATAACCATATAACTGTTTACGGCGTGGAAACAGGCCATGTCGGCCCTTCAAGTAACCGCTCTCTGCCCATATCCCTCCACCCCCCTCCCATCCATATACTTATCCAACTCTTTCTTAAATGAAAAGATTGACCCTGCCTCCACCACATTTCCCAGAAGCCCATTCCATACAGTAACCACTCTTCTGAGTAAAGAAGTTCCCCCTCATGTTACTCCTAAACCTTTGCCCGTCAACTCTCAACCCATGACCTCTTGTATCCATCTCTCCTACTCTCAATGGGAAAAGCCTTTCCACATCAACTCTATCTATCCCTCTCATTATCTTAAACACCTCTATCAAATCCCCTCTCAGTCTTCTACGTTCCAAGGAATAAAGACCTAATTTGCTCAGTCTCTCCTTGTAATCCAGATGCTGAAACCCAGGCAACATTTTTGTAAATCTTCTCTGCACTCTCTCTATCTTGTTAATATCCTTCCTATAAATCGGTGACCAGAACTGCACAGTCCTCTAAATTTGGCCACACCAATGTCTTGTACAGTTTCATCATTACTTCCCAACTCCTATATTCTATGCACTGATTTATATAGATAACTATACTAAGGATGAGCCAAGTGAATTTGAGGTTGGGGTGAAAGTTAGCAGCAAAGTTGATATTCAACTAACTCATCATGGATGCAGGAGGCGCCAACAATGTAATTGTCGATGTAGTAGAGGAAGAGTTGAGGATCCTTGCCTGTGGAGGCTTGGGGCACGTTGCCAACAAAATGGGAGGCCTAGCTAGGGCCCATGTGGGTGCCCATGACTACCTCTTTCATTTGGAGAGGTAGTGGAGAGGGACTGGTTGGGTCTGCTGTTGAGAAGAAACAAAGGGCTCTCTGGCCTTCAGCAGGGAGGATGGAGATGTGTAGAGATTGGGTGTCCATGCTGAAAATGAGGCAGTGAGCCCAGGAAGCAGAAAGCTGTTAAAGTG
Organism: Narcine bancroftii; assembly: GCF_036971445.1. NCBI lineage: Eukaryota > Metazoa > Chordata > Chondrichthyes > Torpediniformes > Narcinidae > Narcine > Narcine bancroftii. The sequence goes on from NC_091471.1 coordinate 11,045,833, forward strand.
ATGGAAGACTGTGAGATATCACGGATGTAGCTGGGGAGAAACTGGACAGTTAGCGTTGCGGTTACCGCCAGCAATCAGGACTGGGGTTCGAATCCGGGGCACTGCCTATAAGGATCTCGTACATTACCCCCCTCCCCCCATTGTCTGTGTGGGTTTCCTCCAGATGCTTCGGTCCCTCCCACTGTTCAAATACCTACCAGGAGTTATAGGCCAATTGGGTGTAATTGGGCGGAACCGGCTCATGGGCCGGAAGGCTCTGTCACCATGCAGTATGTCAAAATTAAATTAAAAATTAAAAATGGAGTCGAGATGATAACAGTGCAGTGGGGCAGGAGCAAGGAGAGCCAAATGAAAAGGCACAGTCCTATAAAACATGGGCATTTCTTCTTGCAGATGGTGCGGTCGTCGATCCTGTTGGGCCTATTTAAAGAAGTAGAGACATCCTCAAAAGTTCATTTGGTGTCAAAGTCTTCTCATTTACCGCCTAATAGGGAGAAGCATTGACTCTGGACTGCCTGACAATCTGAATCCTCATCTCATTTACAGACACATCATCCTGCAGGATTTGTGAACACAATTGGCAATGTCTGCAGCTTCCCAACAACAAGTGCATGATATCTTCAATCAAATTGGTAAAAGGATGCAAATTTAATGGAAGATTGACAGGCGAGTTCCAGGATTGAAAGTTAGAGCAGTGGAGAGATACTGTTGATTAAATAATCTTTGGAGTTATAAGCCTGGGTTGCAAGAGCCAAGGGAATACCACCTGCCCAGCGCAGGCAGGCACGGTTGAGTAACCTGGATGATAATAGAAGATTGATACTCTGTGCTTTCTCTCAATTACCTTTGGGAGTCGGGGAGATGATGGGCTGCCTTCCTCATTGTTACTTACACTGGCGAGGCATTAAATAAGTTGGGAAGAGTCTGCGCCTCTGAAGTTTCATTTGCTTGAAGCTTTCCTGCTCTCGGTTTTGTGTCCCCAGGATGATTATCCACGCATCAGCCAAAAGAAGCCATATTTCCACAGGGGAAGTTTCATCGATTTACAACAGTCACCAGCATCCCTCAGCACTTGACACGCTCTGCATGGGACCCGCAAGCGAGAAGCACTGGGGCTTCTTTCAAAGAAACACATAAGAACATCCTCTCTCTCCCTCCCCAAAAACTCTGTCCTCAAATGTACACTGCATCCACCTGGAGAACTGAAGAGAGCACGTGTGCCTTCCAAACAAGTTGAGATCCTCTGGTAGGTCTCCAACAATGTCCGTCTGAGACTGAAGCAACCATCAAGGAACACAAATTGTTCCTTGTTTTCCCCAGGTCATTTAAAAAAAAATAAAATAAAATTTAACAGGCCCTTTCGGCCCACGAGTCCATGCTGTCCAATTACACCCAATTGATCAGTGTGGGATGAAACCGGAGCCCCTGGAGGAAACCCACGCAGACGCGGGGAGAATGCACAAACTCCTCACAGACGGCACTGGATTGGAAACCCAGTCCCAAACACTGCCACTGTAACGGGCATTGTGCTAACTGCTAGGCTAACTGTGCCATCCGTTGTTCCCTCTGAAGTAAATCACAAAATTCTGTAGACATCGCGGTGGAAGTGTAAACATAAAATGCTGGAGAAACTCAGTAGGTCAAACAGTGTCCTTTATGTAGCAAAGGCAGAGAGACAGAACCGAAGTTTCGGGCTTCAGCCCTTCATCGAAGTGCAAGAAGATGCCGGCAAGCCTCTGAGCAAAAGAGTGATGGTTGGGGATGGGGGTGGGGGGGAGTGGTGGCAAGACTGGAGATGATAGGTGGAGAAAGGAGGCAGGCGACAGCAGCAATGAGGGGGAAAAATGGTAGGGCTGGGTGGGTGGAAGAACTAGAAAGGCAGGAAATGGGGGAGGGGAGGAAAAGGCGAGCAGGTTTAATGGAAAGTGGTATAACCATATAATAATTTACGATACGGAAACAGGCCATATCGACCCTTCTAGTCCACCTCGATCTACGTGAAACTCCACTAGTTCCACCTATCCACCTATCCACTCCCTTGTCCATAACCCTCCAACCCTCTCACATCCATGTACTCATCTAGTAGTAAAGTCAATGTTCACACCGTCTGGCTGGAGGGTGCCCAAATGGAAAATAAAGTGTTGTTCCTCCAATCTGTGGGTGGCCAGAGTGGGATAGTACATAAGACCATGGACAGACAAATGAGCGTGGGAGTGTGACACAGAATTGAAGTGGTTGGCCAATGGGAGGCCACTGTGATTGCGGAAGGAGTGGAGCGAAGCGATCTCCCAGTCTGTGACCAGTCTCTCTGATGTAGAGAACACCACAAAGGGTGCACTGGATGCAGAAGATAAGTCCTCTGGATGTACAGGTTAAGTGTTTCTTCACATGAAAGGCATGTTTGGGGCCCTGGACCGTGGTGAGGGAGAAGGTGCAGGCACAAGTGTTGCACCTCCTGCAGGCAGAGGGGAAAGAGCTGGAGATGTGATGGGTGGGGAGGGATGAGTGGACGAGGGGATCATGAAGGGAGCAGTCCCTATGGAGGGCCGAGAGAGGAGGAGCGGGAAAGATATATCTGGTGATGGGATCCTGTAGTAAGTGCCGGAGATTCTGGCGGATGATGTGATAGACACAGAGCTGCCTTTTGCCGTTCGCTTTTTCTTCCCCCTCCCCCTTTTCCAGACCTTCCAGTTCTTTCACCCACCCACCCCTACCACCCCTCCCCCTCATTGCTGCTGTCCCCTCCCTCCTTTATCCACCTACTCCACCTATCATCTCCTGCCTTGCCACCCCCGCATCCCCCCTTACTCTTTTGTTCGGACGTCTGCCGGAATTTTCTCATACTTTGGTGAAGGACTCAAGCCCGAAATGTCGGGTATCTATCTGTACCTTTGCTACATAAAGGCCACTCTGACCCACTGAGCTCCTCCAGCATTTTGTGCTTTTACTTTGTTCCTTCTGAGGTAAATTTAATGAAATTTAACCAGTTGGCCATGGTGTAAGTATATCGAATGCAGCTGAACCCAGGGTCAAGTGATGTAGACTGAAATATGTTTTCAGAATATGGTGCCGGCTAGCAGAGAGCAGGGACAGGAGGCAAACCACCTGTTAAAGGAGCTGACAGTAATTTTGTTTAAAACCCTGTGGCCGCAGGGTCTGGGCCCAACATGGCGGCGCCTATGATCGGCAGCAGCTACGAGTGATTGTAGACTCCAGGGAAAGCAGAGCACCAGAAAATGGGGAGACCAACCCTCTCTCCCCCCCCACCCCCCACCTTCATTTCAGTAAGAGAAGCAGTGGAGTCGACCCATGGGATGGTGATCACGGCAGCAGACCAGTGAGAGGCTCTGTGGCTGAGGAATGCACAGGCTGCAAGATGTTGGTGACTCGAGGTGAGGAACCCAGTCTGGTTGCGGGCTGCCGGAGACGGCAGTCAAGGGACTTGCACCAGTTGGGGGAACTGCTGAGCACTGGCTCAAAACTGGTCGAAGGTGTACCAGGTATTGGAACAAGAGGGCGCTGAATGGTTCCTAACCGCGTCAGAGGTTCGGATCTGAAGCTCAGGCTGCCGATGGTTTAGACTGGACTCTGCGTGGAGGGTTGGAGACATGAATCCATGGACACTCAGTGAACTCAGGGGGGGGGGTGACTTTTGCTTCTCCTTCTCTAATTATGAGGCGCTTCAGGTAATCTCTGCCGAGGGTGAATCTGTCTGCCTTACGGGAGACAAAAGCAAATTTCGGGTAATATTACACTGTTTTTATTACATGACAATGAATTTAATCTTAATATAAATGTGTTTGGAGCAATGAAAAAGGAAGCATATTACTTTCCACGAATACTGCCTAACCCCTTAAGATCCCCCCAGCACTTTGTGTGTGTTCTCCGGTTTTCCAGCATTTGCCGACTTCTTGTTCACCTTTGGAAGAGGGTCACTCTTCTCTCTGGGTAGATCATTGGACATATTTAAAACAGAGGTTGATAGGTCCGTAAACTAAGAGTGTCCAAGGTAGAATGGGGAGGAGAGGAAATATACCTCAGCCATCATTCAAATGGTAGAGCTAACTCGATGAGCTGACTGGCCTATGTCATCAGGAATAAAAACAGGAGCGTATATGTGTATATTGTAGTATAAGATGGCTGTAATTGGCTGAGAGTGTAGCCACACCTACTGGCAGATCTCAAAGGATTGCTCCGAGCCAGACCCAGATCATTCTGGACTGGTCAACGTACATGTGTTCCTTGGTTCGGATCAACAAGTCTTTGATTCTTTTGATGTGTACTACAATTTTATTAACAAAAAGTTTTTCTAAAGACTGGAGCATATCACAAGTAGGTCGACCTGTCCAGAATGATCTGAGTCTGGCTAGGAGCAACTCTTTAAGACCTGCAAGTAAGTGTGGCTACACTCTCAGCCAATCACAGCCATTCTATGCTACAATATACACATATATTTTTTCTTTGGCTTGGCTTCGCGGACGAAGATTTATGGAGGGGGTAAAAGTCCACGTCAGCTGCAGGCTCGTTTGTGGCTGACAAGTCCGATGCGGGACAGGCAGACACGGGGTACACATATATACATCAGTGATAGAATCCGTACTTTCACACTGGCTAATGAAATTCCTCCTCATCTCTGATTCACCCTTCAATCCTGAAGTTGTGCCCTCTTGACCAAGACTCCCCCACTGTGGGAAACAACATTGCCATATCTACTCTGTCCAGGCCTTTCAACATTCAAAATTATTCTACAAGGTCCGCTGTCATTCTTCTGAACTTCAAGGAGTACAGTCCAAGAGCCATCAGATGTTCCTCATCTTCTCGTTCCAGAAATCACTCTTGTGAATTTTTTCTGAACCCTCTCCAATGCCAGCACATCCTTTCCTAAATAAGGAGCACGAAACTCTACACATTGAGGCTTCACCTGTGATCCACACAGCAAGGCAGGTGTGTGAATGGAAGATGTGCGCAAGATAGGAACAAAAGGATCAAGAAAGGGGAGAGTGTAAGTGGAGATGGACCAAGTGAATGTGACCTTGGGGCGAAAGTGAATAAAGTTGACGAGTTCATCACGGGCGCATGAGGCAGCATGTCGCTGTTAATGTAGTGGAGGAAGAGTTGAGGGGCCTCGCCTGTGTAGTCTTCTAGCATGGATTGATCCACGTAGCCAACAAAAAAGGCAGGCAGAACTGGGACCCATGTGGGTACCCATGGCTACCCCTTTGACTTGGAGAAAGTGGGATGAGTCATAAGAGAAGTTATTGAGGGTGAGAGCAAGTCCTGCCTGGCGGCAGTGGAGGGGAGAACTGGCCTGCTGTTAAAAAAAAACAAACTGAAGGGCTTTGAGACCTTCTGTCTGAGAAGGATGGACTGGGCATCCCTAATGAAAATGAGAAGGTCAAGTTCGGGGAATTAGAAGTTATTGAAGAGATGGAGGGCATGTGTCGTATCGCAGATGTAGATGGAGAGGGACTGGACTGGGGGGGGTGGGTAAATGGAGTCAAGGTAAGATGACAGTAAATCAGTGGAGCTATTATGTTGGATATGGGGGCTGGGATGAGGTGGTAGGTCAAGGGGTATAACATGTGTACTAATTTGTGCATGTATGTTTGGATGTCAGTGTGTGTGTGTGTGTGTGTGTGTGTGTGTGTGTGTGTGTGTGTGTGTGTGTGTGTGTGTGTGTGTGTGTGTGTGTGTAGCCACTTTCTGCCTAAAGAAATTCCTCCTCATCTCTGATTTAAGTTGGCATCCTTCAATCCTGAAGTTCTGCCCTTTTGACCAAGACTCCCCTACCATGGGGAACAACTTTGCCACATCTACTCCATCCAGGTCTTTCAACATTCAATATGATTCTATCATGACCCCTCTCATTCTTCCAAACTCCAAGGATGACAGTGCAAGACCTGTCATGCTAATCTCTTCATTCCAGAAACTCTCTTGTAAATTTCACTGAACCCTGTGTGCGTGTGTGCGTGCGCGAGTGTGTGTGTGCGTGCATGTGTGGGTGTGCCCGCGCATGTGCATGCACGGGTGTGTAATACTTCTGCCCGGGAAGAAATCAGTCGCTTGGAAATCTGTAAGCACTGATAATTCAAGGAAAATGACCAACAAGGAGAAGCGTGTATTGCCTTGTGCATTCATAGAGCTGGCAGTGGTTAAGTGGACTGAGTGGTGTCTGTCTGTTCAGTGTCTTTGAACCCCTCTATTAAATCTTCCTCTTAGCCTTTTCTGAACTGAGAACATAGAACATTTCAACACAATACAGGCCCTTCGCCCCTCGATGTCGTGCTGACTTATCTATTCCTACCAAATAAACCCTACTAAACCCTATAACATAACCTTCTATATTTCTTCCATTTATTTGCCTGTCTAAGAGTCTATTAAATTCCCCCAATATATCAGCTCCCACCACCATCCCCCACAAGGCATTCCAGGCACCCACAACTCTCTGTGTAAAAAAACGTACCCCTGATGTCTCCCCTAAACTTCCCTCCCTTCACTTTGTACAGATGTCCTCTGTCCTGTGTTTGCTATTCCTGTCCAGGAAAAATGGAGCTGGCTGTCCATCCTATCTACACCTCCCATAAACTTGTAGACCTCCATTAAATTTCCTCTCACCCTTTGAACCTTAGAAGTGCAGCACCTGGCTTCTTCATCTTCCAATGTTCCTTCATGTTGGATAGAGAAAGAGGATGGACAGAGAAAAGGTGTTTGAATTAATTTATTTAGGAATTGTAAAAGTCATTGTTAACACATTGATATTATACACAGCTTCAGGGTCAACTTCAGCGGGTTTTTAAAAAAAAAATACAAAATAAATTCACAAAAAAGTTAACACTTTCTTAAAACTACGTACAAAATACACACAGTGGAGAAAGGAAGGACGATAAAGCGAGTGGTGGGAACCAGATTCACAGCACTGGGAAGGCCAAGCATTTAAACAAATTGTACTGTACAGAATGTAGCAAAACCCCATTGCGCCCAGAGAGTGGTGAACCCTTTGACAAATATTTACACAGAGTCGGTAGGAAACTGGGAAATGGAAAATGATCAAAGCCCTGGACCTTGTCACTTTTACCATATGTGCTCAGCATGGAGGTTCAAACGTCGCTCCCTCGCTTGCAGCGGAAATGCCTCCGTGGTGGAGGCAATGGTCACCCGATTCCCCTGCTAAGTACGCAGGTGCTAAATTCCAGAGGTCAGGAGTGCACAACTGCTGGCTCATCTCAACCCGAGACAAGCAGGAGTGGTCCGAGCAGGATTCAGGAAACGGCCAAGCAGGTGGGAGTGCTGGGATTTGGGGTCCTGAGAGCCTGCGTAGCGAGAAGCTTGCGGTGGGGGAGGGGGGGATAGCAAGGAAAAGAATCCAGCCTGCTTGGGATTGAGGAAGTGATCAGTCTCTAGTGATTTGGCACCACAATAAGGGACATGAAATGGAGGATTGAATTGCTGCTCTTCCCCGAGGTTTCCAGAGAGAAAAGAGGTCCACAGCAGGAATGTTGTAGAACATTCAGTCTCATGTTAACCACAGCTTCCCAACTTGTTTCCAGGCGGTCTTGACTCATATAGCCAGACAGAGACAGGCACACACCCACCCACCCACCCACCCACCCACCCACGCACGCACGCACGCACGCACGCACGCGCGCACACGCACACACACACACACACACACACACACACACACACACACACACAATGTTAGGTATAATTAGATCTAGAAACCTTGTTTGAGTTCGCCACTGCCCCTAAGCCCATAGGATGTCAACCCCAAGCCTACCATTGCCATGGCAACTGTGAGGTAAACAAGAATGGTGGCAAGATGGATCACTGGCAGCCAGAGCTCCATTCCTCAGCCCTCATGTGGCAATGAATTCCCGCCACAAGTCAACCTCCGCTTTGACACCCTTGGTCCTTTCAATGGTGAGAGTGGGGTTGAGTTTGCCTCTCTGGAAGCTCTTGAAATGTTTCTGAACAAGTATTGTAAGTTTTGCTTTTGTAAAACCTTTATTTTCCATCAGAACTGTGGAAAAGTTTAATAAATGCCAGCGGCCATGACTGGCACCAAACATTCCAAGGGCAGAGAGAGCACAAATAAGTCGGTCAGGGGAACCTCATCATTGGCCTGCCCCAGGGCCTGGTTAACGTTACATCCGACCCTGGATTGCCCTAGACAACCTTCCGGTCGCAGGGTGCTGGACTGCTATCCCAGCCCCTATGACATGCTCATTTTGTAAATTTGATTTAGACACAGGCCCTTCCAGCCTACGAGTCGGTGCCATCCAAATACACCAATTAACCTACAACGTCTGTACGTTTTTTGGAGGGTGGGAAGAAATGGAAACCCAGTCAGCGTTCATTTGAGATCTTAAAATGAAAGCAGAGAAATTGAGGGCTCAGGGATAAAGGCCATAAAAAAAATTGTGTCGATACAGTTTCCTTTACAAACACTACCACCAAACATTACCATTAGTCCAATATGATCATGTAATAGATTTTTAAGTGGGCAGTATGGTTAACAATTGGGATCGGGGTTCGAATCTAGCGCTGTCTGTGAGGAGTTTGTATGTTCTCCCCATGTCTGTGTGGATTTTTCCCCAGGGGCTCCGGTTTCCTCCCACTGTTCAAAATTGTATCAGGGTTGGAGGGCAACTGGGTGTAATTCGATGGTATTGGCTCATGGGCCGAAAGGGCCTGTTATCATGTTGTATGTCTAAACATATTAAAATTTACTGACATTCTGACCGCTTGTCATTTCTATGGCAGGGAGGGGACGATATATCATGTATATATGGAGTGTTAGCGGATGCACCCTCTATTTGAATATCTAAAGGGGCTGCTCCTCAGGTTCTGGCTGCATTCCAGTCCCCAAACTCCTGATCTTTGGTTGCCTGGTGAGGAGGGTGGGATGTGTCACTTGGGGGGAGGGGGGTGGGGTCTCATGGACCCTTTACTCTTGGGCCTGGCCAAGTCGGTGTTTCATGAATCCAGATAGCGGGAAGTTGGTGGTTCAGCCTGAGTTAATGGCCTTCCCCTCTTCTGGGGGTGGGGGGGGATACATCCATGCCTGTGTGTCCCTACAGAAGGAGCACACAGTATCCATGTGCATGATGGGAGATTTCTGCAACTGGTGGACACCACAGGGGTGGGTAAAACACCATCCTCACCAATAACTCTACCAGCCTCCGCATCCAACACATTATCTTCTGGAATTTCCACCACCCTCAACATGATCTCATCACCATACACATTTTCTTTTCTCCCCTCCCCACCTCCCGTACGGACCACTCCCACTGTGACTCCTTCGTCCACTCATCCCTCCCTATCAATCGCCCGTCCTTGGCACCTTCCCCTGCAGCCGTAGCAAGTGCCGTGCCTGCGCCCACCCCTCCTCCCTCACCACCATTCGGTGCCCCAAATCGAACTTTTAAGTGAATCAACACTTCACTTGTGTATCTGCAGGAGTGATCTACTGATCCGGTTGTGGCCTTCTCTACGTCGGAGAGGTGAGGGATGCAGACTGGGTTATTGCATTGCTGAGCACCTTCGCTCTGGTCCCCAACAGTGACAGGGATCTCCCAGAGGCTGACCACTTCAATTCCATGCCCCACTCCCATGCTCACATGTCTGTCCATGGCCTCACGTGCTATCCCACCAAGACCACCCATAAATTGGAGGAGCAACATTTAATTTACAGTCTGGGCATTAGCATCGACTTCCCTGGTTTCTGCTAGCCTCGTCTCTGCTCTCCCTCCCTTCCCCCATCCCTCTACCTTATTTCCTCCATCTCGCCACCCCCTTCCCTCTCCACTCACAGATCCATCCCCCCTCCTACTGCTTGTTGGTCTACCCTCCCTCCCTTATCCACCTATTCATTACCTGTGGGACTGTGCCATTCCACCCCACCCCTCACCATTCTGTTTGGGTACCTGTCTACATTTTTGCTTACACCTTGATGAAGGGCTAAAGTCCGAGATGTTGGCGATGAATCTTTATCTGCCTGTTGGATGCGAAACCTGCTGGGTTTCGGCAGCGTTGTTTTCGTGGGGGCTCGCATGTTCAAGACGGTGATGACCGTGTTATAATTTGAACCTGAAAATAGGGCATAATTGAAGTAGTGCAAGATTGTATGAATGCGATTTGTTTGTAATCACTGGAAAAATAAATGAGCTCAACATGTAAAGTGCATAGAAACCAGAAGGCAGTCGTCTGACTTTTACCTCTGTGTGACCTGCTGAGGTCTTCCCGCACTTTTGTGTACTGCACTAGACCCCAGCGTCGATTTTCGCCCTTCACACAAACGTTGGTTTTGGAATAAAAAATTTTAAAACTCAGCAAAGAGCAATGAGAAATAAAAATTAATGCACACTTCATGCATTGATTCCCCATCTACTTCAGCCCAGTTCCCAGTCACTGACCCATGACCCTGCTCATGTCTAGCCAACCCCACTGCCTGTCTCTTCTGCTCATGGAGAAAGGTCTTGCTCTGCTGCACGGCTGCTTCTGTGGCCGTGATGCTGCTATTGCGCTTGGTGGCCTGGAGAGAGGTTAAACAACTCTTGACTCCTGTCCTGCTAAAGCGAGACGCAGGAACCTTTGAGGCTGTCGTGAGCTCCTGAAGAGCACGTCTGAAACTGGCATTTTCAAAGAGCTAATCTCCACTCTTGATGTGGCCAGGCTGACTGCAGGGCCCTCACTGCTCTGCTCACTGCAGTTGTGGGGTTTGAGTGCCCACTTGTGCCAGTGAATCAGCATGTTTATATGCATGTGCATGTCTGTGTGTTTGTGTGTGCATGTGTGGCTGTGTATGTTTGTGGCTCTGTGTGTGTATGTGTGTTTGTATGTCTGTGTCTGAGATTGTGTGTGTGGGTGTTTGTGTCTTTGTGTGTGTTGTCTGTGTCTGGGATTGTATGCGCGCGCGCGTATGTCTGTCTGTGTGTGTATGTCTGTGTCTGGGATTGTGTGTGTGTGGGTGTTTGTGTCTTTGTGTATGTATGTCTGTGTCTGGGATTGTATGTGCGCGCGCGTATGTCTGTCTGTGTGTGTATGTCTGTGTCTGGGATTGTGTGTGTGTGGGTGTTTGTGTCTTTGTGTGTGTATTTGTTTTTGTGGGGGCATTGTGCATGTGAGTATGTGTATGTAATAGTGTATGTCTGTATGTGCAGGGGGTAATGAGGGGTAGTAGTGAAGGGGAGGGAGTGATAGGTGTGGTGTGTGTGTGTCTGTGTGTGCCCTCTGTTGGTGCAACTGCATGTCTGTTTGTGTGCACTGTGCACCTGTATGTGTTTGCATACATGTTTGTTTGTCCATGTGTGTACTCCGTTTATGTATGTTTATTTGTGTCTGTGTTTATGCTTGTGTGTGCGTGTGTGTGCGCGTGCGCGCGTGTGTGGACATCTATCTGTCTGTCTGCCTGTGTGTGAAAGCATTCATATGTGTGTGTATATAGAGTCAGTCTCTTCCCCACTCTGCCATTACTTCTGGGGCAGTCAATAGACAGATCGGGACAGGCATAGACCCGGATGTCAGGTGGAGACCGCACAACCAGAGCCGGCGTCCTTCATCCAGAAGTGGGGGGGGGGGGGGGGTCGGAAAGACAGTTGCACGATGGGCCGAAAGGTCTGCCTCCATGCTGTGACTCTTGGAAGATTACTGGGGTCCAGGAACGCAGCCCATTTTGTTCAGCTAGTTGGAGAGCCGTATAGCCTGGTTCTTCAACCCAAGTCATCGATGCCGGTCAAGTTGCCGAGCTGAGGTACTCCCATTTGGCCCTCATCACTCCCACCCTGTCCTCTTTACATTGGCTTCTCCATTACGTTTCCCCCGTCCCGGTAAAGGGTTTAGTTCGACTATGCTTTCCCACCCCTTCGCTGATGCTGATCGACCCGCTCAGATCCAGGTATGTCCAGCCCCCGCTGTCAGGGAAGAAGTTTCAGGATTTAGGCCAACTGATAACGAGATTGATGGCAAAATATTTCCGTGATGAATTGGGTAATTAGAAGGAGAGTTGCAGGTGGTGGTATTCCCCTGTATCTGCTGCCCGTCCTTTTGGCCATAGGGGCTTGCAGGTTTGGGAAGGACTGTTGGAATGGCGTTGGGTCAAGCAAATCAGTTCAAGGGAATGGGTTTTTACATTGGCCCAATGTCAACCTCATTCCATCTTATTCGCCTGTGTTTGGCCCATGTTCCTCTGAACCTTTCCTTTAAAGATAGATCAACGGACATTAGATTAAGCCCTGTGATTGGTCTTGATTAACTTGAGATCAACCATAGCACCTTAGAACACTGCAGCACAAAAACATGCCCCTTGGCCCAGCTGGTCTGTGACAAACTATTATCCTGGCTATTTCTATTGATCTGCACACAGACCATACCCCTCCAATCCATGAACTTATTCAAATAATCCTTCAATGGTAAACTGAGCCCGCAATCACCACTGCAGATGGTAGCTCGTTCCACATTCTCTGCATGAAGTTCCCCTGAATGTTCCCTTTAAACATTCTCACCTTTCGCCTTTAACATCAGTAGAAAAAGTTGCTTGTGTTCATTCGGTCTACCCCCCTTATAATTTTGTATAGTTTCATCAAATCTCCCCTCATTCTCTAATGCTCTAGGGAATAAAACCCTAACCAGTTTAACCTTTCCCCGTAACTCAGTTCCTGAAGTCCGGGCAACATCCTAGTAAATCTTCTCTGCACTCTTTCTATCTTTTCTGTAATTAGGTGACCCTGCGAACGTTCAGTCAAAAATACTGGACCAAATGTGGATCATCATCCAAATCCCCATCTCCCCACACACACAGTGTATCTGAACAATACATGCTTGACGCTTGACCCATACATGTCACTTCCAGTGTCAGCTTTTCAAGGGCCTGAAGTATGGTCCTAAATTCTGGAACATTCCAGCAAGGTTGACAGAGCTGGGGCTTTTCTTTTTGAAACAATGAAAGATAAGAGGTGACTTAATAGAGGTACATAAGATTATGAGGGGCTTAGGGTGGACAACCAGCACCTTTTCCCTAGGGCGACAATAGCAGAGGATATCTGTTTAAGGTGAGCAGGTAGAAGATTAGGGGAGGCGTCAGAGGTAGTTTTTTTTTAACACAGAGAATGGTGGGTGCCTGGAATTCACTACAAGGGATGGTGGAGGAGACTCTCAGGCAGGCACATGGAAGCAAGAAAGAGGATTCTGGGTGTAAGGTAGGGAAGGGTTAGAGTGTTGTGGTACAGGTTTACAGCATAACATTATGGGCTGATGGGCCTGTACTGTGCTATAATGTTCCAAGTTCTATGTAGCTCTCTGTAAGGTGAACATGTAATCACTGGACTGTTGTAAAAATCTATCCTGTTCAGTGACGTCCTCCAGGGAAGGATATCCGCCGTCTTTCCCCAGTTATAGTCAGAGATGTGCAGTACAGAAACAGGCCCTTCAGCGCAATGCATCCATGTTGACCTTGTCAGTCTGGATTCCTCCCCATTGTTGGAATTCTGAGCCTCTCTGATATCTCCTGCTTCTCCCTTTTCTGATTTTACCTTGAAGAAGGGCTCAGGCCCGAAACGTCGGCAACATATCTTTGTCTCTGATAGGTGCTGTAAAGACCAGTGGAGTTCCTCAAGCATTTTTCTGTGTTTACTTTGACCCCAGCTGTTCACAATTTATATCAATGATCTGGATGAGGGGATTGGATGTAATATCTCCAAATTTGCAGATGACACTAAGCGAGGAGGGGTTGTGTGCACGGAAGAGGGGGTCAGGAAGCTCCAGTGTGATTTGGATAAATTGAGGGACTGGGTAGATCCATGGCAAATGCTCTACAATGTGGATAAATGGGAGGTTATCCACTTTGGTAATACAAACCGGAGGGCAGATGACTATTTGAATGGCCATAGATTAAGAGATGGGGAAGTGCAGAGAGACCTAGGGGTACTTGTACACCAGTCTCTGAAGGCGAGCATGCAGGTACAGCAGGCGGTTAAAAAGGCAAATGGTATGTTGGCCTTCATATCAAGAGGGTTTGAGTCTAGGAACAAGGATACCTTACTGCAGCTGTACAGGGCCTTGGTGAGACCCCACCTGGAGTATTGTGTGCAGTTTTGGTCACCTGATCGAAGGAAGGATGTTCTTGCAATGGAGGGAGTGCAGAGGCGATTCACCAGGCTGATACCTGGAATGGCAAGAATGACTTATGAGGAAATTGGGATTGTACTCGCTGGAGTTTAGAAGATTGAGAGGGGATCTCATAGAGACCTATAAAATTCTGGCAGGACTGGACAGAATGGATGCAGATGGGATGTTTCCAAGGATGGGAAAATGGCAGAGCAGGCTCGAAGGGTCGAATGACCTACTCCTGCTCCTATCTTCTATGTTTCTATGTTTGAGAGAGACCCATTTGGCCCTATCCATCGAAGCTTTAAATCTCTGTATCTGTCTAAATTTCTTTTAAACATAGAACACGACAGCCCAGTACAGGCCATTTTGCCCGTGATGTTCTGATCTATATAAAGGTACTCAACAATCTAAACCTTTCCACAATTCTCTATTTAACTTGCATCCATGTGCCTGTCTAAGATACACTTAAATACCCCTATTGTTCCAGCCTCCTCCATTACCCCTGGCAAGGCATGACAGGTACCCACCACTCTCTGAATTAAAAACTGACATCTCCCCTAAACTTTCTTCTCCTCCTCACCTTAAAATGAAGTCCTCTGATATTTGCTATTGCCACCCTGGGAATACGGTGCTGGCAGTCCACACTATCTACGCTTCTTACGATCTTGTAGATTGTGATCTTCTTACAATCTTGTAGATTGTAATCTACCACTTGCTCTGTCAGCTGGGCTCCAGTGGGTAACCGAAGAAAGTGCTGAAGTCCCTGGGGCCAATTATGTCGGCTGGTGACAATCTGGCAGTGCCTGTTCCCTGAGTTCGGTGCCAAGAACCAGATTCACCTGAAGTGCAGTCCCTGTTGGAACGCAGGAAAGACAGCACTGCGTTAGGTGACTGAGGAGTAAGTACTGGTGAGGACATTAGGTTCAATCACCCCTTAGACCAAAACAGAGAAGCTGGAATCTTTTAAACCAATGGTTTTCAAAATGCCCCCCAAACTCAGATTCCACCTTAGGCAATGCCTATGCCATAAGTGCTCTTCGAAAGGGATTGCTTAAGGTGGTATGTGAGTGGAAAGAAAACATTTGAAAACCACTGTTTTAATCGTACCTAATTGACCCGTTATGTGCACGGTTTCATAGCTCCAAAGGAAATGGGCCAGTGACAATTTTACTCAAGCAAAATATTTCAGTAACAATTGGATCTGGTTCTCAACCTTCTCTTCCCACCCACATCCAACCTTAAGCAATCCCTTACCAATCACAGAGCACTGATGGCCTAGAATTTAGAGGGACGGTGGTTTGAAAACCACTGTTTTTAAACCCTTAGAGAAGGCCAACTCTGAGACAGAGGGGCACCTCCTTGGTGATGCACTGGGTACACCAGCACAGGCTCGGTACACGGGATTGAACTGGTGAGGTTTCATCCTGTGCACAATCATGGCTGGACGCGCTCAGGAGATGGCGGGGGCTGGAATCTGAAGCCGAACACACTCTCCAGGAGGAACTCAGCGGGTCGAACAACACCGGTGGGAGGAAAAGGAATGGTTGACGTTTACAAAACTACCTCAATAAAGGGTTTCAGCTCAAAACGGCCACTAATGCTGCTCCCCAAGGGAAATGATTTTCACTCAACTGCCTCATGTCTTTTTGGTGGAGCTGAGGTGACGACATGTCATTTTAAACCCTAGAGACAGGATGGTCGTGGATCTGAGGGAAGGGGGTTATTAAAATTGTGCAGGGGTCAGGGAAGAGTGGTGTTTGGGATATCTCCCAACTTGATGAACTGCCTTAGAGGGTACTAGCACTGACAGATCACTGGATTCATTCCCTGCTGAGGGTAGGAAGCATTGAACAAGCAAGAGCAGAGGGGAGATGGAGGAAAAAGGGTTGCTGGTATGGCATCATCTGCCGCTGATGGAATACCCCCTGACCCACCGATTAATCCCCGGTCCTTCCCAGAACCAACACGCTCATGCTGCTTGCGCTATCCCAATTCATGACAAACCACACCGCCACTGCTTGGGCTCAAAGGTCCTCGAGTGAGCGAGCCAGTCGTCCTTTGATGGAGCACCCGTAGGACCCCCGCTACGTCCGCACTCCTGGTCTCTCTCCACGGCTGAGCAGAACCACTTGCAATCCATGGTATTTATTCGCTCCTCCTGCCACCGTAGCCGGTCTTTCTTCCTCCTCCGAGAGTTCAGCTTTGGCCACTGGCTCCCAACCAGAATTGGGGTGCAATGAAATTTCTCGGCCACCCCCCCCCCATCCAATATTTAATAAAAGAGCCGCTGGTCCCTATCGTTGTCTGGGGCTGGAGAGGAAGGGAAGTGAAGAACAGTTGTGGAGTGGGGGATGTGTTGTGTTTTTAAATCAATGCAGCGGGAAGAACTAAATGGTCCATCTCCTGACTGATGCCTCAGATTGATCAACCCGCGGCCAACTCTCGAGATAACTCAGTCTCTTCAGAAAGTTAAAAACCCCGACTGCCCACAGATAATCAAAAAAAACATTGGAATCACATGAAATGTCCCGAATTTTGGGTGTTGGGGGAAATGAACGAAGATTTAACTTGGGCCTTCCCTCCAGCATGGGACATCCAGTGGATTGTGGGGCACTTTGCCTTTCTTGTTCACCGCTCCAGCTTCTTCTACATTGGGGGCACGATCAAGCCGGACATGGCTAGGGTAAGAAGGAGAGGAAGCAAAGAAAGGAACACAGATTAGATTGCTTTGAACCTCGCTCCCTGCAGTTCTTGCTCAGATCAGAATCTCCTGAGTTTCCCTCACCACTAACCTCCGCCCCCCCCCCCACCAACCTCCCCCCATGCCATCAACGTGATCTACGAGGATCACTGAATGAAGAGGGCACGCAATAAAATCACCGAGGACCTCTTCTGCCCTGCACACAGCATCTTTCAGATACTGGAGGACCAGAGCCAGCCAGGGTGAGGAATAGCTTCTTCCAATGGGCTGAACGACCAAAGGAACCGCTCACGTTAACTCTCTGAGACTTTCATGTTCCCAAATCAATATTTATTTGTATAGAGGAAAAATTTCTCCTGTTTATGTATTGTTTGCCCGTGTGTGGGTGTTATGACTGGCTGTGTGTCTGCGTGCTTTCCACTGAGGACAGGAGAACGCAGTTTCGTCAGGTTGTACTCGTACAATCAGATGACAATAAACGACTTGACTTGACACCTGTGCCGCCCAATTACACCTAATTAACTCAGCGACCCTGTAGATTTTGGAATGTGGGAGGAAACCAGAGCACCCGGAAGAAACCCACGCAGGTCATGAGGAGAACATGCAAACTCCTTGTAGACAGCGCCGCATTCGAACCCGGACTCTGTAATAGAGTCGTGCTGGTCACCATGTTAACCGTGCCGTAGTGGAGATGGGCAGTGCTTGTTTTTGTACACAGAGAGTACAGGTGGGTGCCTGGAACAGGCTGCCAGGTGTAGTGGTGGAGGCAAATATGATAACAGTGTATAGGAGGCTTCCAGGAAGGCGCATGAATATGAATATGAGGGGTATGAATAGAGCTTTAGGTTGACTTGGGTATTATCTTCAGCATGGACGCTTGGGTCAAAGGGCTCTTTCGTCTGCTCTTCTGCATATTGGAAAATCCGCCAAACTTTCGGGGACATTTTACAGAGTCACGGAAATGTTAGAGACTGGAGCAGGGCCACTCAGCCCATCAGCTCTAGGTCAGCTGTCCATGGAACCAATCCAGCTAATCCCATTCCGCTGCCCACTCCTAAAAGCCGCGAAAAATATTTCTGTCCAAGGCACGGAGTAGGTCACGTTGCCGCCTCACTGCTGCAGTTGCGGACCCCTGACCTCGAAATTTCGCACCTGGAAATGAACCGATCCTGTGTATTTCAGCCCACTGCGTGAAGCAGAGCCCGCACTGAAGCAAGGCAGGAGAGACTGACAAGATGCTCACCTTGCATACTGTTCCCATTGGAGGCGGTGCAGGTGGGAGACGGGGAGGCTTGAGGCCGGACCACAGGAGCGAAAGCGCTCTTCTGTTTGACTGCAGAGAGCACATTGACAGGACGAAATGAGCCAACACCTAGGGCAGAGTTACTCTGGAAGAGAGGGGGGGAGGGGGCGGGAACGAACCTGCCAGAGGGGGAACGTGACAGATGGTAGCTACCCCAGCAATACATGCCAGCACCAAGGGGAGCCTGAGGTGTCAGCCAACTACATTAGTCAGAGTGCAGACCCAATGGTCAGACTTCAGTTAGCATTTCTGCTTACCACCAACACCCATCAATAGATGCACCTTTGAAAGCATCCTGTCAGGGTATATCACTGTGTGGGATGGGAACTACAATGCTCAAGACTGCAGTGAACTGCAGAGGATTGTGAATGCAACTCAGGTCATCACACTCAACCCCCTCCCCTCCATCAACACATCACACACCGACTCCCCTCCATCACATATCCCTTCTCCTCCATTGGCTCCATCCTACACACTCCTCCTCTCCCTCCATCACACACACCCCTCCTCTCCCTCTATCACACAGACCCCTCCTCTACCTCCATCACACACATACCCCTCCTCTCCCTCCATAACACACACACCCCTCCCCTCCCTCCATCACACACCACCTCTCCTCCATCACACACACACCCCTCCTCTCCCTCCCACACAGACCCCTCCTTTTCCTCCATCACACACCACTTCCCCTCCATCACGCACACCCCTCCTCTCCCTCCATCACACATCCCCTCCACTTCTTCCAAAATACACGCCCCTCCTCTTCCTCCATAACACACACACCCCTCTTCTCACTTCATCACACACACACCCCTCCTCTCCCTCCATCGCACACACACACCCCTCCTCTCACTTCATCACACACACCCCTCCTCTCCCTCCATCACAAACATCCATCCTCTTCCTCCATCACACACATCCCTCCTCTTCCTCCATCACACATACTCCTTCACTCCCTCCATCATGCACACATCCCTCCTCTCCCTCCATCACACACCCCCTCCCCTCCATCAGGTTCACATTGGCCACCTCCCCTTCCTTAACCATCGCACACCCCCTTCCCCTACATACACAGACCCTTCCCTCTCCATCAACCATCACACACAATCCCTTCCATCACACACCCCCACCTTATCACTCACAGAATCCCCTCCCCTCCATTTACTCCATCATACACCCGTCCTCTCCATTGATTTAATGACATCTCCTTCCCTCCATCAACATCATAACTCCCCCTCCTCCATCAACTCCATCACGTACCCCCTCCCCTCCATCGACTCTTCACTCACAACTCCTGCACCATCATATACTCCCTCCCATTTACTCCATCACACACAACCCCTCCTCCCTCCATCACATACACCCCTCCCCCTCCATCGACTCCATCACACACAAAGCTCTTCCTTCCATTAATTCCATCCATACACTCATAGTATCTAGAAACAACAGCCACCCCAGCCACTCTCCCTTCACCCCACCCCCCAACCCTCACCCATCAGGAAGAAGAATCTGGAGTGTGACATCACTCTCCGTCAGATCCTAGGACAGTTTCTTTCCTGCCCTTATCAAACTTCTGAATGACCCTCAAAAATGTAAATTATCCTGTGTAATACACATACATGCTGGAGAAACTCATTAGGGCATGCAGCAACAATACGTAGTGAAGAGTAACCAATGCTTTGGGCCTAAGGCTTTCATCAGGTATAAGAAAATACTTGGTAGATGTCTAAATAAAAAGGTGTGGGGAGGGGGGGGGGAAGGAAAGGAATGAGGAAGGGGACGTGAGAGGAACACAGGCAAAAGAATATGGGTGGGAGGGTAGAAGAGAATAAAGCTGAGATGTGACGGGGGAAAGGGCGGAGAGTCGCTCTCCAATAGTAAAATTCTGCTGCCTTTGCTCCTGAGAAACTGATGTCTCTCTGAAACTCTGCACTTCTGCCCTGTGTCTTACTTGGAACTATACAGGGGATGTCTAACCGGGCTCCTTGCAAACTGCCTTCCAAGGGTGCTGCCCAAGCCACTGAGACCCCAGTTTCTCCAGTTTCCTTGCATCTGCGGTCTCCAGCACCTCCACCACTCCATCTCGGCAGATGTGCCAAAAAACTTGGATGTGCACTGAATGCATTATGTGCAGGCAGGAGGATTTGTTTAAATTGGTATAATCTTTAGCACAGGCGCCGTGGGCTGAATAGCCTGTACCTTGTGCTGCACTATATATCTGGAATCACGGGAAAGCTAGATTGGAGAAGATGTCTTGATGAAGGGACCTGACTTGAAACATTGGTGACCTGCTTCCGATGGACCTGCAGAGTTTCTCCAGCATATTTGTGTCCTGCACTCGATCCCAGAGCCTGCAGAGTTTGGGTAAGATTTGTTTCTTTGGAGGTGTGTTGTGCTCCATCTGGGCTTTCATAACAACCTAATCACTTCATGGTCACCTTGCCTTCTTCTTTCATTACAGATTTAATTAAATAACTGATTTGAATGTCCGATGTGCCTTGGGTCTTGGATTGATTACTCAGCCATCCAAATGCAGGCTGTCTCATCACTGTTCTGCTGCATGGGACCACTGTGTGGAATGGCCCACACGTGTGTGTGTATGTGTGCACGTGTGCTGGTGTGCGTGTGTATGTGTGAGAGTGTGTGTGTTGGTGTCTGTTGTTGGAGGGTATTTGTGTTGGAAGGTGTTTATTGGAGGGTGGGTGTATTGGTGTGTGTGTAGGAGGGTGTGTGTGTGTGTGTGTGTGTGTGTGTGTGTGTGTGTGTGTGTGAGAGTGTGTGTGTTGGTGTCTGTTGGGTTATGTGTGTTTGTTGGAGGGTATTTGTGTTGGAAGGTGTGTATTGGAGGGTGGGTATATTGGTATGTGTGTGTTGGAGGGTGTGTGTGTGCGTGTGTGTGTGTATGTGTGAGAGTGTGTGTGTTGGTGTCTGTTGTTGGAGGGTATTTGTGTTGGAAGGTGTTTATTGGAGGGTGGATGTATTGGTGTGTGTGTAGGAGGGTGTGTGTGTGTGTGTGTGTGTGTGTGTGTGCGTGCGTGCGTGTGTATGTGTGAGAGTGTGTGTGTTGGTGTCTGTTGGGTTATGTGTGTTTGTTGGAGGGTATTTGTGTTGGAAGGTGTGTATTGGAGGGTGGGTATATTGGTATGTGTGTGTTGGAGGTGTGTGTGTGTGTGTGTGTGTGTGTGTGTGTGTGTGTGTGTGTGTGTGTTGAGAGAATCAGTGACCATTTCACCCATTGACTGAGGACTACCATGTATCCCACCCACTTTCCAATTGATGGTGATACAGAGTAAACCACTAGAGAAACTCAATGAGTCGAACAGCATCTGTGGAAGGACAATAGAATGGCTGATGCTTTGAACCGTTCATTTTTGCTCCAGATTCCAGCATCTCCAGCCTCCTGGGTCTGCAAAGATAATGGTGACTTGCTCCTCTGTGTCAACTTACTAGCATACGGAGAGTTGGCGGTCGACCCGTTCAGGAAGCTTGGTGAGCCTGGTATTCCCAGATTGGTCATCCCAGTATTCCCATACCCGTTCATACTGCTGGTGTTGTAGTTGGACTGCTGTGGTGTGGAGCTGGTCACATAGCCACGGGGAGACACGCTGTTGGTATTGCGAGAGTAACCTGTGGAGAGAAAGATGAGGCATCATTCCTATACACACACACACACACACACACACACACACACACACACACACACGCTAGCACGCACTGTGCAAGCCTGATGCATCCATGTACAGTGCAGAATACAAAAACAGTCTTGGATTCAGATCTGCATAAGACCGCAGACATATGAAGGAAGGAAGAGTTTGTGACTCCACTATTTTGTAATAATATTCATTTTAACATACATCAAAACCATCCAGGAACTATGGAGGGCAGGTAAGTAATTTGCCAGTTGCTTGAGACTGTGGGTTGCGTCGATTGGCAAACTGACCACTGAGGTGGGGCGCCGATTTTAACCTATTTATTTTCCGCAAATTTTTTGCTAGTTTCTTGAGGACACTGGTTGCTTGAATTCTGGATAAGGGAGACTTTAATATATGTGTGTACAAGACATGTCCTGATTCTGTCCTGCGTCCTATATTGACTTTATCAGGACACTTTAATTAAGAATTAATTGCAATATTCAGCAACTGAGAGCTGTACAATTTGGAATTTTCAATAATTTTATTTGCACTACTTGAATTTTACTTCATTAAAACTAAAACATTAAATAACTCCACTATTGCACTGAAGGAAGTCACCTGAAGACAGCAGGTATTTGTGCCAAGTAGTGAACTTGTTTGAAACGTGTAACATGTGGACTTGTTGGCTGCAGCCACTAGCTGCCGTCAGCCCGTTTGCAGTTGCTAGTGACAGATTAGTGAAACAACTAGGCCTGTCTTCTTTTCATTTCTTGTGTTGGTAAGCTAGCAAAATATTTTTCATTTGCGTTTTGAAATTTAACCCCACCCTACCAAAATCAAAGTGTTGTAGTGTTGCACCTATGCAGCGAGTGAACCGGCCTCAGCCGTCGCGGATGGGAAAGCAATCGTCGGCATCGAGCGGGGTTTCAGACGCAGGGTGAGCCTCGCACGGGAAGTCCATGTCACTTCCTCCCCGCCAGACGGGGTGGTGGGGGAGGGTTAAAGGGAAAGGGCGCAGGTGTTTAATCACGGAATTTTGGTTTTTGGAGTAAAGGAGTTTGCACTGCTGGACTCGGATCGTTTCTTTCACACTTCTCGCTCAACACAGCCCATCTCTGTGGCTCACTGTGGCCCACTGCCAGAGTGTAAATTTTGTGATGAATTCTCCGAAGAATTAGAGAAGGGAAAAACTGTTTTGAACCTACTTGTGGAGGATGCAATTGTTCATTCAATGTCGAAAATGGCGGAACATCAGATATAAAGCAGCATCTACAAACAACGAAGGACAACAAATGGACGCTTCCTTCGACAACAAGATAAAGTTACAAATGTCTTGATTAATATAGAAGAAGATAAAATAATAGCTTCAGAAGTTGTAATGGCTTTCCACGCAGTTCATCATCATCACTCCTTCAGCTCAATAGTTGCCGTCTATACTGGAAGTATTTTCTGATTCCAACATTACATCTGCATTTTCAAGTGCCAGGACAAAATCTACTGCAACGGTAAAAAAATGTCGTAGCTCCATGCACCATTGCAGAGATTCCCAAAGATATACATGCCTGCATGGATTTATAGCAGATTCTTTCTCCCCTGTAATTGTGCAATTCTCCACTTGAGAAAAAGACCTGCTGTCGCCCGTAAAATCCCTTCCAGAGGAGACCACAGAAACTTTCTACAGAGAAACTTTTATTGAGTTAGGAGTCGACAAAAGCATTCGGGGGAGATAATTTCGGTGGACCATTTGCGTAAAGGGGTGAACAATGTCTATTCAAAGTGTGAATGATTCAATGGAAGGTGTCTCGCTCATATCCTGCATCATAAACCGCATCTGACGTGACATCCTTTTGTCGCTTCAGCATTTCTACCATTCAATTATAGCATTTTGTTGGCAGAAGCCTAATAGCCTGAATATGCCTGACATTGTCTGATCTAGGAAGCTAACCAGGCTCAGGCTTGGTCAGTGCTTGGAGGGGAGACCGCTTAGGGACACCAGGTGCTGTAGGCTTCTGCGAGGGGGGTTGGACAAAGTGGTGACTCTCTGTCTGCATGACGGTAGGAGAAAAGCGAAAGAATTTCATGTACGTTACATTCTAAATGTTCCAAAAATGGAACCTTTACCTTTCAGTTCTTGCCCTCCTAAAACCCATTGGTTCTATAATAAATGCAGTTGAGAGAATCCTCAGTTCATTGGAAGCTCTGAAATCATTCTGAAGAAAATACTTGTTGACCTTTTCAATAATCCATTGAGCAAATCCTACTGATTTCTTGTTTACAGTTTTCAATATCTCTTTACACAAATTGATAAAAGAGCAAACAACATTAATGAAGTACTTCACTGTTTAAAGGAACTCATTAACTATGTAAAAAGAATTGATGAAAAGTTTATCCCTTTAAGTGTTAAGGCTTGCTTTAAAAGTGACTACATTACTTTTGAACAGAAAAAGAAATGACAACTTGAGGTGAATAAATAAACGCATATCCTGTGAAATGGTTTTCATTCATCACTTTTCCAAGATGAGAACAAGTGGGATCACCATGTAAAAACACAAATGCTGCAGGTCCTTTATGTAGGAAAGGTAAAAATGAACAATTGACGTTTCGGGCTTGAGCCCTTCATCGGAGTATGGCAGGATGTCGGCAGCTGTCCGAATAAAAGGGTACGGGGTGGGGCGGGGGGGTGGAGTTGGGGGCAAAGACAGAGTGGTGAAGGGAAGGAGGGGACAGCGGAGATCAAGGGGGAGAGAAATGGCTGGGAGAGTGAGGGGTGGGAGGAGAACTGGAAAAACTGGAAAGTGGGGGGGGGGGGTGTAGAGTAGAGCAGGTTAGCAGAAACCAAAAAAAGTCAATGTTAATGCCCATATGGCTGGAGAGTGCCCAGAAAATCAGGTGCTGTTCCTCCAACCACCGGACGTTCTGGGAGGAGGGAGAACAAATGCTTTTATTCGGTTATAACTAAGGGTAGAGTTCAACAGTAGTCTTCTGAAGGGTTCTGGGTTTAGGCAGGAAACCAGGGTTATATCTGAGCAGATGGGGTCGGAGCCAGGAGGCAGTGCCAGCCATCAACACAACACACTGTCAGTGAATCCCAGTGCACTGCATTCACCCCTTCTTGTAGAATTTAGGGTCTGTGAATGAAAACAGAGAATGTGGGTTCAGAAAAAATTGGTTAGAAAAATAGATATTTACAAATTTACAAATTTAAGCAATCCAGGGGTCTGGCAATCCTGGTGGACACCTTGGATCTCTTGGTCCCCTTGTGAGGGAGGAGAGGTGGGCTGGGTCTCCGGGTCAGTGGTGGAGGGGGATGTATTTTCCTCCTGAACCAGATCCCTGAGGCACTAACTGGGGGTTGGCGAGAATGAGCTCCATTGCTCACAGAGCACAGGGTGCCAGGTCTCTGATGGAGACAGTGACCTCCCTGCCATCCGGATACTCCACGTAGATGCACGTGGGATTGGCATGGAGCAGTTTCACCTTTTCCACCAGGGGGTCGGTCTTGCTTCTCTTCACGTGCTTCCTGAGAAGAACCGGACCAGGAGTGGTGAGCCAGGTTGGGAGTGTAGTTCCCGATGCTGACCTTCTTTCACAATCGAATAGGAACTAATGAGGATTAGTGTTGGTCATGGTACATAGTAGCGACTGGATGGAGCACCATGAGGAGGTCTTCCTGCCAGCATGAGTCTGGAAAGCTTTTTGACTTCAGGGCCAGTTTGACAGCCTTCCAGACTGTGGTGTTCTCCTTTACAACCTGCGTATTCCCCCCGGGGGTTGTAGCTAGTAGTCCTGGGTCGCTATGAATATAGCTGGGATACCTGAATAGTATAAAGATGGAGTCTCGGGCTTTTATGACTGACGAAGTGGACGTGTCTGGACATGGAATGGTGAATGGGAAGCGGGAGTACTCGTCAATGACAGAGAGGAAAAAGATGTTCCCATTCATGGAGAGGTCCATTAAAATCGGCACTGAGCCGTTCGAAGGGCCTGGATGACTTAATCAGGTCCGTCTTTGCGGGGCAGTAGAAGTGCGGCTTGCAGTCTGTGCAGACCTGGCAAGACCTGGATATTTCCCTAACATCTTCCATGGAGTAGGGCAGATTGCACGCCTTGACAAAATGAGCCATGTGGTAACCCCTGGATGGTAGAGCTCATTATGCTGAGACCGCAGTTGGCCAATGTGTGCAGAGATACAGCTTCCTCTGGATAAGGCATCTGGAGGGTCATTAAGGGCTCCTGGCCGATAGGCAACGTCATAATTGTAGGTGGAGAGCTCGATCCTCCACATAGCAATCTTTTCATTCTTGATTTTGCTCATCTTGACATCATTGAACATGAATGTGACCAAGCGCTGGTCACATTTCCTACCAGCCAAACAAAAAGGTAGAGTCTCTCGTGCTTCATGGCTTCAACGATGGCTTGAGCCTCCTTTTCCATCGATGGGTTCCGGAGCTCATGGCCTTGAAATGTCAGAGAAAAAAATGCAACTGACCTTCCCACCTGGTTGAGGGTAGTGGCCAGGGCTATGGCTGAAACGTCACTTTTCACTTGGAAAGGTACATTCTCGTCCATCGTATACATGGTGGCTTTCGCAATGTGGTTCCAGAGGTATTTAAAAGCCATTTGGGCTTCACCCAAGACGGGGAAATCAGTGGCTTTTAAGAGAAGGGAAACCTTATCAACGTATTGAGGGATTCACTGGGTGTAATATGAGAAAAACCCCAGGCATCTCCTCAAGCCTTTCTGGTCCTAGGAATGGGGAGCTCTAACAGGGGGTGTATCCTATCGGGATCGGGCCCAATGATGCCATTCTCCACCACTTAGCCAAGGATAGCCAGCTGTTTAGTCCTGAACACACACTTCACAGAGTTATCAGCGAGGTTCAGGGCTTTCGCCGCGTGGAGAAAACTCTGGAGGTTGGCGTCATGGTCTTCCAAGGTGTGGCCACAGATGGTGATGTTATTGAGGTAGGGGAAGGTAGCCTTCAGCCCATACTCATCCACCATTCTGTCCATCTGCCTCTGGAAGCTAGAAATCCTGTTAGTGATGGCGAAAGGGACCCTCCGGAATTGATAGAGATGACTGTTAGCCTCAAATGCCATATATGGACAGTCCTTGGAATGGATTGGCAGCTGGTGATAGGCAGCTTTCAGGTCGATGGTCGAATAGACCTGATACTGCGCAATATCTTTCACTATGCCCAAAATTCATGGGAGGGGATAAGTGTTCAGAGTGTATACTGATTAATAGTTAGGCTATAGTCAATTACTACCCTAGACTTGTTTTCCCCTTTTACCACTACCACCACTCTCCACGGGCTGGTGCTAGGTTCAATGATACCTTCGTCGAGCAGACGTTGTGTCTCAGACTTTATGAACTCTCGGTCTGCTGTGCTCTACCTCCTGCTCTTGGTAGCAATGGGTCTGCAGTCCAAGGACAGATTCAGGAAGAGAGGAGGGTGGGGGTCGATATTTAGTGTGGAGAGGCTGTATGTGGGTTCTGATTTTTGGGGCCCTCCGTTCCGAACTGTTAGGGGTGAGGGGACCAGAATACTCCAAGGTCACATTTTTAAGGTGACACAGGAAGTCCAGACCCAACAACACCAGAGCACACAATTCATCATGCATATACAAGCAAAATTTACAGAATTCCCCTCCTTCAAATGACAGATGTACTATCCAATGTTGTTGAACATGCGTAGAACGTGAATGAGACACGAGGAATATGCGGTAATTGGAGGGATACATCTTTAGTTTGTAATTTTGCACAGTCTGTGAGTCTATGAAGCTTTTAGTAGAGCCTGTGTCAATTAGGCCTTTAGTGGAATGTCTGTTTACCTTCACAGACACTATGGAGTTGTTGAGCTGGTGAGGCCTGTCCTGATCTAGGACCATAGAGGCTAGGTCCCTGGAGAATCCATGCTCCTCACTCGAGTGGCCCCCACTGTCTAGGATTGACCTGTGTGGGTAAGATGGCGTCGACCTTGTGGCATGGCAAGATGGCCGACCTCCTTCTGCCAAATTTGACTTTGAGTCACGGCAAGATGGCCAAAGAACCTTTTCATGCCATTTCCTCACTGCCACTCTCCATCAGCATGTAGCACAGCAGGTGGGTTCAGGTAAATTCAGGGCAGACGGTTTGGGGCTGGAATCCGATTGGGAGTGGTGCAGGCCGTGGACTTCCCCAGGCTTCTGCTTGCACGGCAAACCCTCACCCATTGCCCTTTCTTGCCACAGCTGGAACACACTGAGTCTTTAGCCAGGCAATGAAATCAAGAATGCTGGCTCTCGCTACAGACAAAGCACTCCCTAGTAAGGGAGCGCTTCCTAGCACAGAAAGCGGGATCTGTTAGGGCAGAGGTAGTGGGAGCAGCCAGTCCTTGGAAGGGCTCACCTGGATGAGCGAGCTCGCTGGCTTCGAGGTCGTCGTCTCGAGCTTGGCCTGTTCCCCTGATTTGACCAGTTCAACGTGGCTAGTCAGGTTCTTCTTTCCCACCTCGCGCAGTTGCTGCCTCATCTACCTCGAGCGGACCCCTGTGACTAGCATGTCCTGGATCTTCTCTTCCTCACAAATGCGACCCGTAGCCAATTCGTACCTGCACTCCTTAGCAAGCATCCACTGATCTAGCAGTTAGTCATCCTGGCCGTTGGTGATGTAGATTGAGTTGGTGCCTCACTAGGTCCTCATTTTTTCAACTTCATGTACTGAGCCTTCAAAGCCTCAATGGCAGGGTCATATGTAGAGCAGTCCCTGATGACTGCATACCCTTTCGTTCCTACCCTCGAAACGATTGCAGACCTCCTGAGTTCATCAGCATGGAGGACATCTCTGGTCGCGTTCAGGTAGGCCTGGAAGCAATCTAGCCAGTATGTGACCTCCTCAGCCGCCTCGAGGAGGTCCATCAGCAGCGTACCTGGCTTGAGTAGTGCTTCCATCGTTTAGGGAATAAGCTTATAAAATTGTAGCAGTGAATACAAGCTCTCATGACTGGAGGGAGAACAAACACTTTTATTAGCTTATAACTATGGTTAGGTTTCACAGTAATCTTCAGAGAGGTTCTGGGTTTAGGCAGGAAACCATGGTTATATGTGAGCTGATGGGGGCGGAGCCGGGAGGCAGGGCCGGCCACAGCACAACACACTACCAGTGCATCCCATTTCACTGCAGTGGGACAGCGCACAAGGCCATGAACAAGAGCGTGGGAGAGTGACACTGAACTGAAACAGTTGGCCACTTGTGGTGGGGGGGGGGGGGGGTGTCCTCTGTCATGGTTGCGAAGTTACTCAGTAGTTTTACCTTTGCTCTATAAATGACACTGCTTGATCTCCTGAGCTTCTCCAGCCTTGAGTTTTTAGTTTAACCACGTTCGTGTTCTACTTCTGACTACTGCACAACTCTGCGGAATGATCATGTGTCGTGTTAAAAAAGAAGGGAGTAAAAAAGTGCTGACCCTGTTCTTTTCTTGTCAGTGGGCAACGTTTAAAAAAAAATCATTGATCAAGAGATGCAACGTAATCCTGAAGAAAGTTATGCCATGAAAGATGGTAGCTTGCGCTTCAACAAATTAAATTCAAAGAGCGATTCTCTCAGAGTTTTTAATTTTATGCCAGTACACGTTCACAGGTCCCTTTGACCCATGATGTTGGGCCAATCTCTGTCAACCTACTCGACAACATAATCCTTCTGAACTTCACCTTCATAACCCTCTATTAAAGCCTATTAACGCGTATTTTAGATCTTCAATGGGCAAATGAAGGAAGTAAGTTGGGTGTGATCACAGCAGAAGCTCAGTTACAATGTAAATGGAACATTTGTAAGCACGTTCTGTGAAGCAAGGACCTGTTAAGGGAAGTTAAATCATCAATGAAATACAATTACAGGCCCTTCAGCCCATTGTGTGGTGCCAAATCTAACAACTGCCCAGGATTTCCCTACTCCATGGCCCTCCATTTTTCTCAGTTCCATGTTCTAATCATCTCTTAAAAGATCCTATTGCACTTGTTTGTTTTGCTGCACAGGTTGACAGGGGAGTTAAGAAGTCATATGATATGCTGACCTTCATTAGCAGGGGATTGAGTTCAAGAGTCGAAAGGTAATGTTGCAGCTCTATCAATCTCTGGTTAACCATATAACCATATAACAATTTCAGCACGGAAACAGGCCACCGTTCCCCTTCTAGTCTGCACCGAACTAAGTCCTCTCCTCTAGTCCTACCTTCCTGCACCCTGCCCATAACCCTCCATTCCCCTCTCATCCATGTACCTATCCAATTTTTCCTTAAATGACAAAATTGACCCTGCTGCCACTACTTCTCCCGGAGCCTCATTCCACACAGCCCCCACTCTCTGAGTGAAGAAGATCCCCCTCATGTTACTTCTAAACTTTTCCCCTTAGCTCAACTCATGACCTGTTTCAACCTCTCTTACTCTCAATGGGAAAAGCCTTTCCACATCAACTCTATCTATCCCTCTCATTATCTTAAACACCTCTATCAAATCCCCTCTCAGCCTTCTACATTCCAAGGAATAAAGACCTAATTTGCTCAATCTCTCCTTGTATTCCAGATGCTGAAACCCAGGTAACATTTTCGTAAATCTTCTCTGCACTCTCTCTACCTTGTTGATATCCTTCCTATAAATTGGTGACTAGAACTGCACACAGTATTCCAAATTTGGCCTCACCAATGCCTTCTACAGTCTCAACATCACTTCCCAACTCCCGTATTTGATTTCTAAAGGCCAGCATACTAAAAACCTTCTTCACCACTGTAGAGCGCATCAAAAGAACCAAAGACTTGTTGATCCAAACCAAGGCTTTTATTAACTAAAAGAATGGACCATATCACATACGTTGACCAGTCCAGAATGACCTGGTTTGGCTAGGAGCAATCCTTTGAGACCTGCCAGTAGGTGTGGCTACACTCTCAGCCAATCACAGTCATCCTACACGACCATCTGTACATATACACATTGGTGATAGAATCTGTACTACCACAACCACCCTATCCACATGAGATTCTACCTTCAGGGAATGATGCACCATTATTCCTAGATCTTTCTGCTCCATTGCATTCCTCAATGCCCTCCCATTTACTAATTATGTCCTGTTTTGATTATTCCTACCAAAATGAAGCACATCACACTTATCAGCGTGAGACCACACTTAGAATATCGTGGTCCATTTTGATCTCCTTGTGACAGGAAGAATGTGGAACCTATGGGGAGGGTGCCAAGGAGTTATACCAGGATGTTGCTTGGATTAGACAATGTGTCTTCTATGACAAGATTAAAAGAGCTGGGGCTTTCTCTTCAGAGAGATGAAGGTTGAGAGTAGACTTCATAGAGATTATGAGAGGCATAGATGGAGTGGACAGACATCAACTTTTCCCCAGTGTGAGAGTATCAAACACTAGAGGACATCTGTACAAGGTGAGGGGAGGAAAGTTTAGGGGAGACATCAGGGGTAAGTTTTTTTACACAGAGAATAGTGGGTGCCTGGAATGCTTTGGGTGGTGGTCAAGGCTGGTGCAACATGGATATTTAATAGAGGGTTATAAAGGTGAAGTTCAGAAGGATTATGTTGTCGAGTAGGTTGACAGAGATTGGCCCAACATCATGGGTCAAAGGGCCTGTGTTATTCTGTTATGACCTATATACCTTCCTTCACCGCCGTTGCTGGCAGTACCCAGGCACCCATCTCTCTGTGGTCCTCCTTCAGCCTTCTACGCTACAGGGAGAAAATTCAACGCTCATCCAACCTCTCCTCATAACTCCAGCCCTCTGGTCCGATTAATACCTTTCTTACCAAATTTCTGGTTCAATGTCATTCTTCCCATGGCAATGAACATTTGAACCGATATATGGGTAGGAAGGGCTTGGAAGAATATGGACCCCAAATGCAACAGGCAAATGCCCAAAATGGGTGAACAGAGATGAATTGGGCTGAAGGGCCTGTTCTGTGCTGTGTGAGTCTGTGACATAAGGTGAGCAGGACTGTGTCTGCTCTTCCAAATGTGACCTTACCAATGCGCTCAGGCAGCAGAAACCAGAGGGCTCGTCTACTGAGGCTATAAGAGTGGAGCTGAGGAAAGGAAAAGGAATGACCACACATATATGGGGTTGCATTATAGATCACCCAATAGTCAATGAGAATTGCAGAAGCAAACCGGTATGGAGAGAGTAGACAGGTGCAGAAAACATAAAGTTTTGATAGACAGAGATTTTAATTTTCCACATATTGACTGGGACTCCCATACTGTAAAAGAGCTGGATGGCTTGGAGTTTGTCAAATGTGTTCAGGAAAGTTTTCTAAATCAATATATATAAATCAAGTCTTTGGTTCAGTGGTCAGAGTTAATCTCAAATTAATTATGTTGAAGGATTGGTCTGGGCCTCAGGTTGAGATTCTAAATTGGAGAAAGGCTAATTTTGAGGAAATGAGAAAGGATCTAGAATGCGTGGATTGGGATCAGTTGTTTTCAGGTAAGGACGTGCGAGGTAAGTGGATGGAAGACCTTCAAAGGGGAAATTTTGAGTGTACAAAGTTTGTATGTTCCTGTCGAGATCAAAGGTAAAGTTAGCAGGCATTGGGAACCTTGATTTTCGAGGGAGAATGGGGATCTGGTTTGGAAGAAGAACAGGTCGAGGCAACATGGAGCAAATGAGGGACTGGAGGAGTATAAAAAAACATCAAGAAAGAGATCAGGAAGGAAAAAAAACAGACAAGGTGGGTTTGGCGAACAATGTCAACGAAAATCTTAAGTGTTTCTACAGGTATATTAAAAGCAAAAGGATAGTCAGGGACAACATTGATCCCCTTGAAGATCAGAGTGGCTGGCTTTGTATGCAGCCAGAAGAGAGGGGGAGATCTCAAACTTTTTTTCATCAATATTCACTCAGGAAAAGGGCACAACGTCGTGGGAAGGAAGGAAAACAAGTAGTGACGTCATGGAACCTATATAGATTAAAGAGGAGGAAATGCTTGCTGTCTAAAGGCAAATAAGGGTGGATAAATCCCCAGGACCTGACAAGAGTCAGGACGTTGATAGAGGCTCATGTAGAAATTCAGTAGCTCTGGCAGAAATATTTAAAATGTCCTCAGCCACAGGTTCCGGAGGATTATAGGATTAGTTCAAGTTGTTCCATTGTTTAAAAAAGGCTCCAAAAGTAACTCTGTAAACCAGTGAGTCTGATGTCAGTGGTAGGCAAATTATTGGAAGATGTTCTAAGAGATTAAATATACAATTATTTGGATAGCCAGAAACAGATTAGGAATAGTCAACATGGCTTTGTGTGTGGTAGGTTGGGTTTAATCAACCTTGCAGTGTTTTTCAAGGCGGTTACAGGGAAAGTTGATGAAGGTAAGGTTCTGAATTTTGTCTACGTGGACTTTAATAAGGCCTTTGACAAGGTCCCACAAGGGAGGTTAGTCAGGAATGTTCAGATACTAGGTATTCATGGTGAAATAGTGGACTGGATTCGACAATGGCTGGACAGGCGAAGAGAGAGAGTAGTGATGGATAATTGCTTCTCAGACTGCAGGCCTGTGACTAGTGGTGCACCTCAGGGATTGGTGCGAGAACCATTGTTGTTTGACAACTATACTAATGATCTGGATGATAATGTGGTAAACTGGATCAGCAATTTTGCAGATGGTACTAAGATTGGAGGCATTGTAGACGGCGAGGAAGGTTTTCAAAGTTTGCAGAGGGATCTGGACCAGCTGCAAAAATGGGCTACAAAGTGCCTGATGGAATTTAATGCAGACGAGGGTGAGGTGTTGCATTTTGGAAGGACAAATCAAGAAAGGATGTACATGGTAAATGGTCGGGCACAGAAATGTGCAGTAGAACAGAGGGATCTGGAAATACAGGCACATAATTCCCTGAAAGTGGTGTCACAGGTGGATAGGGTTTGTAAAGAGAGCTTTTGCATATTGGCTTTCATAAATCAAAGTATTAGGTATCGGAGTTGGGATGCTATGGTAAAGTTGTGTAGATCATTGGTGAGACCAAATTTTGAATATTGTGTGCAGTTTTAGTCACCTAACTACAGGAAAGATCTCAATAAGATAGAAAGAGCACAGAGAAGATTTACTAGCATGTTGCCCGGACTTCAGGAACTGAGTTATAAAGAAAGGTTAAACAGGTTAGGACTTTATTCCCTAAAGCATAGAAGAATGAGGGAAGATTTGATAGAGGTATTTAAACTTATGAGCAGAAGAGATAGAGTAAATGTAGAGAGGCTTTTCCCACTGAGGGTAGGTGAGATTCAAACCAGAGGACATGGGTGAAGTGCCAGTTGATGAAGTGGACAAAGACGATGTGGTCAAACAATAATCATGGCTTTTATTAGCTGAAACTCATGGTACAATAATGAAAGACAATAGGTGCATACACAGTTATACCCAAGGGGAGTGTCCTTAACTGTAGAGATAATGCACAGCCAATGTTAGTACAGCAAGGCTCGCCAGAGGGGGGACAGGCAGTTTGGCAGACATTCACCACAATGGGTTAAGTGTGAAAGGGGAAAAGCTTTGGGGGAACATGAGAGGAAGCTTCTTCATGCAGAGAGTGGTGGGAGTATGGAATGAGCTGCCAGATGAGGTGGTGAATTCGGGGTCAATTTTAATATTTAAGAATTTGTCAGATACATGAATAAGAGAGGTATGGAGGGCTATGGACTGGGCATAGGTCAGTGGGACTAGGCAAAAAAATAGTTTGGCACAGAATAGAAGAGCCAAAGGGGCCTGTTTCTGTGCTGTAGTGTTCTATGGTTCTATCTGGAAACAAACATTGACAAACCAGGAAATGAAGTAGACTGTAAATCAGTGGCTCTCAGTCTTTTTCTTTCCACTCACATGCCACTTTAAGTAATCCCTATGCTATCGGTGCTCTGTGATTAGTAAGGGATTGCTTAAGGTGGGATGGGAGTGGGAAGGGAAGGTTGAGAACCACTGCTCTAGACCCAGTTGTTACTGAAATATTTTTCTTGAAAAAAATTGTCATTGGCGCATTTCCTTTGGAGTTATGAAACCTTGCACATAACGAGTCAATGAGGGACAATTCAAACTTTTTCTTTCCATCCCTTAAGCAATCCCTTACTAATCACAGAGCATCTATGGCATAAGGAATACTTAAAGTGGGATGTGAATGGAAAGAAAAAGGTTGAGAATCACTAATTTAAATGGAAGGGCACTGAGGATCTGGTAGAACAGAATGATCTGGAATACAGAAACATAATCCCTGAAAGTGATGTCACAGGTAGATAGGGTTGGAAACAGTGCTTTTAGCATATTGGTCTTCATAAATCAATTTTCTGAGTTTAGGATTTGGGATGTTTTGGTAAAGTGGGAGTGTGGAACAACCTGCCAGCAGAAGTGGTGAATGTGGGCTCAATTTTAATTTTTAAGAAGAATTTGGACAGGTACATGGATTGGAGGAGTATGGAAGGCAATGGCCAAGGTGCAAGTCAGTGGGACCAGAGAGAATAATTGTTTGGCACAAACTAAAGGGGCTGAAGGCCCTATTTCTGAGAGTATTATTCTATGGTTCTCTGGTGTGACCTGTTGATTTTCTTTCTCTCTGATTCTGGATTCTAAGGGATCATGACCTTTACGGCCTGACCTTTCACCTCCTGAAACCGAATTAAAGGATGCAGGTCAGAGCGCCAAACCTGGGTCGTTTGCTTGCGATGTCTCTGAAATGTTGACGGCCAGCTGTCCACTGAAGGAGTTGACTCCCATCATTCCCGAGTGACCCGACGTGTTGCCAAGAGACGGGAGCTGGTTGTGGCTCCGTGGGACGCTGTAGAGGGCTTCCGCGATGTCCGCCGCCCGCTTCAGGATGATCTCCTGCCGGGAAAATTCATAACGAGAACGTTAGTCGGCCATTCCGTCCCTCGGGATGGCCTGCCCTGCAGTTTGCAGAGGCGTCCCTGAGCCACTTGTTGCCTGTTACTTTGATGCTCCGTCCCACTCTCACTCTCCCCTTTGCTCCGTCCGCATCAGTGACAGGGATCTCCAAGTGATAACCATTTCAATTCTCCGCCCAACTCTCGTGCTGACCTGTCAATCCATGACCTCACGCATTGGCAAACCAGGGCCGTCCGTAAATTGGAGGAGCAACATCCAATGCACCCAGACAGCGTTAAAATTGGCTTCTCCGATTTCTGCTAGACCACTCCTTGTTCTTCCTCTCTTCCCCATCACACTGTCTGCTTCCCTCCAGCTCTCAACCCCCTTCCCTCTCCATTCCATGCCCTCTCCCCTTATCCACCTACCACCTCCAGCCCATGGGATGGTGGTGCTCCCCTGCTCCTCACCCCCTCCACCATTTTGTTTGGGCACATGACTACCTTTTGCTCATACCTTGAAGGGCTCAAGCCCGAAACATTGGTCATACATCTTTTTCTTTGCTACATAAAATACACTGTGTGACCAGCTGAGTTTCTCCAGGAATGTCTTTTTAATTCAATCACGGTGTCTGCAGAGTTTTGTGTCTTACTCTTTCACATATCGCTCGGCAGCCTCCTGCAGTTATAATATTACAATACAAGCCCAATACAAGCTTGAGAAACAGCATTTCACCTCCTCTCTGGAGACACTGTCGCCATCTATACTCAAATTGAAATTCTGGAATATAGAATATTACACAGACCCTTTGGCCTATGATGTTATTCCACCTTATATGAACCAACTCCATAATCTACTCCTCCCCGACCTCACACCCATAACCCTCTCTTTCTCTTGTATGCATGTGCCTTTCCAAGAGCCTTTCAAATGCCCCTATTATACCTTCCTCCAAGCCTGGATTAACCATTAAGCAACATAACCACATGCTTAGGGCACCAAAAGAAGGGGGAACCACAGAGTTTTTTTTTCCCAGTGCCAGATTTACCATGGACTAGGGCCCCACAAAAAGGGGCCCCCACAATAAATGAAAAAAAAACATATTATGTTTTATTGGACGAAGATTTATGGAGGGGTAATGTCCACGTCAGCTGCAGGCTCGTTTGTGGCTGACAAGTCCGATGAGGGACAGGCAGACACGGTTGCAGCGGTTGCAAGGGAAAATTGGTTGGTTGGGGTTGGGTGTTGGGTGTTTCCTCCTTTGTCTTTTGACAGTGAGGTGGGCTCTGCGGTCTTCTTCAAAGGAGGTTGCTGCCCGCCGAACTGTGAGGCACCAAGATGCATGGTTTGAGGCGATATCAGCCCGCTGGCGGTGGTCAATGTTGCAGGCACCAAGAGCTTTCTTTACGCAGTCCTTGTACCTCTTCTTTGGTGCACCTCTATCTCGGTGGCCAGTGGAGAGCTCGCCATATAACATGATCTTGGGAAGGCGAGGGTACCCCATTCTGGAGACGTGACCTACCCAGCGCAGTTTGATCTTCAGCAGCGTGGATTCGATGCTGTCGGCCTCTGCCATCTTGAGTACTTCGATGTTAGGGATGAAGTCGCTCCGATGAATGTTGAGGATGGAGCGGACACAACGCTGGTGGAAGCGTTCTAGGAGCCGTAGGTGATGCTGGTAAAGGACCCATGATTCGGAGCTGAACAGGAGTGTGGGTATGACAACGGCTCTGTAGACGCTAATCTTTGTTTGGTTTTTCAGTTGGTTGTTTTTCCAGACTCTTTTGTGTAGTCTTCCAAAGGCGCTATTTGCCTTGGCGAGTCTGTTGTCTATCTCGTTGTATAATATGGAAGAAAACTGAATTTTTAATCTATTATTTCACATTCATCACTTACTGAGTATTAATGCCTCATCAGTTTGACAAGGGAAGGGTTGAGGGGGAAACAATGTTGAGCTGTGCTTCGGGCATCAGTTGGCCTTAATCTGGTCATGGTTGCCTCCACTACCCGTGCATTCCACTACCCTCTGTGTAGAAAACTTACCTTTCACATCTCCCCTAAACGTTCCTCCACTAACCTTTAACAGACGTCCTCAGGCCTTGGCAATTGTCACCCAGGTAAAATGATGCTGGCTGTCTACACTGTCCGTGCCCCTCAAGACAAATGCTTTTAATTATCTTTAAACATGAAAGCAGAGTTACACTTTAACTTAACTTAACTAACCTAACTTAACCTCCTTCTAATTCTAAACGCGTGTGTGTGTAAGTTCAGAAAAGTTCTTTGGTTCACAGTCCAATTTCGCTTCTCACTCCTCCAAGTTCACTGGTTGCAGGCAATTCTTAGACTGTGTACAGAATTTAACATTTATAAAGTTCACCAGGCTTTGGTGGTCGAAAGGTAAATGATTACAGCTCAGGAAGGTTCTTGTTTGTTTTCAGAGAGAGAATTGTTTTTCCAGGACATCCACAACTGATGTACCTCCATCAGCCACTTCAGTTTCTTGCTGATGAAACTTACCCCATCACGGTTCTCCAGATGATAACCTCTTTCTTTCTCCTTTTTGTTTCTCTTATTCCAAGTGAAACATTAGACAGCCAGTCCTCTCCTCTTGCATGAACCACAAGGGCTTTGACCAGGCCGTCTTTCAAATGGGCTTTCCATAAGCTTGCCAGCTTGTCCTGTTCCAGTCCTAGCTACTTCTGCTGTCTGTATCTCTGTCTGTCTCTCTCTCTCTCTCTCTCTCTCTCTCCCTCTCTCTCTCTCTCTCTCACTCTCTCACTGAGAGAAAGCATGTTTGACTCTCTCTGCTTGCAAAACCACCTGACCCTCTTAGAACAACAAGTTATCTTCGAGACAATCTGCGGCTCCAATAAGTTCTTTCATCTGTTGCCTTTTGTAAACAACAATCCATTGGAGAAGTCTATTGAGCACTCTTCAAAGCTCTTGCAAAAGCTGTGGAGCCGATATATCTAGCACGGGGCCAAGCTCCAGCATTTTAAATAAGATCTGTTTTAAAGTGTTTGTACATGAACTACACTAACAAACCCTTCCCCAATTTATCTCCAAAAAACATATCTATATACTCTGTCACAGTACGGGAAACCCGCTTTTGTTATGCAAGTTGTGACGTCAGCTGGGGATAAAAGTCGGGTCTGAGCCCTAATAAAACTCAGAGCTCAACCTGACTACACCACATGTGTATGTCTTCTTTTGTGTAGCACATGGCTACAAGCTTATTATTCACAATGTACCAAGTAAAACTCATTTAATGTACTTAATTTTCCTGACGTACATTGAAAACAATCGAAATAAGTCTTACTGCTGGAACTTTAAGACCTTGCTCAGAGGCTGCCACCCCCCCCCCCCCCATAATGAACTTGCCATCGCTTGCCTACCTGGTTGTTGTGGGGCATCCCGTACAAAGCCTCCACGAGGTCAGCAGCTCTCTTCAATAGAACCTCCTACAAAACAAACAATGAGCATTAAGAACATCTCCTCCCTGTTCTGGGTACTACTGGCGGAATGAGTTAGAGATTGAAAGAGGAATGGATGGATGCTGTGGACCTGCCCAATGAGGAGATGGAGAGGTTGAGAAAGAGAGAGAGGGCCACAGGAAAGGAGAACAGTACTGCTGGAAGGAAGTTTCAGGATTTGGACTAGGCAATGACAAAGGGCCAGCGATAGATCTACATAATTCCCTTAAATTGGTGTCACAGGTAGATAGGGTTGTAAAGAAAGCTTTTGGCACATTGGCCTTCATAAATCAGAATACTGAGCATAGGACTTGGGATATAATGGCAACATTGGTGAGGCCAGATTTGGAGAACTGTATGCAGTTTTTGTCATCTAACAACGGGAAAAATTTCAATAAAGAGAAAAGAGAGCAGAGAAAATTTACTAGGATGTTGCCCAAACGTCAGGAACTGAGCTCCATGGAAAGGTTAAAGAGGTTAGGGCTTTATTTCCTGGAGTGTAGAAGAATGAGGGGAGATTTGAGAGAGGTATTTAAAATTATGAGGGGCTAGATAAAGTAAATGTAGATATGTTTTTTTCCACTGAGAGTGAGTGAGATACAGAAGACATGGGTTAAGAGTGAAAGGGGAAAAGTTTAAGGGAACTTCACACAGAAAGTGGTGGGAGTATGGAATGAGCTGCCAGCTGCAGTGGTGAAAGTAGGCTCGATTTTGATATTAAGAAAAAATTGGACAGGTACATGGATGGGAGGGGTATGGTATGCGTACAGGTCAATGGGACTAGACAGCATAATAGTTTGAAACAGTCTAGATGGGCTGAAGTGCCTGTTTCTGTGCTGTAGTGATTTAAGGTTCTATATTTCCAATTCAGGTGGAATGGGATCCTGCAGTCAATGGTTTTATCCTGCACCTCGTTCCCTTGACATTCTAGGAGGTGGAGGTCAAGAAATTGGGAGATTTCTCGAGGAGTGAACAATTCCCATGAGTTATGTAGATGGCATCCACTGCACTAGCGGGAAGGGGTTGTTTTCTTTTCTTTTACAAGGATGATCCAGTGTATGATGCCTAAACAAGGGAGACTGCATCGGGATGGGGGAGGAGTTGGCGAGCATAGATTGGGAGGACAGGCTATATGGTGGGACTGTTGAGATACAGAGAAGGGCATTCAAAGAGATTTGGTTTCTATACTCCACGAAAGGAGGAAAGGGAAATGAGGGACTCATTGAAGAGCAGGTTCAAGATTGGGTAGCACTGGAGAAAGGGGTTGGCGCGAGGCAGCTGAGGGGAAGGGCAGCAAGAAAATAGATGAGCTCTCACCACTTTGTCTCACCTCCCAGTGGAAGTAAGACGATGTTGTCCCAATTCAAATAAAAGTTAAGGTGTAAAACACGAAAGTCTGGAGAAACTCAGCAGGTCAAACAGTGTCCTTTATAGAGCAAAGGTAAAGATACAGAAGCGGCGTTTTGGCCTTGAGCAAAATGTTGGCAGTTGCCTGAATAACATGGTTGGGGGGGGGCAGTGGTGGCGTAGGGGCAGAAAGAGGAGCATGGTCCCACAGGGAGGGATTGTTAGGTGGGTAAGGGAGGGAGGGCACACCAGCAAACAGAGGGAGGGAGGGATGGCTCTCTGAGTGGAGAGGGAAAGGGGTGGAGAGTGGGAGGAAAGAAGAATGAGGGATATGGAATAGAAGGAGGCTAACCAGAAACCAGAAAAGTCGATGCTTATGGCGTCCAGTTGGAGAGTGCCAAGACGGAAAATAACTTGCTCTTCAAATTTACGGGTGGCCTTGGTTTGTCAGTACATGAGGCCAGTGTGGAAGTAGGGTGCGAAATTGAAGTGGTCGGCCACTGGGAGATCCCTGTCACTAATGCAGACAGAGTGAAGGTGCTCAGCAAAGCGATCTCCTAGTCGGAATCCAGGCCCTCCAGTGTAGAGATGGCCACATTAGGAGCACCAGATTCAGTAGCTGACTCCCGCCGATACACAAGTGAAGTGAAACAGATACACAAGTGAGTGTTACCCTAGGCCAACATGGTCCTAGTTTCCCTGTCAAGCTTCCAAAGGAATTGTGCATGGAGAATGACATCATCCCATGCGCATCCAATGCAGAAGTCCTTGAGGCTGCGAGGGTGACTGATGCCTGGAAATACGTGGCTGAAATTCGAGACGGACACCATGCAAAGTGAATTCCTTTGCTTGCTCAATGTGCTCTGAGGGAAAATAATTTTCAGATGGATTGCTAAATAAATAGTTCCAGGTAATGTAATTTCTGGCCAATGCTCTCTGATGTTCTGGAAAGTGTGCACTCTGTTTAGACCTGAGAAAGAAACTTTTTTCATGATTGCAATCTTGGCTGGCGGATAAATCTTTCTTTCTAGGAGCGGTTCATTTGCTGAAAATCAAAATGCTACAGTCGCCAGCAATCCAGAATAGAAACATAAATTCCTAGAAACAGGCAGTATCCGCTGAGAGAGAAGCAGTTAACCCTTCAGCGGAACCAGGACAAAAATAAAAAGTTTCCAGCAGCTGTTGCTCTGAAGAAAGCACGTCAATGCCTTTACTTCCTCAGGAGCTTGCAGAGGTTTGGTAGGGCATCAGAATCTTTGGCAAACTTTTACAGATGTGCGGTGGAAAGTGTGCTAACCGGCTTGGATACCACAGGTGTTCTGAGGACCATCATGCACTGGGATTCTTTAAACACCTGATTGATACCATGCCAATTTCAAGCCCTGATCAATCAACTATTCTCTAACTGAATGAAACTGATTGAAGCTTTTGAAGCATATGGACAAGGATGAGGTTAGAGATGTTACTGCGATGGACTCACAAGTTGCATTTAATTGGTCTCAGGAGAGCATAGGAATTAAAGCCATTGTAACTTATTTTTGAAGGAGTTGGCTCAGCTTCAAAAAAGTGGAGAGAAGTTAATGGGCCATTGGAGGTTTTCTCAATGAGCAGTTGGAGGTTTGGTCAGTGGGAAGGTGGAGGGTCTGGTCAATGGGCTGTTGGAGGTTTGGTCAATGGGCAGGTGGAGGGTCTTGTCAATGGTCAAGGGGAGGGTCTGGTTGATGGAAATGTGGAGGGTCTGGTCAATGGGCCATTGGAAGTTTGCTCAATGGGCAGGTGGAGGATCTGGTCAATGGTCGAGGGGAAGGTCTGGTTAATGGCCAGTGGAGGATCTGATCAATGTGAAGGTAAAGGGTCTTGTCAAAGGGAAGATGGACGGTCTGGTCTATTGGGAGGGGGAGCATCTGGTCAATCAGCAGGTGAGCAGTGAATATCCAGGGCAGTTGATGGGAATGTGAGGAGAATGTGCAGTATTATTGTTGGTGTGCCTTATGGTCAAGGCAAATGTGGTGATCAACAGGCTTGTTTCTGTGCTGTGTGACTCCAAGGTTTCTGACAAGTTTACCTCAGGGCCATTGAAGATCATTAGATTCGGAGATGGAGGAAAGGAATCGGTAAACAGTTTCTGCAGAGAGAGAGTTGATTTGTCAGCTCGAGAGACCCTTGCCTGAAATAAAGGGTCCCGGACCTGAACCATTAACTGTTCCTCATTCCACGGATGCTGGGTGACCTGCTGAACATTTCCATCTTTTTTAACTTCAGATTTACAATATATTTTAAATTTAGACATTCAACATGACAACAGGCCCTTCCAACTCATAAGCCCGCAACACTCAAATAGGTGGATTAACCTAGTAACCCTGCGCATCTTGGGATGTGAGAGGAAACCGGCGCACCCTGAGGAACCCGGCGCTGTCATGGGGAGAATGTACCAACTCTTTACAGGCAATGGTGGATTTAAACCAGAGTTGCTAGAGCCCTAATGGCATTGCACTAACTGTGCCACATCCACAGTCATTTTGATTTTCACTCCGAGCAGAATTTTGATCCCACAATCTTCAGCATTTAAAATAAAGTTAGAACTAACTGGCTGGGGATTTTTCTGGGAAGAAAAAGGAGGAGCGTTTGTCAGCTCTTGGCCTGTACTCATTGGGATTTTGGAGAATGGTGGCGGGGTGGGGGGGAGTGATCTCATTGAAACATTTCAAATATTGAAACACATGCACAGAGTAGATGTAAAAAGGTTTGTTTTAAAATGGTGGGAGAGTCAAGGACAAGAGGGCACAGCCTTAGGCTTGAAGGGTGTCCACTTGCAACTGAGAGGTGGAGGAATTATTTAACCAGAGGGCGAAAAATCTGAGGGATTTGTGGCCAAGTCACAAGTCATTAGGTGTGTTTAAGGCAGAGGTTTTTGATTAGCCAGGGCATGGAGAAAAGGCCGGATAGTGGGAGTTGAGCAGGCTCGATGGGCTGAATGTCCTTTATCTGCTCCTCTGTCTTATGATCTTATGGTTTTATTCCAGGGAAGGTTGGACCATGCCTATAACTTGGACTGAAGCTCTGAATTATTCTGGTAATTTAATTTTTACCATTCTAGTTAGTGCATCTTATGTACTTGTGTGGCTGCATCAAGTAAGAATTTCAAACCTTGTGCATATGACATTAGGAATTGTCATATGTAGTCATAAAAGATTTGCCATTGGGCGGCACGGTTGGCGTAGCAGTTAGGACAACACCTTTACAGCCACAGCGATCGGGACCAGGGTTCGAATCCCATGCTCTCTGCAACGAGTTCTCCCCGTGCCTGTGTGAGTTTCCTCCCACCATTCCAAAGCATACCAGGGCTGTAGGTTAATTGGGAGGCACGGACTCGTGGCCTGTTAACGTGCTGTAGGTCTAAATTTAAATTTAAAAATTTAAATGAATTCTCATTGACATTGACATGATGTTCATGTGAGCTGATCACTGGTTTACAAAGACGATCATGTAATCAGTTACAGTGCATGACACAGGGACAGCACAAATTCATTTTAAATCACGCTTTGAACTCAAGCAATATTTTTAGAACATATATACCAATTTAAGCTTGACTTCCAAATTCACAGATTCTTGGGAAGGTTAAAATGATCACAAAGTTTGAGATGATCTTGAAGGGACGGGGATCAGTCTGACATTTAAAGGTAATCCAAACTGAAAAAAAGACGCTGACACCACCTGATCCCTAGGTACCATTCATTAAATTTATCCCAAGGCCGTAACCATAGCAACAATCCACACCACATTAGAAAGAGTTTGAACCTTGTCGATAAGGGCCTCCCAAATGTGCTCATGAAGAACTTGTTTGCTATGGTTCACATTACAATACAACGGATAAATACTTTTGAGGTTAATGAATCCTCTGTAATCGTTCACTCTTCCACCTGCAATTCATCCCTGACAATCCATTGTACGATGCATTATCCACTCAATTAATCCCATAAATAAATCAGTAAATGCCTCCAAGTGAAGCAGATATCAGCAATTTTCTGAACCAATCATATAAATCAGGCAGAGATTAGTTTCAATTGGCACCATGACCAGCGCAAACATTGTGGGCTGAAGGGCCTGTTTCTGAGCTATACTGTTCCAATGTTTTACTGGATTCCAGCCTGTAAGTCATTTCTCAGCA
Organism: Narcine bancroftii; assembly: GCF_036971445.1. Taxonomy (NCBI): domain Eukaryota; kingdom Metazoa; phylum Chordata; class Chondrichthyes; order Torpediniformes; family Narcinidae; genus Narcine; species Narcine bancroftii. The sequence goes on from NC_091471.1 coordinate 11,090,408, forward strand.
TTTATTGTTCTACATGTAAATGATTGACTCCTTGATAAGATTCCAGCCTGTAACTGATTATCGGTTATTCCTCATAGAACTACTCAAAGCTCCTGATTAGGACCTCGTCTGTAAATCACTCCTGAATATTTATTATCCTTTAACTACTTGCTTAGGCCTGAGTGTTATTAACGCCAGAGTATCTGACACATAGAAACCTCTTGTTACTTTTTATTAGATCCTATTCTGTATCTCACTCCATAGTCTGTTATTCTACATATAAATGTCACAAGTCCGTTCATTGGATTGTAGCCTGTAAAACCAGTATCTAAGCTATATATACTTTATGATTAGATTCCAGCCGATAAATCTCTCTGCCCTATTGCTCTTCATGTGAACCAACTGTCCCCCTTGATAGATTCCGGCTGATAAACCCAGCATCTATAACATATCTAAACCATGTCAACCCCTTAATTAGATTTTAGCCTGTTACCCACTCCAGAGTAACTACAATTTTCTTCAAGAAACATCTGCATCCCCAAATGTGGTAGATTTGACCACACCAAAAACTCACCTAAAAATCAGAATACTTGGTCATTATTCCCATGAGAACTTTCTCATTGAGTCATACAGAACACGGAAACGTCATATCCACGCTGATCTTTTCCCATCTGCAACTTATCCCATTTGCCTACATTAGAACCGTTGAAATAGAGCATTACACCACGATGCTGTGTCGACCTATTGAACCATGGAACATTACAGCGCAGAAACAGGCCCTTCTAGTCTGTACCAAACAATTTCATTTTTGCCTAGTCCACTGACCTGCACCCAGTCCATAGCCCTCTGTACCTCTCCCAATCAACTGTCCAAATTCTTCTTAAATGTTGAAATTGAGCCTGCGTTCCCCACATCAGCTGACAGCTCATTCCACACTCCCACCACTTTCTGAGTGAAGAAGTTCCCCTTCACGTTCCCCCTAAACTTTTCCCCTTTCACTCTTAACCCGTGTCCTCTGGTTTGTATCTCACCTACCCTCAGTGGAAAAAGCCAATCTACATTTGCTCTGTCTATTTCCCTCATAATTTTAAATACTGCTATGAAATCTCCCCTCATTCTCGACGTGCCAGGGAATAAAGTCCTAACCTGTTTAACCTTTCCTTGTAACCCAGTTCCTGAAGTCTGAGCAACATCCTAGTAAATCTTCTCTGCACTCTTTCTATCTTATTGATATCTTTCCTGTAGTTAGGTGACCAAAACTGCACACAATTCTCCAAATATGGACTCACCAATGTCTTAAACAACTTTACCCTAACATCCCAGCTCCTACAAAATGCTTTGATTTATGAAAGCCAATATGCAAAAGCTGTCTTTACGACCCTATCCACCTGACACAACTTTCAAGGAATTATGTGCCTGTTGTCCCAGATCCCTCTGTTCTACCACACTCCTCAGTGCCCTACCATTCACCGTGTACGTCCTTTCTTGGTTTGTCCTTCCAAAATGCAAAACCTCACACTTGTCTGCGTTAAATTCATTTGCTCTTTTTCAGCCCATTTTTGCAGCTGGTCCAAATCCCTTTGCAAGCTTTGAAAATTCAACCCTTCCTACCTTATTACCCTCTATTTTTCTTTCATTCATGTGCCTAAGATTTTGTTAAATGCCCCTATTTCTGTCTATACCTTACGTATTTGTGTCTGTCTAAATGCCTCATAAACATAGAAATTATATCACATTCCACCAGCTTTTCTGGCAGTGAGTTCCACATGGCATTGTGGAATCACACAGCAGGGAACAGGCTCTTTGGCCCACTTTATTCAGACTGCCATTCAGGGGTACTCCCAAGCCTGGATTAAACATTGAGCAAAATAAGCACGTGCTGAGGGAACCAAGGGAAGGTATGTGGGAGGGGGAAACACAATTTTTTTCCAGTGCCAGATTTACCATGGTACAGCTAAACCAGGGCCCCACAAAAAAGGGGCCCCTACAATAAATGAAAAAAAAACACACACACACACACACACACACACACACACACACACACACACACACACACACACACACACACACACACACACACACACACACACACACACACACACACACACACACACACACAAAGAGGCAATATTTAATATAGTTGTGGGTCCGGCCAGGAAGAAAACTGAATACTTAATCTATTATTTCACGTTCAGCACTTACTGAGTCTTAATGTCTTGTCAGTTCGTCAATGGAATGGTTGAGGGTGAACCATTGTTGGCCTGTGCTTAAGGCAACATTTGGCCTTAATCCAGCCCTGGCTATCTCCACTTGCCTGCATTTGGTCCATATATCCCTCTGAGCCCTTCCTGTCTGTCCTAATGACTTTTGTATGCCAATATTGTGCCCGCTACTACAGTTTCCTCTAGGAGCTCGTTTCAGATACGGACCAACCTCTAAGTGAGAAGGTTGCCCCTCAAGTCGCTCTTCAATCTATCCCCTCTCACCTGAAACTGATGCCTTCTAGTTCTGGAGTCAGTCACCCTGTGAAAATGAGCATAATTTATGCAGGGTAGTGGTCGAGGCTGGTACAATGGGGACATTTAAAAGACTTAGGCAGGCACATGGATGCAAGAAAAATAGAGAGTCATGGGTGTGAGGTGGGGAAGGTTTCGATGGTTTATATACATGGGTCGGCACAACATGGTGGGCTGAAGGCCCTGTACTGTGCTGTAATATTCTATGTTCTATATCTCTGGGGTGGTATGGTTGGCTTAGCAGTTAGCGCAACACCTTAACAGCGCTAGTGATCGAGACCGGACTGGGGTTCGAGTTCTGCACTGTCTGTCTGTAAGGAGTTTGTACGTTCTCCCAGTGTCTGTGTGTGCTTTTCCTAACGGCTCAGGTTTCCTTCCACCATTCAAAACGTAAGTGGGGGATGGGGGTGAAGGTTAATGGGGTGTAAATTGGGTGGGATGGACTCATTGGCTGAAATGGCCTGTTACCGTGCTATATGTCTAAATTTTAAAAATGCCCCTCAGGATCTTATAAACCTCTATAAGGTCACCCCTCAGTCTCCGAGACTTTAGAGAATATAGGCCAAACTGTTCTAACCTCTCCCTATTATACAAACCCTCTCGCTCCAGCAACACCTTGGTGAGTCTTCTCTGCAGCCCATTAAACACCGCAATGAAGATATCAACCTCTCTCTGTGTAAAAAAAAGTCCCCTCAGATCTTCTATAAAACCTTTTTCTCCCAACTTAAACCTGTGCCCACTTGTTTTTGATTCCCCTATTTTGTCTTTCTATCTGATCTATCCCTCTCACAATCTTCTGTATTTCTATCAGTTTAAGGGAGATGTACGGTGCAAGTATTTGACGCACAGTGCCTGGTGTAGTGGTGGAAGCAGATAAAATAGTGGTGTTTAAGAGGCTTCCAGATTGACAGATGAAGGGGATGGGGAGATATCTATCAGGTACAAACAGTGGAGTTTTAGTATGACTTGAACATCATATTCATCACAAACTCGTGGACTGAAGGGCCTGTTCCTGTGCTGTTCTATAATCTGGGTCAGCCTCCTTTGTTCCAGTAGCAACAGCTCTTCAATGAGGACTTCACTGGCAGTAAAGTCGCTCGAGGCACTCTGGAGTCTTGACACTCATTTACTAAAGAGGGGATGCAGGTCACAGGAAGGAACTTCTCGTTGCTGACGTGCAGTGTGACACAAGTGAAGTCATGTGGCCCACCTTCATAAGTGCCGTCAACGATTCCGTTCAAGCCTCAAAAGGAAAAAAGAGCCTCTTCAAGCCTGAGGATTCACAGGATGTAGATTTAATACACACACCTGCACTGGCCTACAGCAGGGTGCAACCACTGTACCTGCAGGCAACCTGGGAGGCTGGCTGGCCCCACCTACCAGCTGTCAATCATTGGTCCGTATAAAGACTCGAGCTGGCCCCTTCGGGGACAGTCAGACACATGGATCAAGCAAAGATACTGAGACTGGTGGGTACAAGTTTAAGCTAATTAAAGCCTGTGGAACAATCTGAGAACTTTGCGTAAGAATTACTCACACAGCAGCGCTCACAAGCAGATGGCCAGGAGATTCAAAACATTTGATTTCCCTCAGAAGGGGTGTCCAGAACGAAGGAGTACAGTTTCCGAATGAGAAGTCACACTATTTAGGTACAGAGACGAGAAGGAATTTTTTTCTCCCTCTGAACCTTCCTTATCCACAATCCTACCCAAATATCTTTAAAGTGTACCCACCTCCACCACTTCCTCTGTCAGCTCGCTTCATTTCCAGACCACTCTCTGCGTAAAAGAGTTTGCCCCTTAAGCCCCTTTAAAGTCTTTCCTTTCTCACCTTAAATCCATGTCACAGGATCTTGGAGCAGAAATAGGCCAATTGGCCCATCGAGTCCGCTCTGCCAGTCATGTCCTGACTGATCAAATTTCTGTCAATCTCGGTCTTAAATACACCTCGCTTCCACAACCGTCTGTGGCAACAAGTTCCACAGACTCACGACCTTCTGGATAAAGAAATATCTGTTGTAAATTGTTGGGAAACAACCTGCTTTACTGCCTTACTTTTCGAACACTATTTATTGCTATAGTTATTTTCATTTTTTTATAATAATGTAGTAAGATTGTTATAAACATGTAAGTTTGCACTAAAATGCTGCCGCAAAACACCGAATTTCATGACTTATTGGCGACAATAAATCCTGATTCTGATTCGGACCTTGCCACATCTTTTTACTTCATCATTTTAAATGTCTCGATGAGGACCCCCAGAGCCAGCAGAAAAATTATGGAGTAAAACGTGAAAGTCCTCAAACACTGTGATTGCCGTAAAAACAATGCTGAAAAATCCCAGCAGGTCCAACAGTGTAGAAAAGATAACCAACAATTCGGGTTTGAGCCCTTCATCAAGGTACCATATGTATAATTCCATGATATGAATGTGGAAGCAAGTGCTGTGGCAGCTTGAAACATACCTCAGCAATCAGAGGAGTTCTAACCTTTCATTATGCCAATTGAGAAATTACAGGGTTGTGAAATACTCACAGCCTCACTGCAGCTGAAAGAGGGTTATTATTTATAATTTTGATGTTTGTTTAAATTAACTGGGGACATTGCCTGGCTTTGGCTCTGAGCTCGCCGTGGTTAGCTTTTATCCATCCTTGATGCTATCTATTCAATGCTGCGTCAAGCCCAGCTCACTGCCAATGCCAATACATGAAAGTGCTGGAGAAGCTTAACGGCTCATGCAGCATTCAGGAAGAAAGCACGACTGCCTCAGGAGTTTACAGAGGTTGGGTAAGACATCGGAAACCCTGGCAAACTTGTGCAAAAGTGTGGTGGACTGGCTGCATCGCTGCCCGGTAGGGGACCACCAACACCTCTGAGTGGAAATCCCTGCAATAGGTAGCGGACACCGCCCAGGACCTCACTGGCAAAACTCTGCCCACCACTGAGGACATCTACAGGGAATGTCGCTGTTGGAGAGCAGCAGCAATCATCAGGGATCCACACCTCCCAGCACATGCTCTGATCTTGTTGTTGCCATCAGGAAAGAGGTACAGGGGCCACAAGACTCGCACCACCAAGTTCAGGAATAGCTGCTCCCCCTCCATCATCAGACTCCTCAATGGCAACCTCAATCGGAGATTCATTTGAGGACTCTTACTTGGCTCATTATTTTTTAATTTTTAATTTAGACATACAGCACAGTTACAGGTCATTTTGGCCCATGAGTTCATGCCACCCAATTTATATCCAATTAACCTACACCCCCCTGGTACATTTCAAATGTACCGGGGGTGTAGGCTACTTGGGTATAAATTTATGACTGATTTTTTTTTTGGTATTGCACAGTCTGTTTGTTTATATTACTTTCCTTGTTTAAAATTCTCTCTTTTGTCTTCCTATCTTTTTCTTGAATAGAGTTTACAGTTAGCGATAAGTAGAAATTTTGCCTGGCCCACAGGAAATATAATCTCAGGTTTGTCTAGAAAAGGGTAGTCAATATTTTAGACCTGAACCCTTCTTCAAGGTATGAGCAAAAAATAGGCAAGCACCTGAATAAATAGGTGGGGGGGGGGAGGGCAGAAGAGGAGGTTATCGAGGAAGGGCCAACACAAGCTTACAAGGAGTGTCCTCTGTGCCCTTTTATCCTGGGAGGATATCTGTTTAAGGTGAGGGGAGGAAAGTTTCAGGGAGATCTTGTGGCAAGTCTTTTTTTACACCGAGGGTAGGTTATGCCATGGAATGATGTGCCAGGGATGGTTCTATATTCAACAAAAGTAGCGGTGCAGTCGATATCCCATTGACAAATGTGCTGGAGAGTTCTCAGGCAGGTCACACAAGTCAAGGGAAACTTTAGAGAGCATCAGTCAATGTATCTGGATCCTTGGGAGGCCTGGGAACAGAAATGGAAACCACAGGGCTAAAGATGGCGGTGAAGGAAGTCGCCAGGAAAAGGGCATGTGGCTGGGAGGTGACTTTGGGTGATCACGTGGTTGTAGAGCTTGAGGGTAGCAGGGATCACAGAGGGTGCTGTGAGACAAACCCTCACAGAACTCACTGCGAAGGGAGGAGGAGAATCTCTTCAGGGCAGGTATCTCTCAAAGAGACTTCGCGGTGGAGAAGCCTGTCGGGTCTGTGCGGAGTGTAAACCCCCCGTTTATTCCGCACCCCCCCCCCCCCAGGCCCACGTTGTAAAGGCTACTCGGCCTTTTGAGCGTCTCGGATTGGACTTCAAAGGGCCACTGCCTTCCACGAACCGTAACGTCTACTTCCTCACGGTAGTGGACGAGTACTCACGCTTCCCTTTCGCCATCCCTTGTCCGGACACCTCCACAGCCACCGTCATCAGGGCATTGGGACATATATTCACCATTTTTGGCTACCCCGCCTTCATCCACAGTGACCGGGGGTCTAGTGTCATGAGCGATGAGCTACACCAGTATCTGACGGTGAGGGGTATCGCAATCAGTCACACGACAAGCTATAACCCAAGAAGAAATGGGCAAGTAGAAGATGAGAATGGGGTGGTCTGGAAGGCAGTCCTCCTGGCTATCAGGTCAAAAGGGTTGGCCATTGAGTTCTGGCAGGACACCCTGCCTGAGGCACTCCATGCCATTCGGTCACTGCTGTGCATGGCTACCAACGAGACCTCTCACAAACGTCTGTTCTCATTCCCCAGATCAGCGACTAGAAATTCCCTCCCAGCATGGCTCACGTACCCAGGACCGGTGCTTCTGCGTAAGCACGTACAGACACACAAGGCTGAAGCCCTGGTGGAGCAGGTTTTCCTCCTTCATGCAAACCATAACTAAGTTCGGCAGTGGCAGGGAGGACACCGTCTCAACCAGGGACCTGGCACCAGCAGGAGCACCCACCACACCACACCACCCTCCAACCCAGGACGACGCTGACCGGGCATACATCCCCGTCCCCATGCAGCTATGGAACATGCAGGGCCTCCTTGTCCACCAGGGGCCCGCTTCAGTCTTAGGAGACGAACCCGTCCCCCCACCCATCCAATACGACCCGCATATGTCGACCCCGGCCCCCCTGGCCACCCCTCAATGCGGCCCACACTAGCCACACACACCCCTGCCGCCAGCCCTCCCACTTCCTCTCTGACCAGTGACCAGGAGCCAGTCCTACGACGGGCACAGAGATCCCGGCAGCTGCAGAATCGTCTCAACCTGTAAATAGTGGGTGCGATTCCTTGTTACTGCCCCCCCAGGACAATTTTAAAGAAGGGGGGTGAATGTGGTGGTCCACCACCGGCCTACTGCAGGGGGCAACCTCTGTACCTGCAGGAGTGTAAGGGGACAGATCAACACCTGGCCGGCTGCCAAACAGTCAGCCTGAATGGATCAAGCCCCACCCGGTCGGGTGTCAATCACCCTCCGGGATATAAACCTCCCGAAGTCTTACACAGAGTTACTGCAGCTACAGCCAGCCTGCCTCTGTGGGTCTTTGTGGATGAAAGCCTGTTGTACAGTCTTTACCTTGTGTGTGTCTGATTCTGTCTAACAGCGCACCACAGCCTGTTATACAGTCTTCTTGAGTTTTGTGTTTGTTTGCTGCACTTACAGGGGTTTGGGTGTAACAGCCTTCTTGGGGATTCTGAGGGTGGGAGTCACAGGTATAGGGGCGGGCCAGCCCATACAGTACATTCACACAGACAGTGGTAATAACTATATAATGGTTCCACCACATACCCCTCATAATTTTGTATTACCCTTCACAGTCACCTCCTTAATCTGAGATCTTGCAAGATGGTCCCACAGGAATGGAAACACCCTCTCAGCCCTTACCCTGTCAATGAAGATCACTTCTCATTCTTCTGCTAGCCCAGCCCCTCCAGAGTCCCTACCTGTTTAATCAAATGACCACACATAGATAACCAGGATTGTCCCAGTTCCTCAAATGGGGTGGGGGGGGGGGGTGTCATTGGAGAGCAAACCGGGTTGCAGTGTTACCGGAGTATAGGAATAAGGATACCTTACTGCAGTTGTACAGAGCCTTGGTGAGACCCCACCTGGAGTATTGTGTGCAGTTTTGGTCACCTTATCTAAGGAAGGATGTTCTTGCAATGGAGGGAGTGCAGAGGCGATTCACCAGGCTGATACCTGGAATGGCAGGAATGACTTAGGAGGAAAGATTGCGCAAATTGGGATTGTACTCGCTGGAGTTTAGAAGATTGAGAGGGGATCTCATAGAGACCTATAAAATTCTGGCAGGACTGGACAGAATGGATGCGGAAGGGATGTTTCCGATGGTAAGGGATGTTTCTGATGGTAAGGGAGTCCAGAACCCGGGGCCATGGTTCGAGGATAATAGGAAAACCATTTAGAACCAAGATGAGGAGGAATTTCTTGACCCAGAGGATGGTGAATCTGTGGAATTCATTCCCACAGAGAGCAGTAGAGGCAGGTTCATTGAATATATTTAAGAGGGAATTAGATATAGTTCTTCAGTATAAGGGAATTAGGGGTTACGGAGAGAAGGCGGGGACGAGGTACTGAACTTTAAGATCAGCCATGATCTCGTTGAATGGCGGAGCAGGCTCGAAGGGTCGAATGACCTACTCCTGCTCCTATCTTCTAGGTTTCTATGAAAGCCCTGTAGGTGCTATAATTGAAGTGAAAATGCAATGCTGGAGAAACCTAGCAGCTCAAACAGCTTATTTCACATCACCAAGATAAACACTTCGGGCTTGATCCCTTCATCAATGTACGGAAAAACGTAGGCAGGCATCCAAATAAAATGGGGGGGGAGGGGTAGGTGAGGAACATAGTCCCACAGGCAAAAGGTAATAGGTGGAGAAAGGAGGGAGGACGTACCAGCAAACAGGGAGCAGGGGGATGGCTCTGGTTCTGAGAATGGAGAGGGAAGGAGGGTGTAGGGTGGCTATTCCAAAAGGGCATGGTCACAGGTTTTTCACAGAGTTGGTTTTGCAATACCGTTTAAAAATCATTAAAAATATATGCATTTTTTGAAACACACTGTGGGCCTATGTATATAGTAACCTATGACAATGCCCTCCTTTTGGAATGGCCACCCTCAGTGGCAAGCTGGAGGAAAGGAGACAGTGGGATGGGGGAGAGAGGGAGAATGCAGTGTTTTCAGTGCGGGGTCCCATGAGAGTCCAGTATGGCTGTAGTGAGACGCCCATGATTATACTTCAGCCCCCTTGAAATAAGGGCTGACATTGCACTAGCCTTCTGTATAAACTGCACTCTTATGCAGGTTGATACAGGTGATAATTCACCAGTAGGTTAATTACTTGAGGAGAGACTGGGCTTGGAGAATGATAGACAATATCATTGAACTGCATGGGAGAGAAGTGGGGCCATTCCTCCCACCTTGTCCATCATGTGCATGGTCACCTAATCCTATTCATTTTGATTAGGACTGTATCTCTCTGCTTTTCCTATCCAAGCACCTTATGTCCTGTCTGGACTGTCTTCCACCAGACCCTCTTTCCTCCAGCTCCCCTTTGCCCTCTGCCCTCCTCCTAAAACATTTCCGCTTTTTTCTCTTCAAAACCCCCCCCTTCCCTTACCCCTCTGCCTTCCTTCTGCCCCTCCTCCGCCCCTCCTCCTACCTCTGCTTGACTTTTCATCAGTCTACCTAACGAAAAGCCCCAGGCCCAAAATGTTGGCGCCCCTTTACTTCCCATGGATGCTGCGTAACCTGCTGGGTTTCTCCAGCAAGTGGGAGTATTGTAGCTAAATCGGACTAGCCCTGAAGGTTAACTTGGTCATATTTCAGGCATATTGTAAGAGAACATACATGACATCATATACAACACCACTGAGATTTACTTTCCTGCAGGCCAGACAGAATTTCTACTTAATGGCAGTGCAATAAAAAACAGACTCAAAGTATGCATGTAAACAAATAAAGGAATTTAAACAACTGACTGTACCGTACAGAGAGAGAAGAAAAATCAATGAAGTGCAAAAGTAAGAGCTCTTTAATTATGTCTCTGAGTGAGTTAGTTGTTGAGGAGTCTGATGGTGGAGGGGTAGCAGCCTGGTTGTATGAGTCCTGATGGCAGCAGCGAGAACAGAGCGTGTGCTGGATGGTGTGTTTCCTTGATGATTGCTGCTGCTCTCCGACAGCAGCGTTCCCTGTAGATGTTGTCAATAGTGGGAGGGTTTTACCTGTGATGCCCTAGGCTGTGTCCACTACCTTTTGTCAGGCATTACATTCAGGGCTATGGGTGCCCCCATACCAGTCTATGATACCACACTTTCCACCGCACATCTGTAGAAATTCGTCAGTTTTCCGATGGTACCAGATCTCCGCAAACTCCTGAGGAAGTAGAGGGCCTGTTCCATGCTATTTGTCTCTTATGCTTCGTTGACATTCTGTAGTCCAGGTCCTTCCTGTTACATTCCGAGGCACTGAACTAATTTCACTGCCTGTGCTTGTACTGCTCTCCCCCGAGGCGAGAGAGCTCATTAAGGACACAGTGCAATTTGTCACAACCACTTGACTAAACAGAATTTAATAAAAGATTTTTAATTCGGTGCACATGACACTGGCTCACCCACACAAAGAGCGGAGGCCACAGATGATGTCTGGCTGGCTGGATGGATCTAGTGTGGAAAGATTATATTAGCTCCATCGGAGAGTGGGTTAACATATTCACATAATCCATCTGTTTTCAGTTGAATGTCCAATCTTCGGGGCCAAGGCAACTGCAGTTTACATTAAATTTGATCTCTCACCACAGCAACCCAGTGTTTCCACAGGACATGAGCTGTCCTGCCAATGGGCTGGACAGGTTTCTCTCTTGAGCTAGCCCAAGTACAGTGGGCTGATCTCATTCCATGAGCTAATTCAAGGACAATGGGCTGAACTGCCTCCTTCCATGAGCTAGTCCAGGGACTAATCACTGAATGGTCTGCATCCACAGTTACACAAATAATAGCTGTTATTTTAAAATTGTTCTCTTGTCTGTTTACATTTTCATTTCCAGGGGAAAGGCCATTCTTTCTCTTCATGGATTATTTAAATGACTTGATCAGATAATACCGAGAAGCCTCAAATCCCACAGACTGATGCTCTCTCCCTGGCAAGCTCACCTTGAACACTTCCTCTAACAATCACCTCGCTAACCCCCCCCCCCACCCAACTCCCCGCAGAAGGGCCTCAGCCTGCATAACCGGTAACGTGTTAGAGTGATGGTGGGGGTGAGGAAGGGAGCAGTGGGGTGTGGTGAGGGGAACGAGTTACTTCACGTAGAACATTACAGCACAGTACAGGCCCTTCAGCCCACGATGTTGTGTTCACTTTATATAAACCTACTCCTCAACAATCTAATCCATAGATTTTCAAGGTGGAGCATTCATCCCATCGATGGGGCAGGGGAATATTTTGGTGGGGCACAGGGATTAAGAATACTTTATTGGGGCGTAGGAATATTTTGGGAAGTAATTTAAAAATTGGTTTGAATAAAATAAACTCATTATGTTGGTGTGAAAGATGAGACTGGGCACCACTGTGATAGCACATCACGATCGTGGTAACTTCCAAGTAAAATCACTTGATTCTTTTTATTTTCATACCATGTGCTTTTGCTTTTCTGAGGTTTCTCTTGTTTTAACTGTTGTTATTCTTGGTTAACATTATAATTATATTTTTTCTGACAGTGACGAGGATTCCAAATGATCTCAACAATCGTGTCTCCGTCCAGACCCCTTTACTTTTTCAGTTCAGTAGTGAGTGAGTCCTGTATCTGTATGTATCTTTGTGCCCTAGCGTATTGATGGGGGGGAGGGGGAGGTGAGGTGGGGGTTCCACCTCAGGTACCAGCCTGAGGGGGGGTCACCAAAATCGGTAAAAAATAGGGGACCCCAGAAAGTAAAGCAAAAGGTTAGTGCAGTTTGGATGCCCTCTCTGCAAGAAAAAAGGTCAGAAGACACACTAGTGTTGTTTTCATGTTTTTTTTAGGGTCAATATTCTTCCTTTGATTCAATCATTACATTTTTCAATTCTAAGACATAATAATATATTGATTAATCTGTTTCAGGGAGCTCATGCCGTTGCATTAATCTGTTTCAGGGAGCTCATGCCGTTGTATATTCAAAGTGAGCAATTCAAGCAAGCAAAAATGTTTGTCAATATTCACTGCTGTTCTTGAAGTTTGGGTTTATACCTGCTGTACACGATGAACGTGCACCTTTTTGCCTAATATGCCAACAGACTTTGACAAATGTATCAATGAAAGCAGGCCGTCTTGAAGCTCATTTGAGGGTAAAACATCCTAACCATGTCAATTTGAAATTGGAACATTTTAAATCACTGAAAGAGAAGTTTGAAAATAGATTCAAAAATCACTTCATTATTCGCGGCACAAACTACAGCCCTGAATCGTACCCTTGCAATGAAATTTCTCTGCCGGCAGCAAAACATGGGAAGAATCGTACGATTAGGGAGGAACTGATTAAACCCGCAATATCATCGCATCTCAAAACAGTTCTGTAAAAGGATGAGAAAGATATCCGAGCAACACCATCGATAATAGTCCTGTCTGCAACACAATAGATGACAAAGGTCAAGACATTGAAAAAATAGCTTATTGAGAAGTTGAAATTGTATAAGTTCTCAATACAACTGGATGAATCTACAGTACATCTACAGCCATTGCTGGTGGACTTAACTGAAGTTCCAGTGTAAAACCAAAAGGAGTTATCTGATCGAAAAGAAATAACCAAACTCAACTACTAAGCAGGGGAACTATTGATACATTTTCCATCGTCTTACTTTGTAGAATGTGTCTTCAGTGTTGTTAGTGACTTGCTACAAGCTAAGAGAAGCCGAATGGAAATGACAAAACGTGGAGATTTAAGGTTGAAACGAACAAAATTAGTCCCTTGAATCAAAAAAAATCTGCAGCCAGCGTCAGGGGCAAGGTTCCCACTGAAGTGGTGACAATTGTTGAATGTGTGTTTGAGATGGCTGACATATTGAAGCAGTTGTTGAATATGATATATGTGTTCCAGTGAATTCCCAACCTTAATTGCATTGAAATACACTTACAACTTCTTCTGAATATATAACTTTTTTCTGTTCATGGTGGGGTGTACATTTAAAAAAAAAAATGAAAGTGGGGCTTAGGGCAATAAAAGGTTGAGAACCCCTGATCTAATCCTTTCCTACCTCACACCCTTAACCCTCTATTTTTCTTCCATTTAAGTGCCCGTTGAAAAGTCCTTTGAATGTTTCTATTGTACCAGCCTGCACCACCACCCTCCCCGGAAATGCATTCCACGCACCCACTACTTTCTGGGTACAAAACCTACCTCTGACATCTCCCTTAAAATTTCCTCTACTCACATTGAACAGATGATCTCTAGCCTTGGCCATGGTCACTCAGGAAAAAGGTGCTGGCTGTCAACCCTATCTATCCCCCTCATCTTCTTATATATCTCTATTAAGTCACCTATTGTCCTTCAGTGTTCGATGTTTTCCATGACAGGTAACTTGCTTTCTCTGTCAGTACCACACCTGGCTATTTTTAAATTAAAAAAAAATTAAATCTAGACATACAGCACGGTAACAGGCCCTTTCAGCACAGAACCAATTACTCCTGATTGACCTACAAACACCCGTACATTTTAGAAGGGTGGAAGGAAACTGGAGCACCCGGCAGAAACCCACGGACACGGGGAGAACGTACAAATTCCATACAGGCAGCGCCAGATTCGAACCCTCGTCACTGGGGCTCTCTAGCATTGTGCTAACCGCTACATTCACTGTGCCACACCTTATAATGTAAGTCAACTGACTGGGATATTAAACCTTAGAATCATAAGGCTTAAATTAAAATTTATAATTCACATTAAGCCCAGTATGAACAAATTTATTTTTGTCTACGTACATTGCAAACAATCAAAATAAGATGTTCGCTGTGTCAACCCAGGAAAAAGGTGCTGGCTGTCCACTCTATCGAAGCCTTCATAATCTTGTATAGCTCTATAAAGTCATCTCTCATCCTTCGTCTTCTACTTTCTTCATAATAGATCAACCTCTCAGTCTGGGATGTGTTTTTATTACCCATCCATTGCCAAACTGAAGCTCCCTGCAAATTGGAGCTTCCATCTGGGCAACCGACAACCAGATGGCATTAATATCAACCTGAGTCTCTCTCTCCTTCTCTCTCTTTCCCTATCCCTCTGTCTCTTTTCCCCAAGCTCCCCACCCCCTTCCCTTCCCTCTTCTATTCTCTTTCCTTCAGCCTTTTTTCTTTCTTGTCTACCCTCACATCTGGTCCACCTATGACCGTAGAACATTACTGCACAGAATCAGGCCCCTTCAGCTTCTCATCCTTGCTGAACCACTTATTTTCACCTCGTCCCACTGAGTGCACCCAGTCCATGGCCCTCCTTACCTCTCCCATCCATGTACCTATCCAAATTTTTCTTAAATGTTAAAATTGAGCCTGCGTTCACCAATTCAGCTGGCAGTTCCACACTCCCACCACTCTCTGTGTGAAGACATTCCACCTCATGTTCCCCCTAAACTTTTCCACTTCCACTCTTAACCCATGTCCTCTGGTTTGGATCTCACTGACCCTCAGTGGAAAAAGCCGACCTACATTTATTCTGTCTAGCCCCCCCTCATAATTTTAAATACCTCTATCAAATTTCCCCTCATTTTTCTACGTTTCAGGGAATAAAGTCTTAACCTGTTTTACTTATCCCTGTATTTCAGTTCCTGGATTCTGGGCAACATCTTAGTAAATCTTCTCTGCACTCTTTCTATCTTATTGATATCTTTCCTGTAGTTAGATGTCCAAATTTGGCCTCACCAATGCCTTATACAACTTTATCATAACATCTCAACTCCTCTTTCTTTCTTCTTCTTTCTTCTTCTTTGGCTTGGCTTCGTGGACGAAGATTTATGCAGGGGTAATGTCCACGTCAACTGCAGGCTCGTTTGTGGCTGACAAGTCCGATGCGGGACAGGCAGGCACGGTTGCAGCGGCTGAAGGGGAAAATAGGTTGGTTGGGGTTGGGTGTTGGGTTTTTCCTCCTTTGTCTTTTGTCAGTGAGGTGGGCTCTGCGGTCTTCTTCAAAGGAGGTTGCTGCCCGCCAAACTGTGAGGTGCCAAGATGCACGGTTTGAGGCGATATCAGCCGACTGGCGGTGGTCAATGTGGCAGTCACCAAGAGATTTCTTTAGGGAGTCCTTGTACCTCTTCTTTGGTGCACCTCTGTCACGGTGGCCAGTGGAGAGCTCGCCATATAACACGATCTTGGGAAGGCGATGGTCCTCCATTCTGGAGACGTGACCCACCCAGCGCAGTTGGATCTTCAGCAGCGTGGATTCGATGCTGTCGGCCTCTGCCATCTCGAGTACTTCGATGTTAGGGATGAGGTCGCTCCAATGAATGTTGAGGATGGAGCAGAGACAACGCTGGTGGAAGCGTTCTAGGAGCCGTAGGTGATGCCGGTAGAGGACCCATGATTCGGAGCTGGGTATGACAACGGCTCTGTATACACTAATCTTTGTGAGGTTTTTCAGTTGGTTGTTTTTCCAGACTCTTTTGTGTAGTCTTCCAAAGGCGCTATTTGCCTTGGCGAGTCTGTTGTCTATCTCGTTGTCGATCCTTGCATCCGATGAAATGGTGCAGCCGAGATAGGTAAACTGGTTGACCGTTTTGAGTTTTGTGTGCCCGATGGAGATTTGGGGGGGCTGGTAGTCATGGTGGGGAGCTGGCTGATGGAGGACCTCAATTTTCTTCGCTAGGATTCTCCTAAATAGAATAATACCTAGTTTCGCTGAGAATGTTCTCCCAGAATCACAGTGCGGCTTTCGTGAAAACAGAGGAACTACTGACATGGTCTTTGCCCTCAGACAGCTCCAAGAAAAGTGCAGAGAACAAAACAAAGGACTCTACATCACCTTTGTTGACCTCACCAAAGCCTTCGACACCGTGAGTAGGAAAGGGCTTTGGCAAATACTAGAGCGCCTCGGATGCCCCCCAAAGTTCCTCAACATCGTTATCCAACTGCACGAAAACCAACAAGGCCGGGTCAGATACAGCAATGAGCTCTCTGAACCCTTCTCCATTAACAATGGTGTGAAGCAAGGCTGTGTTCTTGCACCAACCCTCTTTTCATTCTTCTTTAGCATGATGCTGAAACAAGCCATGAAAGACCTCAACAATGAAGACGCTGTTTACATCCGGTACTGCACGGATGGCAGTCTCTTCAATCTGAGGCACCTGCAAGCTCTCACCAAGACACAAGAGCAACTTGTCCGTGAACTACTCTTTGCAGATGATGCTGCTTTAGTTGCCCATTCAGAGCCAGCTCTTCAGCGCTTGACGTCCTGCTTTGCGGAAACTGCCAAAATGTTTGGCCTGGATCTCAACTCCTATACCCAATACAAAGGCCAATATGCCTATTAGCTTGTGTTTCTCCACCTGCCCCTTCTTTCCTTCTCACCCCTTCCATCTCACTTTTTTCTTCAGACACTTGTCTGCTTTTCCTTAAGACCTGAAATGTTGATTACATTTTACTTCCTGTTGGTGCTGCGTGAACTGTTGAGTTTCTCTGGCACGTTTGTGCATTGCACTTGACCCCAGCATCTGCAGACTTTCTTGTTGAACAACATGCATGATGCTCTCTGCAATGAGCAATGGTGAAGAACTTTAAGACTTGCCTTGCCATTACAAGAGCAGGTTTGAATCCAGCACTGACTATAAGGAGATTGTACGTTCTCCCTCATCTCTGTGTGGGTTTCCTCCAGGCGCTCTGGTTTCCTACAAAATATACAGTCCTTGTAGGTTAATTGGTGTAGTATTTGCCCACTCTTGCCTTTTCCCTTACCTGCTTTTCCCCAGTGAAAAATATTGCTATAGCAGCAAAAGGTCTAGGAGAAGGCCTCTTGGCCCTTTAAACTTGTCCCATCATTTTACATGCTCATGGATGATGTGCCCCAAGCCTCAACTCCTCTTATATGTTCATTCCCTACAGCCCACAATTTCTCCATTGCTCAAAATCTAATCTCCCTCCTCGTTCAATACCCCCGGTGATACTGTTGAGGCTGAAATAAGGGCCCTCGACCAAGAGAGTTCTACCAGGAAGAGGGTTCCATCAGCAAATTTCATGTCAAGGCCTTTCAGACCATCAAGCCAGATAGCTCCCATTGTTCCAACTCTAGTGAGCATTGGCTGCTTAACCTTCCCACAAAAACAATTCCTTATCCTTGGAAAATCCAGTAGATATTTATAGAATCATACAGCAGGGAGCAGGCCCTTCATCCCAACAGTAAGTAGTAAAATATGAAAGTCTGCAGACACCGTGACAGAAGTGCAACTCTCCAAGGATGAGAATTCCAGGTGTTCAATGGATCTATGGACATAGTCAACCGAAGGGCCTGTTCTATTGTTCCATGAATCCATGACTGAAGCAGGGACAGGGGTCAATCCATGAGATGCAGGAGCAGAATGAGGCCATTTGGCCCTTGAGTCTGCATCTGCTCTCTGTAAGATCAGGCACCTTGATCTCTGCTTTACTTCCTACGAGCATGTTGATGGTGTCATACACATGAGAACAAGGAGGATGTACAAGAATTCTGACTTGATGCAGCCAAACTAGAAAGTTGAAAAAAAACTGTAATTGACGAAAATGGAGGGTTAGGCATTTGGGAAACTAGGCAGTTGTTGGAGTGGGTTAGTAAGTTGGTGCAGCACTGCAGGCTGAAGGGCCTGTACTGTTCTGTAGATATAATAAATGACCATGATATGCTAAGGAAGTAGAAAATGAATATAAAAGGACAGATAAATATTCACAATTGCAAGGAAATAAATTGGTGTTTCAATAGTGAAAACAGATATTTTTGTAGTCCCGAGATGGTTTATGTTTAATGTAGTAAAGGGAGGTTCAACAGCCCTGATAGTTGTTGGAAAAAAATGTGTCTTGTAATTCAATCTACTGGATGCTAGGTTTCTATGTCTTCTGCCTGAAAGTTGCAGCGAGGAGAGATTATGGCCAAGGTCATGGGCATCCTTCATGGCAGGAGTGTCCAACCTTTTAATTTTTTATTTCGTCATACAGAGAGGTAAAAGGGCAATCCAGCCCCCCGAGTCCATATCGTTGAATTAACCTACACCCCTGGTAATGGAGTCAGGGGTCGAAATGGCCTGTCACTGTGCTGTATGTCTAAATTAAAAACTAAAAGTTTGGCCACCCCTGCTTCATGGGTTTCTGATTAATCGAACAGGAGTCTACGCGGCTGAAGTTACGTTGGAGGCAAATCCAGGCGCACTCAGTGACTCTGAAGGGATTCTCCTTTTGCTTCTCTTTATTCTATTGCTAAGGGTGTCGGGCAATGCTCATGGTAACTCTTACGGCAGGCCAAAGTAAAGGATACAATGTATAGCACATTACATTTTAAACGTAACCATAAAAGGAGCCTCAAAACTTGAACTCTTGAAACTTGAATGTCGGCTGCCTCCTTGACAATGGATGGAAGATCGATGCCTGTGATGGACTTGGCTAGGGTTTGCCAGTTCTGCGTCCCTGAGCAGCCGAGTTTCCAACCCTCGAAGCAGCCCATCAGTATACTTTCCACAGAACACTTGCAGATTGATAGAGTATTGGATGACAGGCCTATTTATCCTCAGACTTCTTGGAAAGTAGAAGTGTCGGTGTGCCTTTTTCACGGTGCGTTTTGAACAGTTTCGTTCCATTACCTTGGAGCCCTGAGGTTCACAACCGCTTTGAGGGAAGAAATTCCATCGCATCTCTATCTTCAATGGCTAATCCTTTACCACGAAATGAGGTCCATGGTCCCAGAGAGCTCCATCAGGAAAGACTAACTGATGCCAAAAACATTAAATAAGAACCATATGTACCTGTCTGGCTTACAAATTTGACAAAGTCAGGCATAGAAATCGATCTCGTCCATAACCTGGAGACTGCCTGTACTTCACAACCCTTATTCCATATTTGATTGATGAAGGCCAACATACCAAAATCTCTCTAACTACATGTGACAGTGAAGATTTATTTCAATAGACCACTTACCCCCTTCACCTATCTAACACAGACCTACAGTATATTCCTGGGTAGAATAAGCCTTTTTAGTCTTTTGATACACGTCCTGTATCACACAGAGCAGTGGCACAAATTACATAAGAATGTAAGAAATAGGAGCAGAAGTCAACCATCTCATCTGATCATGGGCTCATCTCCACCTGCCTCTATTTCCCCATATCCCTTAATTCCACAATTTTGTAAAATTCTATCCAACCTTGTCTTAAACCAATTTTCTGAGGTCACCTCCTCTGCTTCATCCCCATCCATCCATGTGCCGGGGCAAGGACTTGGAGGCGAGTGCTTGCCCAGGACCAACGCCTCCCTCTGGGTCCCACGCCACTGGGCCTGGCGGAGTATGAGGCACGACTGCCAGAGAGACCGCCGTGGTCTGTTCCAAGACCGTGCTCGCTGCTCACTGTCCAGACGGATCCTTCACCCACCGAGTTTGCCGCTGCAGACCGCTAGGGAAACTGTTTCCTGTACTCTGTCATGGCTGCCAGCCCCCGCTGCCAGACTGACGTGTGCAATTTACCCATAGCTGGGGCCCTTTCCAGGTACTGACGGCTGGGCGAGCCGAGGCCGGGGATTTGAAGTCAGAGTTGCCTTCTCCTCGCCTTTGCCTGAAGAGATGAACGTGCAAGGCACCAGCTGGTTTGAATTCAGAGTTTACCGGCTCTTAGCCTGCCTAAAGAGGCTTTACCCACAAGGCAGCGGGTGGGATCCAAGACAGGTCTTCCAGAACCCCCCAGCGCAGTTGCAGGACGCTTCAATAGACATCAAATTTCATAGATTCGCCACCCTTTGGGAAAAGCTCTTCCTCTTCATCTCAAACCCAAATCTACTACCATGAAATATTGAGGCCATGTCCCCTCTTTCTAGTTTCTCCTGCCAATGGAGACAATTTACCTCTTTCGGACACTACGAGAACCTGTTGAGTTCCTCCGGCATTTCTGCGTTCTCACTGCAATCTCAGCGCCCACAGACTTTCGTGTTTGGCATGCTTTATTTTTTTTTGTTGACTTTTTTTGTTGTCTTATCTCTGCCTTTCATAATTTTATACAGTTCTATAAGATAACATATAACATAACAATTACAGCACGGAAACAGGCCATTAGGCCCTTCTAGTCCGCACCAAACCAAACACCCCTTTCTAGTCCCACCTCCCTGCACAATGCCAATAACCCTCCATCTTCTTCTCATCCATATACCTGTCCAACCTTTTCTTAAATAATACAATTGACTCCGCCGCCACTATTTCTCCCGGAAGATCATTCCACACGGCTACCACTCTCTGAGTCAAGAAGTTCCCCCTCATGTTACCTCTAAACCTCTGCCCCTTAATTCTTAACTCATGTCCTCTTGTTTTAATCTTTCCTCCTCTTAACGGAAATAGTCTATCCACATCCACTCTGTCTATCCCTTTCATAATGTTAAATACTTCTATCAAATCCCCTCTCAACCTTCTATGCTCCAAAGAATAAAGACCTAATCTGTCCAATCTCTCCCTATACTCTAGATGCTTAAACCCAGGTAACATTCTGGTAAACCTTCTCTGCACTCTCTCCACTCTGTTTATATCCTTCCTATTATTAGGCGACCAGAACTGCACACAGAACTCCAAATTAGGCCGCACCAACGTCTTATACAATCTCAACATCACCTCCCAACTCCTATATTCCATGCAATGATTGATAAAGGCCAGCATACTAAAAGCCTTCTTCACCACCCTATTCACGTGAGTTTCTACCTTCAGGGAACGATGTACCATTACTCCTAAATCTTTCTGCTCTTCTGTATTCATCCCTTCTCATTCTTCTAAATTCCAGCGAGTATTCTTCTAAATTCCAGCGAGGCTAACCCCTCATCTCTGGAATCCACCTGGTGAACCTCAACACGTTAAATGGATTTAATCCTAATTATTCAAATAAGTGTTTTCGATGTGCGAAAGAAATAATAGGGACTTTTTTGCATTCAATGTGGTCTTGTGAAAAAGGGGAAAGGTTTTGGAATGGACTGGATTTATTATTAGGGCAAATTATGAAAATAAAGGTACCAAAGGATCCAATCATTCTTTTACTTGGAGATATTTCATGAAAAGGATAAATTGGACAAATACCAAGAAATTTTTTAAAGTATCGTAATTGCAACTTCAAAGAAATGTATAGCAATGTCATGGAAAGATGAGAGAGAAGAGTTATTAAGTGGATGGTATAATGAGATGTGAAATTGTATTCCTTTGGAAAAAATTACGTATAGTTTAAGGAATCGAGTTGAAAATTTTTATAGTATTTGGAAACCATAGATGGATTTTATGATAATTTTCCATCCACCTCTTCTATCTTATCCATTCCTCTTAATTAGTAATTTTTAATAACAATTAATGATTGTCTCTGGTAATATTATTGTATATTAAGCAGTAGGTGCTTCTTTCTTTTCATCCTTTTGGGTGGGAGGGGGGAATGGGGAGAAATATATAGAAGTACTTTTTTTTGTATAATTGACTATGGATATTTGATTAATGATTTATTCATTTTTTTTCCCCGTAATGATTTAAAAAATCCTGGTGAACCTCCTTTGGTCCGCCTCCAAAGCCAGGACATCCTTCCTCCTGTAAGGAGACCAGAACTGCACGCAGAACTCCAGATGCATAACAGCCCTGAAATTGCTTTCCATTGAAATAATAATTCTGATGTTTTTTTTTCCTTCCAAAGTGGAAGCCTCTCATTTACCAGCATCGTCCTCCATCTGCCAGATCCCTGTTGAGTGAGGACCTATCTATATCTCTCTGCAGACTCTCCACACAATTTGCTTTTCCACTCAATTTAAGTGATGCTCTGGACCACTCTTGCAGCTCGTGAATCGTGCAAATCATGAAGAGCTGCGGGCCCAGAACCAAAATCCTCTGACCAATAGAAAGCAGAGAGTTTATCTGGTACAGGACTACAGTCTGCCTTCCTGCCACAGTATCCTGCAGGGGCTAACACATACTGCTTCCTTCCATCCTAATGTCATATTGAGATCCCGTACAATATTAATACAACAATAATCACGTCCCTCAGGAAATAGAAACTCACAGCAAAAACAATTAGGAGAAAAAATGCTTAAAAAAATCATGTGAACCCCTTCAGAATTTCAATATCAAGGAAAGAGCCAAGAGCTTATTAAAATCCAATGTACAACAGATAATTAAGCAACCTTCAATCTCTTATAGCCATAATATGATGCATTATTTAATAAGTTATATAATTTGCCAAGAGTCTGGGCCTTGCAAAGCATTCCAGCCACTCATGGAAGGCAAAAAAGAAAGAAAGAGATGAAGGGAAAGTCAACAAAAAAAAAGTGTGCCAAACCCGAAAGTCTGTGGGCGCTGAGATTGCAGTGAGAACACAGAAATGCCGGAGGAACTCAGCAGGTTCTCGCAGCGTCCGGAAGAGGTAAAGATGCATCACCGACGTTTCAGGCCTGAGCCGTTCTTCACGCAGTGACTCAGGCCTGAGATGTCGGTGATGTATCTTTACCTCTACTGGATGTTGCGAGAACCTGCTGAGTTTCTCCGGCATTTCTGTGTTTTAATTTAAAAGAAAAGAAACCTTTGCTTTTCCACAAACTTCTCCGAGGCAAGGATGAAGAGTTGGGGCAGGTACGAGGTGCCAAATATTCCTGAACTACTTATTTGATTTCAGCAAGACAAATCAAAAATATACGGTGGTGCTGCCGGAGATGCTGTAGCAGCAGCGCTGCCGCTGGTGTGGACCCAGGTGAGCGGAGAGCAGAGACACAATGCTGTTCCACACAGTCCTACCGCTGGGCAGCAGACCACGAGGGGCTGCAGACTCTGGGGGGTTGGGGGAGAGCAGCGGACTGGCGGAGGGCATCAGAACACTTCCCATGGAGAAACAGAAGCATGGGAGATGACCCTACAGGATGGTGACTGCAGCAGCAGACCAGCGGGTGATTCGGTGGCCGAAGGACCCACACAGGCTCCAGGCTGCTGCCGACTTGCCGTGGAAGGACTCACACCAGCTACGGGCTGCTGGTGGAGACTGGCTCGTGGGAACCAGGTATTGGAACCGGGATTGGAGAGGGTGCTGAGGGTAAGACTGACTGTTGATGGGCCTCGGGCGCTGAAGACTTCCTGATCGAATCGGAGGCTTGGGCCTGGAGCTGCGATTGTCCATGGTCTGAAAAGAAGCCCGTGCAGCTGCAGAGGCTTCAGGAGGCCTGGAGGCAAATTCACGGACACTCAGTGTCTCTGAACAGATTCTCTTTTGCTTCTCTTTCTCATTGTTAGGGGGAACTTGGCAATGTTAATGGAAACTCTTTGTTTGCCTTAAGGCAGACAAAAATGGAAGTAAATCATGTATATTACATTTTTAACCTATCATTTATATGACGATAAAAGGAACCTTTGAATGAATAAATGGTCAATACAACTACAGGGGAAAATGTGGCAGTGGGCCCTACCTGTCTCTTGGCTACAGCTAAAGGCTTCGCTCTCTATGACATCCTGCACTCCGCCAGATCCACGTCTTCAACTGCATGAGATAGAAGCTCCGCTGGAAGGATGCTAACCTCACAAGGGAGCTGCCAGTGACTTATAAATTTAAATTTAAAATAAAAAAAATTACATGTAAATATAATTTTTAAATTAAATTAAATTTAGACATACTCCAGGGCAACAGGCCCTTTCAGCCCACAAGCCCATGCCGCCCAATTACCCTCAATTATCGTACAACCCCAGGTTGAACGGTGGGAGGAAACTGGAGCACCTGGAGGAATCCCATGCAGACATGGGGAAGATGTACAAGCTACTCACAGATAGCGCAGGATTCGAACCCTTGTACCAATCGTTGGCGCTGTGGCTTTGTTGTGCTTACCACTGCATGAAGCTGTTTGCTTGAAATCGCAAGTCTGACTTCACAGGTGATGTTCATACTAAGGCAAGATATTCAGTGGAACAAGGCGGTGATCCATTCAAATAAGATCAGGAGAACCAACTTCAGGTCTTCGAAAATCACTTTACTCCACATACAGCCATTCATCAAATCAGAATTGGAATTTATTGTCATGAACAAGTCATGAACTTCATTGTTTTGTGTAGCATCACAGAGCAGGCATTCACATTCCATATGACAACATTACTAAAAAAAAAAATTAATAATAATGCACCAAAAGTAAGGCAATGTCTTTAGCTCATTGATTATTCAGGATTCTGAGGCAATGGGATAGAAGCTGTCCTCATGCCGTTGAGTGATCGTCCTTAGACTCCTGTACCTCTTTCTCGATGGTAGCAGAGAGAAGAGGGCATGGCCTGGGTGGAAGGGGTCTTTGAGGATAGTGGCTGCTTTTTTAAGATGCCGCCTCATGTAGATGTCCTCGATGGAGTGAAGTCTGGTGCCTGTGATGTCGTAGGCTGAGTTAACAACCCTCCAGAATTTATTCTTGTCCTGAGAGATGGGGCCTCCATACCAGTCAATGATTCAACAATCTAGAATGCTCTCCAAGGCACATCTGTAGAAGTTTTCGAGAGTCTTCGGTGATATACCAAATCTCCTCAGACATTTCAACAAATATAGCCACTGGTGAACTTTCTTCGTGATTGCATCAACATGGAGGCTCCAGGACAGATCCTTGGAGATGTTGACATGCAGGAATTTGAAGTTTTTGACCCTCTCCAGTGCTGAGCCCTTGATGAGGACTGGGTCGTGTTCCCCTGACTCCATCCCTCATGAATGTACACCATTTCTTAATGCACCACTGTTCCTTAGTATATTACCATTTACTGTTGGATTGCCTTTCACTCATTCACTATAATTTACGAGTGGATCACCCTTTAGAAATGGATAATGGTTCACTAATGCATCACCATTCAGTAATGCAATACACAAACATGCTGGAAGAACTCAGCAGGTCATACAGCACCCATACCAACATTTTGGGCTTGGGCCCTTGTTAACCCTTTACATTTTACTTCCAGCATGACCTTCTGAGTTTCTCCAGCACATTTGTGTATTGTACTCAACGCCATGATCTACAGACTTTCTTGTTTACATCACAACTTGCAAATGGATCATCACTGGTCAATGGATTGCCATTCACTAATGCATTTCCAAACATGATCATCAACAACTCTTGCTTCTATCATCAAGGACCTTTACCACCCAGGCCATGCCCTCTTCTCACTGTTACCATCAGGAAGGAGGTGCAGGAGCCTCAAGATGATACAAAAGCAGCTTCTTCCCTTGCGTCATCAGATTTCTCAATAGACAATGAACGACAGACACTACCTCAGTTTTTTCCCTTCTTTTCCACTGATTTATTTGGTTTTTTTAATGTAATCAACAGCAATTTTGCACTAGAAATGCTGTCACAAAACAACAAATTTCATGAGACATGTTCATGTCAATAAATTCTGATTCTAATTCTAATAGAGAGGACGATGAAAAGAGGCTTCAATGGATAAAGGCAAGTTGCATGCACAAGTAAGGAGATGGCAGGCTTAATATATCGTTAAAAAAAAGTGAATGTACCCAATTTGGTACACCAAACATAAAAGCAGAATTTTTGACTGTGAGAGATTTGGTAATAATGAT
Source organism: Narcine bancroftii (assembly GCF_036971445.1). NCBI lineage: Eukaryota > Metazoa > Chordata > Chondrichthyes > Torpediniformes > Narcinidae > Narcine > Narcine bancroftii. Next base: position 11,116,545 of record NC_091471.1, read on the forward strand.
GGTCAAAAGGACCTTAGCATCTTTGTATAACCATTTATTAATATAGCATCAAACAAAAATATTTCACCATTTAAAACTGTGCCAACATTCACAAATATACCACTATTCACAAACATAACCCAATCACAAATATAACCCCATTCATAAATATATCACCATTCACAAACATACCCCAATCACAACTATACAACCATTCATAAATATACCCCCATTCACAAATATACCACCATTCACAAACATACCCCATTCATAAATATACCCCCATTCATAAACATACCCCAATTACAAATATACCACCATTCATAAATATATCACCATTCACAAACATACCCCATTCACAAATATACCCCCTTTCATAAATATACCCCCATTCATAAACATACCCCAATTATAAATATACCCCCATTCATAAACATACCCCAATTACAAATATACCCCCATTCATAAACATACCCCAATCACAAATATACCCTCATTCACAAATACCCCAATCACAAATATTCCCCATTCACAAATATACCCCCATTCACAAACATACCCCATTCATTAATATTCCCCCAATCACAAATATACCCTCATTCACAAATACCCCAATCACAAATATTCCCCATTCACAAATATACCCCCATTCACAAACATACCCCATTCATTAATATTCCCCCATTCACAAATATACCCCATTCACAAATATACTCCCATTCACAAATATACCCCCATTCACAAATACATGCCCATTCACAAATATACCCCCATTCACAAATATACTCCCATTCACAAACATACCCCATTCATTAATATTCCCCCATTCACAAATATACCCCATTCACAAATATACTCCCATTCACAAACATACCCCATTCATAAATATTCCCCCATTCACAAATATACCCCATTCACAAACACACTACCTTTCTACTCATAAATCACACTTGCTAATGTTGAATTATTTACAAACAGCCCATCACTCACGATGATTCTTTCACTCTAATTCATAAATTCACATCCCCCCCCCCAGTACTATTATTTTTGGCATGTTTTACCCTAAATATTTCATCATGAACTAATACAACACACAAAAAAAGTGCTGGTCGAACTCGGCAGGTCACACAGCATCCGTGGAAAACAATAAGCTGTCAACACTGGGCCTAATGAAGGGCTCAGTCCCAAAGTATTGACTGTCTATTGCTTTTCATGGACGCTACAGGACCAGCTGAGTTCCTTCAAGTTACCCAGTATCTTCAGACTTTTTGTTTTAACCCTTGTCACTCATTTACATTCTCTTCAATCAAATGCAGGACAATATTTAAATTTAATTTTAGACATACAGCATGGTAACAGGCCCTTTCAGCCCATGAGCCCGTACTGCCTAATTACACCCAATCGACCTACAGTTCCCGGTAGTTTTTGAACTGCGGGAGGAAAATGAAGCCCCCGGGGAAATGTCACGCAGACACGGGGAGAACATACAAATTCCTTACTGGCACCATGGGATTCGAATCCCAGTCCAATCACGCCAACCGTGCCATCCCAATAGTTCCACCACACCAACACAGCTAATTTCTCCCTTCATCTCAAAAGCTTCCTCAGCGACTGAATGCCACCAAGAAACTGAAATGCTCTGTGAACTGGTTACGAGAGAAAGATCTGACCTTGGGTAATCGTTCAGGGTCTCCTGGGTGCCGTGGGATCACTTTTTGTAGCCTCTGGAATCCGTAGTCAATGGTTGGTTCATTCAATGCTGCAGGATGGGAGGGGAACAAGAAATGACTAAAGAGGAACAACGTAGATATAAAAGATACCGTCAACTTTTCACCCTTGCTGGAGAAACTCAACAAGGCCACACAGTGTACTTTACACAGCAAAGCCTAGGACCTTCATCAAGCCCGAAACATTGGTTATCTTTACCTTTGCCATATAAAGTTCGCTGTGTGACCCTGCTGAGTTTCTCTGGCATCGTGTTTTACTGCAATCACTGAGTCTGCAGACTTTTGTGTTTCACTCAACTTGCTTTCGCTCAACATCTATGAAAAGCAGTGGATCCAGGGAATGTAAACTCTGGGCAATGAGACCCACGAGTGGTGTCTGCACAGTCCAAGGCGCGGGGCACCTTTCAAGCGACCAAGCGAGATGAGATGCCAAGAGCTTATTATCATACACATCAGTACAATATACAGATACACTGAAGTTCTTACTTGCCACAGCTAAACTTAAGGTAGGCCAATTACCATCGTGTGAATTAAATCACTACAATATTTGCCAAGACTGAAAAATAACATAATGAATGAGGAAAGATCAATACATTTTTACTCTTTCTTTTTCAGTGACATTTCAACAGTGAAGACAAATTGTTTGGTGGTCCCTGGGTAGTTTATGGTTAAGTTTAGAGTAATATGGGGAGATTCAAGATCCTCAAGATGGGTGCCACGGTTGGCGAAGCGGTTAGCTCAATGCCTTTACAGGGCCAGCGATCGGGACTGGGGTTCGAATCACGCACCGCCTGTAAGGAGTTTGTCCCCGTGTCGGCGTGGGTTTTCCCCGGGGCTCTGGTTTCCTCCCACCCTTCAAAACATACCAATTGGGTGCAAATTGGGTAGCACAGACTAGCGGGCCGAAGTGGCCTGCTACTGTATTGTATGTCTAAATTTAATATGAATTAAAATTAAATCCCGATAGCTGCTGGGGAAAAAACAATTGTTCTTGGTCCTAAAGGTGCTGGGCTTCAGGATTCTGTACCTTCTGTCTGAAGGTAGCAGTGAGAAAAGGTTGTGGCCAGGATGATGGTGGGGGTGGGGGGGAGGTCTTTTATGATGTTCTTCTTGAGGCAGCATCTCACATAGATGTCTTCAATGGATGGGAGGTCAGAGCCTGTGATGGGCCTGATCATGTTTGCCACTTTCTGCAGTCTTCAGAAATTCTTGGCACTCGAGCTACTAAATCAGGCTGTGATGTAATGAGTTGGTACATTCACCTCTTCCCTTCCCACCTCTGAAGAAGGCAAACCAGGTGAAGACGCAATACATTGGCACTTCTTCCTGTCCAGCGAACTACCGAAGAATGCTTACACCATTGTATTGCGTGAGCTGCGGGCTGCTGGAGACTGGCTCCTGCGATTCAGGTATCAGAGCCGGGATTCGAGAGGGTGCTGAGGGCAAGAAAGGCTCCTGAAGGGTTTCGAGCGCTGAAGACTTCCTGATCCTGTCGGAGGGTTGGATCTGGAGCCTGTGTTGTCAATATGTCTGTATGGCTGGAGGCAAATCCACAGACACCCATGAAGGGACTCTCCTTTGCTTCTCTTTCTCTCTTACTGAAAGGGGCGCCAGGCAACATGAATGGCAACTCTTTGTCTGCCTTTGGAGACAATTTTGAGTAACATTACAATAAGGGAATCATATAAAGCTTTTTATGGATGTCCTTCAACAAGTGTCACAGGAACAAGCTTTACCAGAGTTGTGTTCAAGCGCAATAATAAAGGTAATATTAAAAAAAGACACAGAGATCCTTTGAATGTAGCTTCATATCGGCCAATTTCTTTATTGAATGTAGACTATAAAATAATAGCAAAATTATTGGCAATAGATTTGCTAAGTATTTTCCTCTATTAGTACATTTGGATCAAGCGGGTTTTATTAAAAATAGGTATGCTTCTGACAATATTCTTAGAGTGATTTCGTTGATCAATGCATCTCGTCAGCAACCCAACCTACCAATGATAGTCGCCCTTGATGCAGAAAAAGCAATTGATAGGGTGGAGTGGAATTTTTTATTTAAAGTATTGGAGAAGTTTAAGTTTGGACCTTTCTTTATTGGTTGGGTAAAGGCATTATATAGTAATCCAGTTGCTTGGGTGGTGACAAATGGTTAAACCTCCTCATTACTTAAATTAACACGTTCAACTCATCAAGACTGTTTTTTGTCGCCAGCTCATTTTGCGTTGCTCATCGAACCTTTAGCTCAAGCAATAAGGCAGAATGAGAATATTAGAGGATTAAGGATATTAGATGTTGAATATAATATCAATTTGTTTGCAGATGATGTTTTGATATATATAACACATCTGGAACAATCTTTAATTCATTTGCAAAAATGTTTAGAACAATATGGTGCACTGTCTGAATATAAGGTGAATTGGGATAAAAGTGAAATATTACCAATTTCAGATGGAAATTACAATCAGTTTAGGCAAATTACTAGATTGCATTGGACTGACAAAATTAAGTATTTGGGTATAATGATTGATGTAAAAATTCAATCATTGTATAAATTAAATTATGTACAGTTAATGAGAAAGATTAAGGCTGACTTGATCAAATGGAAAGATCTTCCTTTGTCATTAATATGTCGAGTAAATTGTATTAAGATGAATGTTTTTCCGCGTACCAAATATGTTTTTCAGTCGATTCCTTGTTTACTTTCAAAATCTTTTTTTTCAGGATTTAAATAAACCAGAAGACAATTTCTATGGAAAGGAAAATTAGCTAGAATAGCGTTGCATAACTTGACTTGGAAATATGCTTTGGGAGGTTTACAATGACCTCATTTTCAAAATTATTATGAAGTTGCACAATTAAAATTTATTAATCGTATGCTGGATGTTTTGCATCCTCCTAGTTGGGCTAGGGTTGAATTGGCCAATATTTCAGAGCCTTGGTCACATCATTTTATATTTAAGTGGAATCCTATTTTATGACAGACATATGATGTACCGATTTTAAAACATTTGTTAGAGATTTGGTAGAAAAGGAACCTTATAGGTACAAAAGGCAAAATATCAATTCAAACTCCTTTATATCAAAATAAATTGATTCCTTTTACATTGGATCATATATTTTTAAAGGAATGGCATATTAAAGGTATAAAGGTGTTGGAGGATTATTTTTAAGAAGGTAAATTTCTTTCTTTTAATCAAATTAGGGTAAAATTTGGAATTTCAGTGAACTCTTTATTTGTGTATTATCAAGTTAGAGCATTAGTGAAAGATAATTTTGGAAGAGAAAAATGAAAATTCCGAAGCTAACAAAATTTGAATTTTTGATTTCTCTTTCATCAAATAAGGGTTTTCTTTCAGATATGTACACATTGTTGCAAGACACTCTGGATAAAGTAAATTTGGATAAAACTAGGTTTAAACGGTAAGGAAATTTAATTGGTGACATTGAACAGGGTGATTGGGAGATTATGTGCCATGATGAACTGACTAAATTGCTTAATGTAAGATATAGTATGGCTAATTATAATTTTTTACATCAGTTGTATCTGACCCCTGAGAAATTGAAGAAATATGGATTTAGTAATTCGGAGTTGTGTTTTAGATGTGAATGTTGTATAGGAACATTTTTAAATTCAGTTTGGCTTTGTGATAGGGTTCAACCATTTTGGCAAAAAATTAGATAATTTCTTCAAAAACTGTTTAAGATTAATTTTTTTATTAGATGCAACATTTTTTTGTTGGGTTATATTGTTCTATTTAATGATTGGGGGGTTGGATAAGTTTCAGATCGCCTTTCTTCGCCTAGCATTGGACGTAGCTCGTAAATGTGTGGCGATTTCTTGCAAGGATGACGTAGAAGTGAATATAGGTCATTGGCATAATGAGTTGGGATCTTGTATTTATATGGAAAAAAAAACATATAACTTACATGATAATTATAATACTTTTTTCAGACGTGGTCGACTTATTTGAAATGTATGGGTTTAGTAATATCTTAAATGTTTTTTTTTAATGCTCCCCTTGAGGGGTTTGTTGAAGGTGGAGGGTTGGGGTTATTTGTAGTTCTTTTTTGATACTTATTCTATGTACTTTCTGATAAGTATTTTGAAAAATTTTAAGTAAAATTTGAAAAAAAAACCAATAAGGGAATCAAGTCCAAAGGCATTTTGAATTGATGAGCCAATGGCCAGGTCAGCCATGATCTCACCCAACGACAGAGGAGGCTCGAGAGCCCGAAGAGCCAACTCCTGCTCCTGTTTCTTAGGTTCTCATCTTCTCCGATGTGACAGTGAAACTGAGAGGAGGATGAGGCTGTGAATCGTTGAAACTCCTTGACACAAAGGCTGTGGAATTTTCACCCACACAGTGATACCCAGAAGAAAATGTTTCTCTCTACCTCGAAGCTGGTGACAATGATCAACAGAGGATTTTTTAATCAGGTGGGACTTTTGGAAAAGGCCCACTCAATGGTCCAGAGAAACGTCTGATCAGCCAAGACCTCACTGAATGATTGATGGGATGAGGGGTCTACTCCTGTTCATGTTATACCATAATGGGGATGGTGCTGACGGTATATAGAAGCAAGTTGTGGTTGGTGATTAGAATTTCCTATGGCTATTTGCTAATTAGATGGGGATGTTGATAGATCGGAGAGGGCGAGACTGGGGTTTGATATTGTAAACAGCTCAATGATATCTTACGGTTAGATGAGATGTGGGGATCTTTATGTAAGGTTTTATACATGGGGCTGTGTATGTGGGATTATGTGTGAGGGATTGTGTGTGTGGGGAGGAGTACATGGGGTTGGGTACTTAGGCATTGTTTATGTGGGGTTGTGCATGTGGAGTTGTGCAGATGGGATTGTGTACATGTGGTTGCGTACATTGGGTGGTGCACATGGGCTAGTGTACATGGGATTGTGGACATGGTGTGCTGTGTGTTTTTATATATGGGGTGCTGTGTGTGGACTGGTGTACGTGGGGACATCTACCTAGGGTTCTGGACGTGGGATTATATATGTGGGGTGTTGTACGTGGGGTTGTGTATATGGGATTATGTATGTGGTGTTGTGAATGTGGGGTTGTGTACATGGGATTACATATGTGGAGCTGTGTACATGGAATTGTGTAAGTGGGATGGTGTATGTGTGTTTATGTATATGGGGTGATATTTGTGGGGTGTGTACATGGGGTTTTGTACTTAGGCATTGTTTATGTGGGGTTGTGTATGTGGAGTTGTGCAGATGGGATTGTGTACTTGTGGTTGCGTACATGTATGTGGGGTTGTGTATGTGGGGTTGTGTGCATGGAGTTGTGTAGGTGGGGTTATGTAGGTAGGGTTGTGTACATGTGGTTGCCTACATGTATGTGGGGTTGTGTACATGGAGTTGTGTAGGTGGGGTTGTGTACATGGAGTTGTGTAGGTGGAGTTATGTAGGTGGGGTTGTGTACCTGGGGTTCTGTGCAAGGAAAAACAAGAAACCGAGTGGGATTACCAGGTCTCAAAAATGTAGCCTCCTCTCCCAAGAGGTGATAAACCTGGGTCACAGTTTGAACCCTCTCTCTCTTGGAAAAGGAGCCAAGGAACCGTTCCACTCCTGTCACACTCCCTTCTCCCTGACTTCTGTCAAGCTGAAAATTCCTGAATTTAAGGAGTGAAAAGGACAGAGGCTAAATTGGGGAAAAAAGAGGGAAAGAAAGAAAAGGGAGAGAGGGAGAGTGGAAGAAGGAAAAAGAGAAAGAAAGGGAGAGAGAGAAGAAAAGAGCAGGGGGCAGGTAGAGAAAGGGGAAAAAAGAGAGAGAAAGAGGGGAGGGTGGAGAGAAAAAGGACAAGGAAAAGAGGGGAGAGGGAATAGGAACTGGCGGAGAAATAATGTGGGATGAAAATTAGTTTAATTGTGAGGAAATCCACAGTGTGGAAAAATTCCTCTGATTGCAATTTTAATTAAGTCATTAACCCGTTAGATTGACACTGATTTAATGCCTTTGATAATGGTGATTAGAAAGACTTTGCAAACTCATTAAGAGGGCGCGGAGCAATTTTTAAAGACCAAGTACTGCATAGAAAGCAACAAAGTACATGATTCAGCAAAGACGGATTTGAGGCTGAATTGTCCATTCACAGGCACAACATAGAAACATAGAAGATAGGAGCAGGAGTAGGTCATTCGACCCTTCGAGCCTGCTCCGCCATTCAACGAGATCATGGCTGATCTTAAAGTTCAGTACCCCGTCCCCGCCTTCTCTCCGTAACCTTTAATACCCTTATACTGAAGAAATATATCTAATTCCCTCTTAAATATATTTAATGAACCTGCCTCCACTGCCCTCTGGCAATGAATTCCACAGATTCACCACCCTCTGGGTCTAGAAATTCCTCCTCATCTCGGTCCTAAATGGTTGGCCTATTATCCTCAAACCATGGCCCCGGGTTCTGGATTTTCCCACCATTGGAAACATCCCATCTGCATCCATTCTGTCCAGTCCTGCCAGAATTTTATATGTCTCCATGAGATCCCCTCTCAATCTTCTAAACTCTTAACCTCTGTGAATGTCTGGACCAGAATTAAAAATAAAGAGCTTTACAAAGTAATTGAAATCTGTGCAAAAGTCTGATCTTCATATTTTCTCAGGAAGATAAGAGTAAAGAAATAAATATTTGATGATGTGGCTGCATCATGTTCAGCATGGACCTTTTGGGCCATATGACCTGCCATGCTCTTCCTTCAGTTGTTCTGGGATAAAGACTGTGCCTTTTCAACATATCTACCTGCTTTGCAAGTTGATAAACCTACATACTAATACACTGGGAGTACTTCTCAGCACCCAGTTTACCTACCCGAGCCACACTGGCACCTGGAAGGGAAGCGGAGGACCCGAGGGAAACCCCAGGGGGTCACAGGGATAATGCGCCAACCCCACATAAACAGCGCGAGAGGTCAGGATCGAACCAGGGTCTCTGACCGCTGAGAGGCAGCAGCTCGCCCTGCTGCACCACGCGTGCTAATTCCGAGGTAACCCTAAAACATTGAGACCACATTGAGCCATCTGTGGACAGGAGTGGCAAATCTGGGCCCCAAATGATCTAGCGTGGGAAGGCCTCTTGGTTGGCAAGAGGCACGGACCGTTAGAACATCAGCAAGTGCAGGCGTGATGCACGCAAGAGTCCGACAGATTTGACTGACAGATGGTGGGGAGCTGAGCTGCCTTGGCCTCCCATGGACTGCTCTTCCTTCCTCGACACGGAACACAACAACCCATGACAAAACAGCTTCCATTCTCATACCCGCCACCCTGCCTGCTGCAGCCCTGAGAGAAGCAATTTTCATCTTTATGTAATGCAAATTTGAAATTCGTGAGAGAAAAAAATGCTCCCATAATCAGACCATTAATCACAAAAAGGCTGTCAGATTTGACTGTGGGGACAATTTGTCAAGCAAGTTGCTCACTCCAGTTTATCAAGTACAGATCTTGTACTTGCTAAAATGATTGACACTCCAAATATAAGCAAACTGAATAGCTTGTTTACACTAATATGTATAACTCAGTCTTTCATGAAATAACCATCAGTTGCTCTCTCCCTGCACTGACACACACCTTTACAACGTGCGCGGAACAGCCCGCAAGTTACAAATCCACTTTATTACCAAAATTACAACGTTGGCTTTCTGGCGAAACACTCTTTGCTGAAGATTCACTTCCAAAACTCCGTAATAAATCAAATTGATTTGAGGCAGATTGTCTGCACAAAACAGAGGGAATGAAAGCTCTTGCTTATTACTTAGGCTGCTCTGTTGCAGTCTGCTTGGTTACGTTTTAAGCATCTGATTTATTTATCATTCAGCTATTTAAATATTTACATCAAACCCTTTCTGTCTTTGAGCTTCTAACCTATCTTGGATGAACTTCCATGGCTCTCTGCCTATTTCCTTCTCTTTTCAATCTGTCTCTACATTGGTTCTGGCTGACAGTAATAACCAGGCAGTTTGGTCATGACTTTGGCCTAAAAGGAGCTCCCCAGAAGTTGCTGCATCCCAACCTTTAAGAAAAAAAAACTAGAAAGCCAAAAACCCGCAGATTTTACTTTCTACATACAGCGCGGCAACAGGCACTTCCGTCCCACCAGCCCGTGCCGCCCAATTACACCTACAACCCCCGTGCATTTTTGAAAAGGTGGGAAACCCACGCAGACACGGGGAGAAGGGACAAACTCCTTACAGGATTCGGACCTGGGTCGCTGGCGCTGTAGCAGGGTTGGGCTCCTGCTAGGCTAACCTTGCCGCCCTACGCTAAATGCGATGCAATAAAACTGGACACTCGGCAGGTCAGGCAGCACCTGGGGAGGGAGGAAGGGTGTTCTTGGTTTGGGTTTATGACCTCTGATTGGAACCAGCCGGTTCTGATATGGAACTGGAATTGGAGTCACGCAGCAAGGAAATGTTTCAACTTCCGCAGCAGACTCCGCAACTACTTTCATCATTCAGTCACCCTTGGATGCGTTGTCAAAGGGATCCTCTTCATTTTCTCCACCCCTTCCCCCTTCCACCAACATGTTCAATTTCTTTCTTGTTTCTGCCCGGCACGGTTAGCGGGATGCTGTTATAGCCCCAGTAATATTCGAACCCACCGCTGTCTGTAAGGACTTCTTACGTTCTCCCCGTGTCTGCGTGGGTTTCCTTCGGTCTCTTCCCACCCTTCAAAATGTATCGGGGTTACAGGTTAATTGGGTGGCACGGGGCTCGCAGGCCGAAAGACCTGTTCCTGTGCTTTAAGTCTGGATTAAATTAAATTTAAAAATTATTGGCATGTGCACCGAGATGCAGTGAGAAGCTTTGCTTAGCATGTTCTCCAGGAAAGTCAACCCGCACTTAATAATGAGACAAAAGTGCAGGGTGCTGTGATTCAAAGATAAAGTGCAAGGTAAAGAGAAAAGTACAGGGCAGGGGCATCATCTTTTTACGCTGAGAGGGCCATTTAAGAGTCTGCCATGGCTGTACAGCCATGCACATTTGGGCTCCTGACCTCTCTGGTGAGTCACCAGCGGCGACCAGCTCTACGCAAAACATGCACAGGTATGAGGCCGCGTCGTACAGCCGTGACAAGTCTGATGACAGCTGGAAAGAAACAGTCCTTGTGCCTAAAGGTTTGTTTTATCAAGCTTACATGTTTAATTCCTGCTAACTTTATGCAATTTTATGGAAGCATTCGCTGTGAATTTTCTTCCTCCATAGAGGCTGCCAGACTCCATGTCTCCATCATTTTCTGCTTCTATTTCGGAATGTTCCTGAGTCATTCAGAGACAAACAATTTGATCCAAGGTTTTCAGCCAACAAAACATGTCATTGAAAGACCAAGGAATTTTCAGTTCTGTACGAAGGTACATGAATGCAAGAAACTGGGATTCAGCCGCTTGGCCACTCTAAGCAGGCCCCACCATTCATTGTGTTCATGGGCGGTCTCTGCGGCCCTTAACTCCACTTCTGTGCCAGTTCCACTCAACCCTCAAAGCCTCAAACTTTCTAGTTCAAATTTATTATCGTCGGACCAGATGAAACAGCGTTTCTCCGTCCCACAGCGCGCACACATACACGCACAATACACAGTATCACATACATGCTTAAAGATATAATTGAAAAAATTTAATGGCGAGTTCTCGAAGGATGAGACAGACTGGTGAATGGTGTGTCAGCAGGCCACACCATCAGAGGTTAGAGCAGACCACTGACGATGGCAATCTATTGATATATGCGCGCGCACACCCACACACACCCACACAAACACACACACACACACATACACACACCCACACACACCCACACCCACACACACACACCCACACACCCCCCCACACACACACACACACACAACACCCACACACACACAACACCCACACACACACACACACCCACACACACCCACACCCACACACCCCCACACACACACACACACACATACACACACCCACACACACCCACACCCACACAAACACACACACACACACACACAACACACAACACACACACACACACACACACACACACACACACACACACACACACACACACACACACACACACACACACACACACACACAACACCCTGGAAGACATCTGGACCACAGAGGAGATGCCTGACAACTTCCGTGATGCCCTCATCATGACTCTCTACAAAAATAAGGGAAGCAAATCAAATTGCTGAAACTACAGGGGGAATCTCACTCCTGTCCATTGCAGGCAAGATTTTCACCCCATCCTCCTGAACAGACGTCACTGTCTCGGAAAAGAATCTCCCAGAGGCACAGTGTGGCTTTCAGCCAGAATGGAGTACAATGCACGTGATATTTGACGGGAGATAACGGAAGAAATGCATCGAGCAGAACAAGCCTCTTTACTCTGTCTTCATCGAACTGATAAACTGGAAACAGAGAGGCTCTCTGGATTATCCTGAGTCATTACGGATGCCCAAGGAAATTCATAAAAATGATTCAGCTGGCTCCTTGACGGAACTACGGGACCGGTCCTCTGCTGTGGTGATACATCAGCTGCATTTGCCATTTCTAATGGGGTAAAAGCAGGGCTGTTACTAGCCCAGTCTTGTTCAATCTGTCCTTTGCCTGCAAGTTGTCACGTGCTGTCCAAGGTCTGGAGGAGGGAGTGTAAATCAGGTACATTGGACGGCTCTCTCTGCTTGAATGCACTAATGAAGTGACTAGTCATTTCTGATGACGGTGCTCTTGGTGCACAAAGGTAGTGATCTACAGTTAATGCTGAACAAGTTCACAGGTGCTGCTAAGCTCTTTGGCCTGACCACCAACCTGAACAAGACTGAAGTTCTCCATCAGTCTCTGCCAAACCCCAACAATATAGAAGCAAAAAAAATCACTGTTGACGACATCCAGCTGAAAAACGTAAACAGCTTCAAATACTTGGGGTGCATCATCTCGAGTGATGGGTCTTTGGACAAAGAAATCGACTCCAGGATCAGCAAGGCCAGCCAGACAGGCTCTGGGGAGGCTGCGTACCAGAGGGCTCAATCAACACAACGACCGCATCTCCACAAAGCTGGAAGTCTATAGAGCTGTGGTCATCCCTCTTCTCCAATATGGATGTGAGACCTGGACTCTGCACTGACATCACATCAAATAACTGCACACATTTTACATACACAGCCTCTGTTCCGTCCTTGGCAGGACTGTCCAATCTGGAAGACCACCAGCATTGAGTCCTAGATGCGGTGGGTGGGACACGTCATCAGAATGGGCGACCACCATATGCTCCGTGGTGAACTGAAGACTGGAAATACAGCTCAAGGTCATGTACATAAGCACTATAAAGACACTGTGAAGGAAACCCTACGCTACTGTGGCATCCAGGCAAGAGAACTAGAAGCTGCAGGAGCTGACAGATCCCACTGGCGAGCCCTACACGAAGACTGGAGCTGCCACGGTTATTAGACACACAGACACAGACAAACACACACACACACACACACACACACACACACACACACACACACACACACACACACACACACACACACACACACACACACACACACACACACACACATATTACCTGTGTTACAGGATATCTATCGTTCATCAATCTCTCAGCCTGCATGAATGAACTATTTCCCAACCTAGCAGCCCTAATGGAAGTGAGTCAAAGATATCGTGATGGAATGGGCCTCGATAATAAGCCCTGTTTAAGGAACGCTCCTGGAAAATGTTGTCAATAGAGGAAAGGGAGACCCCAGTGATCATCTCGGCCATTTATCAAATATTTATTTATCTCCACCTGAAACACATCAAGTGATCTGGTCTCTAGCACACCCAGGGAGCAGGAAATTCCAGAGATTCATTACTTTCTGAGAAAAGAGATTTCCCTGCACTCAGTTTTACAGGGCTGGGCCTCTTATTTTGTGGCTCAGTCCCATTTTTGTCACTCCATCATATGAAGGAAGACACTGAGACAGGGATAAGGGCAGGAGATGTTTAGTTCAAATGCAAGTAAAAGGGATCTAATTTGGAGAGGCTGCTTGGACAGCATGGATGAGTTGAGCTGTTGTGCTGTCGACAAAACTGGAGTTGTATAAGAATCCATAAACCGAGAGAAATAAGAAGGTGGGGAGTGAGGGTTGGGGGAGGGGAAGGGAGGGAGACTTACAGGGGAATGCCAGCGGGGCCTATGGACGCTGGCTGACCTGCTGAGTTTTTCCAGCATCTTGTGCAGGGTGTTGAGTTAAATCGTTGTGAATCGTGCGCCTAAAACCTGCAACTTCAGCCAAGCAGAAGGAACTCAGTGGGTCGGACCGCAACCGTGGATGGAAATGAAAATACTTTGCCAACATTTTGGACAGTGCCCTGCTTGTTGCTTGTCCTCTCACAGGCAAGGTTGGCAATTATTGTATAATGGTATTTGAGAGCAGGAGGCACTTCAATGTCAACCATGTTAGTCAATTGGAGTCACCTCTGGTCCAGAACCAGTGAGTAGAGCAGATTTCCCTCCCCAAAAGGATATAAATAAACCCTCATCATAGCAAAATTCCCACAGTCACCGATAGAACATAGAAAACTACAGGACAGTCCTAGATGTTGTGCTGACCTATATATATCTAATAAAAATAAAAAAATCTAAACCCTTCCTCCCTCATTACCATCTATTTCTCTTTCATCCATGGTCCTGCCTAAGAGTCTCTTCAATGTCCCCTATTAGCAAATACCAGAGGACATCTGTACAAAGTGAAGGGAGGAAAGTTTAGGGGAGTCATCAGGGGCAAGTTTTTTTATGCAGAGATTGTGGGTGCCTGGAATGCCTTGCTGGGGTACAGGTGGAGTTTGAAATAGGGGCATTAAGGGACAGGCACATCGATGAAAGAAAAATAGAAGGTTACGAGGTAGGAAAGGTTTAGTTTTTTGGGGTGTAGGAATATATAGGTTGGCACAACATCGAGGGCTAAAGAGCCTGTACTTTGCTGTCGTGTTCTATGTTCTAATGCAGTTCTCTACCCTTTCCTTTCCACTCACATATCACTTTAAGTATTCCCTATGCCATCAGGGCTTTGTGATTAGTAAGGGATTGCTCAAGGGAGGATGTGGGTGGAAAGAAAAAGTTTGAAAAGTACTGTTTTATTCATCCCTCATTGACTCGTTATGTGCACGGTTTCAGAACTCCAAAGGAAATGGGGCAAGGACAATTTTTCTCAAATATTTCAGTAACAATTGGGTGCTGGTCAGTGGGACTAGTAGGGCCAAACTGGCCTGTTCTGTCCTGTAAGTGGTTATGGGTCTAGAGCAGTGACAAGGCTTTGAGCATCCGTACAAAGTGAAGGGAGGAATCGTTAGGGGAGAAATCAGGGGTAAGGTTTTTACGCGGAGAGTTATCGGTGCCTGGAGAAGCGGTGGTGGAGGCTAGAACATTAGAACAGAGGTTCTCAACCTTTCCCTTACCACTCACATCACACCTTAAGCAATCCCTTACTAATCACAGAGCACTGATGACACAGGGATTACTTAAAGTGGGATGTGAGTGGGAAGAGAAAGGTTGAGAACCTCTGTTCTAATGTTTCAGCCTCCACCACCGCTTCTCCAGGCACCGATAACTCTCTGCGTAAAAACCTTACCCCTGATTTCTCCCCTAAAGTTTCCTCCCTTCACTTTGTACGGATGCTCAGAGCCTTGGGGGAAAAAAGGCTCTGGTTGTCTACCCTATCCATACCCCTCAGAATCTTGAGGAACTCTATCAAATGACCTCTCATCCTCCTTCTCGCCACAGAGCTTTCAATAAGATCAGAATTTTTAAAAATACCACTTGTAGACCCAATTGTTACTTAAATATTTTGCTTGAGAAAAATTATCATTGGCCCATTTCCTTTGGAGTTATGAAACCGTGCACATAACGAGTCAATGAGGGACGATTAAAAACAGAGGTTTTCAAACATTTTCTTCCCACTCACATCCCACCTTAAACAATCCCCTTTTAATCACAGAACACTGACAGCATCGGGATTGCTTAAGGTGGAATGTGAGATTAGGGGGGGCACTTTAAAAACCACTGCCCTACATGATTAAATTCTCCGTTTCCATAGCAAGGTTCTGCAGGTGAGTGATCTAATCCTTGGGACAGCAGCTTGTTAACCTCGCCACCATGCCACTACTTCACCTGAAATGACCCATCCAGCACTTCAGAAATTCCACACACACAAGGTTCCCCCTGTTCAATCAATTGCAAGAGAATTGCGTCAACACATTGATCTGCAAGGACCTTGTGGAACCCTGCTTGGGCAGAGAGGTTTCGCAGCAGAGCTGTTAATTTATTGCTCTGTAAGGTCTTTGAAATAGAATATTACAAAACACAACTGCATTATCTCCTTTGTGTAATCGTCTGTTCAGCAGCTCGTGAAAGGACCCTTGGAAAATCAATACCAATTACCTCAGAGTGCTTGCAACATATGTTTGGGTTGAATCAGATAAATCCATCTTCATATCAGCTAAGTAATGCATTTGGGGTTAAAGGTCAATCGTGCTCCCAATTCCCCATCCCCCCCGCCTCCTTCTCGCTCTTCACAATGATCTTGTGATGAAATAGGAAAGTGTTTATTGATTGGTTTGAATGCACTGGAATCTACCAATCAGAAACAGCACAGTTCGTGGGGAAGCAGAGTTTACCATATTCCCAGAGTCACACAGGAGGGTTTAGGTGAAAAAGGGGAAAAACAAAAACGCTGGAGGAACCCAGCAGGTCACACAGCGTCCACAGGAGTTAAAGATATATAGTCAAGTCAATTTGTGTTTATTGTCATCTATTTGCATAAGAACAACCTGATGAAACAGATTTCTCCAGTCCTCGGTGCAAAACAGACAGACATACAACTGGACATAACACACATATAGACAACGTTACTGATGTGAAACCACTATTGTATGCAAATGACATGGCCTTTTATGTTTGACCCCGCTCTCACTGGCTGGCTCGTGACTCCTCCCCTTTATCCCCCCCAAAAAGTTGTCATGCCCCCAGTTCAAGCCTGGCTCAGTGTGAGCCAACAACACAAGGGATGCTCTCCACCTCTTGCGAATAAAAGCCTTCAGTTCCAGTAACTTCAGTCTTCGCGTAATTGATTGTGCATCAATTTGATTAACAAGACTTTGTTTCTTTGGAACATTGACAAATACTTGAAGCTGGACCGCCTAGAGACTGACCCGAGAGAACCCGAAGCAGCCAACAAATTTGTGCTCTGGCACCGCTGTTTCGAAAGATTCCTCGCGGCCTCTGAAGCTGGACGATGAAGACGAGCTCCATCGGCTATTTTCATACATTGGGCACAACCGAGTCCAGGACTACCAGACCTACGGAGAAGCCATGGATACCCTGAAAGACCAGTGCAAAGAAGAGGTGAATGAAGTCTATGCGCGGCATGTGCTCCACTCATGCAGGTAGTGACTGGGGAAGTACTCAATTACTTTTTCAGGGCCCTGCAGGAGCTCACAAGGGACTGCCACTGCCAGGCTGTGAGTGTCATAGAGCCGCTGATCAGAGTCCCCAGTATAGCAGGCGTCCGCTCTGATTATGAGAGGCAGAGGCTACTCGAGCAGAAAAGACTGAGCCAACCTCAAACCATCGAACCGGCAAACAGCCTGGAAGTAGCCATCCATAGCACAGGATTCTTCTCCAGCGAACACGCACCAGCCTTGTGGGGGACACAGGCACCGCAAACCACCCCCCCCGCCCGATCCAAGCTGACCTCCGTGTACTGACAATAATCACACCAGCAGTGCGAGTATAAGACAGCTTTAATAAACTAATATGTACACTAAGAGGTCTTGTCTCTGCAAGACGAACCTGGAAGGCCAGACTGTCGCTCTGGACTGCTTTATAGACAAGGTCACTGGGATGACCCCTGGTGACCTAGTGGTGTCATTACATATCACCACACTCTGCAGCTGTTAGCAACCACCCAAAGTTCTACTTCTGCAGGCAGGGGAAGCACCCGAGGAAATGCTGCCCTGCCAAGGACGCCATCTGCGGGAAGAAGGGACACTTTTCGAAGGTGTGTAAGTCCAAGCAAAGTCTCCAAGCCCAGCAGCGCCACGTGGGCTGCCATCTTTAGAGCAGTCACTTCCGCCGCCACTTTCAATGACCTGGAACACCTGCGCGTGCATGCCACGGAGATCACTCTGTCTTCCCCCTCTTCTAATCCGGCGAACGATGATCGGGCCTTGTGGAGCCGCCATCTTATCAGACTGCCGGCAGCCAATGGAACTCCTCACATAATGAGCTGACGCTGACATCAGTATCCCTGGATCAACGCAGACCACACCAACCATTATGGATGTCGAGGTAAAAGGCCACCCCACTGCCTCCCTATTCGAAGTGGGAGCACGGTGAGTTTCATTCATTCAAACACTGTTCAGCACTACTCCTTCGGGGTGCAACCCAAGAGGGAAAGTGTCTCCCGAGCCTCCCAATCCAAATCGGCCAAAGTTCGTGGCAGTTGTACCATGACACTGACTATCTGAGGCACGGTGTACCGTGACGTCAAGCTCCTAGTACTTCCACAGCTCTGCACACCTGTCTTATTGGGGGTTAGACTTCCAGTGCAATTTAAAGAGCGTCACCATGGAGTACAACAGGAACCACCCTCCCCTCACAGTCTGTAACGGACAGTATGTGGACCGCCCACCCCTCCCTCACTACGTGGCCGACAAACAGCCCTAAACCAAATCATCACAGCTGATATGCGGTCTCTCCACGCTCCGGATTCACACCCTCCCCCCCCTTATTTGCTAACCTCATCCCGGACTGTAAGTCCGTCGCCACTAAAAGTCGATGATAGTGCTGGAGACAGGGCATTTATTAAGTCCATTGCCTCCTCGCCGGCGGAATGATAGAGCAGAGTACGAGCCTCGGGAGAGCCCAAGTCATGGTAGTGAAAAGTGGGGAGAAACACCAGATGGTCATAGAATATTCCCAGACCATCAACAGGTTTACCCGGCTGGACGCATACTCTCTACCCCACATTTCCGAAGTGGTGAACCAGATCACCCAATACAGGGTGTTCTCAACCATAAACCTTAAGTCTGCCTATCACCAGCTCCCCATTCACCCCTGAGGACTGACATTACACTGCTTTGGAGGCAGATGGTCGACTGGAGCATTTTCACAGAATCCCTTTTGGAGTCACGAATGGGGTGTCTGTTTTCCAAAGGGAGATGGACCAAATAGTGGATGAACACGAGTTGCGAGCTATTTACCCCTACCTTGATAACATCACCATCTGTGGCCATGACCAACAGGACCATGGCGAAAATCTCCAAAAATTCCTCCACATCATGAAACGCCTCAATCTGACATATAAGACAGGGAAGTGTGTCTTCAGCACACGTCACCTGGTTATACTAGGCTGCTTTGTGGTGAATGGAGCCATTAGCCCCAACCCTGACTGCATGCACTCCTGTTAGAACTTCCATCCCCCACTTCTTCCAGGCCCTGTAAAGATGTCTCTTATTATGCTCAGTAGGTTCCCAGTTATGTGGAGAAGGCCCATCCCTTCATCAGGGCCAGTATTTTCCCCCTGCCACTGAAGCTCGCTAGGCAATTGACCATATCGAAGCTGACATCGCAAAGGCCACAATGCGCACAGTGGACGAAACTATCACATTCCAGGTGGAGAACAATGCATCGGACTTTGCCCTGGCCGCCACTCTTAACCAGGTGGGCAGGCTCGTGGCGTTTTTTCTTTGTGCCCCCTCCAGGGCCCCGAGATTCGGTACTCCTCCATTGAGAAAGAGGCCCAAGTTATTGTTGAAACAGTATGGCATTGGAGACATTACCTCGCCAGTAAGCATTTTACCCTGCTGACTGACTGGCCTTCATGTTTAACAACCAGTAGTGGGGTAAAATCAAAAACAATACAATTCCGAGCTGGAGGATTGAGTTCTCCACCTCTAACTATGACGTACTGTACTGTCCTGTCTTGAGGGACAGGAGCCAGTGCTCAGATGGACCCATTTCAGGCACTGCATGATGGTCTCTGCCATCCCAGGGTCACCTATTTTTTTTTCCACTTCATTAAGGCCCGTAATCTCCCCCACTCGACTGAGGGACATCAAGACGCTGACCAAAAATTGTCAAGTCTGTGTGGAAGGCAAACCTCACTTCTACCAGCCCGGCAGGTCACACCTGATCAAGGCCACTCGTCCCTTTGAATGTCTGAGTATGGACTTTAAAGGACACCACCCTCCATGAACTGCAACGTGTATTTCATCACCATCATTGTTGAGTAGTCACGGTTCCCCTTTGTCAACCCCTGCCCGGACATGAACGCAGCCACTGTCATAAAGGCTCCGAACAACCTGTTCACCATTTCAGATACTCCTGCTACATCCACAGTGATAGGGGTTCATCCTTCATGAGCAATGAGCTGCGTCAATATTTGCTGTCCAAGGGCATCGCCTCAAGCTGAACCACCAGCTACGACCCCAAAGGGAATGGCCAGGTGGAGCAGGAGAACAGCATGATCTGGAAGGCAGTACTACTGACCTTAAAGTCCAAGGGCCTCCCCATCCCACAATGGTATGAAGTCTTCCCAGAGGCCCTCCACGCTACTCGGTCCCTCCTGTGTACAGCCACCAACGAGACACCTCACGAGAGACTCTTTATGTTCCCCAGGAGATCGGCATCAGGAACCGCCCTGTCCACCTGGCTGACATTCTCCGGGCCCGTCCTACTTCGCAAGCACGCGATGACCCATAAGTCCGACTCTATGGTCAAGAGGGTCCAGCTGCTCCAAACGAACCCACGGTACACCTACATTGCATTCCCGGACAGATGCGAGGGCACAGTATCCATTCGGGAACTGGCACACACGGGAGCATCTGAACCTCCCCATTCAACCAGCCAACAGGTATCCCCCCCACCCCAAGCTCTGCATGGCCTCAGATCCCTACCCCCACCACCTCGGCCAACCCAGCCGACAAGCATGCGCCCACCACCTCCCCCGGCTCAATCAAGCACCCCGACTGGGCCAACTGAGATGGAGCAACCACAACTGATAGAGACACTACAGACTCCCGGACGGGGGCACACCAGTCACAATGCTGAATAAGGCTGCCAAACAGATTATGAGCTCCACACTCCCCACCCAGGACTTTTTAAAAAGAGGGGTTGAATGTGGTGAAACCACTATTGTGTATGTCAATGACATGACCTTTTATGTTTGACCCTGCTCTCACTGGCCGGCTCATGACTCCTCCCCTTTATCCCCCTGTTCGAGCCCGGGTCAGTGTGAGCCAACAACATGAGGGACGCTGCCCATCTCTTGCTAATAAAAGCCTTCAGTTCCAGTAACTTCAGTCTTTGTGTAATTGATTGTGCATCAATATATATGCAGGAAAGTATTCAAATATACAAATAAATATTGCTTCGTAAAAGTGAGAGTCTCGGAGGGTCAGTGGGAACAGTTGCTTTGGTCGTTCACCATTCTCATGGCCCGTGGGAAGAAGCTGTTCCTCAGCCTGGTGGCGCTGGCTCTGATCCTCCCGGATCTCTTCCCCGATGGGAGCAGTTGAGAGAAGGGGTGGAAGGGGAGTCCTCGATGATTTTCTGCGCCCTCTTCAGAATAACAATCCTGGTAAAAACACTTTCATGGGGGGGAGGAAGGTGGAGGGAGTGGAAAGGGGCAGGAAGGTATGAATGACGCTTCGGGCCTGAGCCCCTAAGATCCAACACCTTCAGGTTGAGAAAGAGTTTCTTTCCAACACTTATCGGGTTCTTGAACTTTCCTGTTATGTCCCTAACCGTAACTACTCCAGAACCACCATCGGAGTCTGTCCTAGCACAATAAACTGCCAAAATGCTGGAGGAATTTTGACTACAGTCACAGCATCTGCAGACTTTTCTATTCCACTCAGTTGAACAGGACAATCCTGGGGTCGAGGGCAATGCACAGAAATGTTGGAGAAACTCAGCAGGTCAGGATACTGACTTTCTCTCGCATTTCGGTGTACGCCAGTCACTGCAATCTGAAGCTGAACACAACGGGAAGGAACAGCATCAGTGGGGGAGTGGGGCATGGTCAGCTTAGCAGTTAGCGCGACGCTGTTACAGCTCCAGTGATCAGTACCGGGGTTCGAACCTGTCTGCAAGGAGTTAAGACATTCTCCCTGTGTCTGTGTGGGTTTTTCCCAGGGGCTCTGGTTTCCTCCCACCATTCAAAAATGTACTGGGAGCTGTAGGCCAATTAGGTGTAATTGGGCGCCACGGGCTCATGGGCCAGAAGGGCCTGTTCCATGCTGTATGTCTAAATTTAAAATTTAAATTTAAAGTATGCTTCCGAAGGACAAAACCATTCTTTTACTCCCACTAATGTTGCTTGACTCACTGTTTCAATGCTATATTTCCAGTATGACTTGAGTGGCAGAGGTTCCCACCACACAGAGTCACAGCCATTCCGCATAGAAACAGGCCCTTTGGCCTTAGTCATCCATGACAATCGAGTTACCCATTTAAGCTCATCCCATTTTCTTGTCCATATCCCTCTATATGTTTCTCATCCATCTACCTGTCTTTTAAACGGCATAATAATACCGGCCCTCATCACTTCCTCTGGCATCTCCTTCCATATACCCACAACCCTCTGCGGGCAAAGGTTGTCCTTCCCTCACCCACCCTGTTCTCATGGCACCAGCTCCCTCTCCTCCTCGCTCTCCACCCTGACGCAGGATTCTGGACCACAACCTCGACCATTTTTTTTTCCTCTCCCGCTGACGCTCCTCGACAGTTCCTCCTGCGGAATGTGCCGTTCCTCCAGATTCCAGCGTCTGCAGTTTCTTCTGTATCTCCGACAAACAGTAAGCACAGGCTTACCTATGGCCATAGCAAGGCTCTGCGAGACTGCTACGGCAGGTCTTCCCAGTTGAATAGTTATAGTGCTTGAACCATCCACCAGAATTCAATACGCAAAATGGAGGTTGCTCTGAGATAACAATGGATGTAAATGAGTTCCGAGTGCTCTCTGCAGTTTCAGGCCCCTCGCTGGGCCACAGGCTGCTGGCAACTGGCTTCTGGGAACCAGGAGCCATGTCCAACCATGTGAAGGCGAACAGAGTTCCTAAAAGGCCTTGCACACAGAGTTGGGGGGCGGGGTTGGTTATGGGCACTGCTGAACAACAGGTTATGGAGAAGGTGAGGAGAACAACGGTGTCTCTGACAGAACTCTCTGCTGTTTCCCTTCCTTATCTGCATAATGTTTCAGGGTCACTTGCCAACTCTATTTGGTGTGGACTTGCGGAGAGCGGGGACCCAAGCCACAGCACTACCCAAGGGGGTCCAACCACCCAGTCTGACTGCTGTCGGCTCTGTGCAGGCTTTAAATGGCCTGTTAAAGGAGCCGATGGTGGCTTGTTTTAAAATCATGTGACTGTGGGGTCTGGGCCCAATGATTGGCAGCAGCCACAAGGGGTTGCAGACTCCGGAGAAGTAGAAGACCAGCTCAGGGTCAGAACCAGGCTCCTGATGTCTCCCCTAAACTTCCTTCCCTTAATTTTGGCATACGTCCCCTGGTGTTTGTTGACCGTGTCCTAGGAAATAAGTGCTGGCCGTCCACCTTATCTATGCTTCTTATAATCTTGTAGACTTCTATCATCTCATCTTAACCTTCTACGCTCCAAAGAGAAAAGTCCCAGCTCTACTAACCTTGCCTTGTAACATTTGTTTTCCAATCCAGGTAACATCCTGGTAAATCTCCTCTGCACCCTCTCCATAGCTTCCACATCCTTCCTGTAATGAGGTGATCATGCTGCTCTAACTGTAAGTGGAGTCATGTCTAGAACCATGGAAACATAGACCAATTACAGAACAGAAACAGGCCACCTCGGTCACTCTAGTCTGTGCAAAACGTTGTTTCTTATCTTGTCTCGCTGGCCTGAACTCAGTCCATACATAGCCCTCATATCTCTCCCATGCCTGATGGAACGCAGCAGCAAGCACTCCACACTCCCACTGTGTGCAGGGCTACATTTTAATTTTAAATTTAAATTTAGACAGGCAGCACGGTAACCAGCCATTTTGAACCACGAGTCTGTGCCGGCCAATTTACACCCGATTAAGCCACACCCTTGGTACTTTTCGAATGGTGGGAGAAGCTGTACAAACTCCTTACAGACAGTGCGGGATTCTAACCCCAGTCCTGATTGCTGGTGTTCTAACCATTATGCCAACTATGCCCTCCCATAGAGAGAGAGCCAGAGGGCTCAACACTGACCTGTGTAGACGAACCTCCCAGGTGCTCCTTTGCAGAACTGCTTGGACTTGTAGGACAGGGTGACCTCCACCACGCCCGGAATGTGCCGCGGTGGCGTCTGCACACGGATGGCGTGAGGCGTGATCAGCTGAGGGACAGAAAGAGAGAGAGAGGGAGAGAAAGGTTGAAGGTGAAGTTCGAAGGCAGGCTTCGTCACGACCCAGCACCCTCATCCAATCACAGACTCCCTGCATCATCGCCTAGACTCCCAACAACCGGTCACTCTACGAGGGAGAGAGGAGCAGGGAGCTCAGATTGACCTCCAAAGTCAAGGAGAGATTTAAAGGAATCACCAGAGACTCAGAGAATTCACATATGGTACAAGCTTCCAGGAAAAGTGGTAGAGGTGGAGATAATTAGGTTTATGAGAAATTTGGATCAGTATATGGATTGGAAAGGTTTTAGGAGATATGGGAATAACACAAGCAAATGGGATTAAAGCAGATAGGCAAGAGAAAGTTGGGCCGAAGGATCTGTTCCTGTGCTGTGTAACTCAGTGACTCTTATCATACAACATGTTGCTAGGTCCTTCAGTCAACGGAGCTGATCATTGATGACCAATTTGTACCAATCCCATTTCATTCTCCCTACATTCCCTCCAAATTCTACTTGGATTTATGAGATGGCGATGGACTTGGATGGCCAGTGTGGGACAGGGGTAGGGGGCAAAGTGGAATAGGAAGGGGGTCTGGGGAAGAAGGCAAGATGAGAGGTGATGGGGAAGGGAAGGGTAGGGTTCAAGAGAAGGGTGTGAAGTGGTTGGAGTGAAGGGGAACTAGTGGGAGTAGGTAGAGGAGGGACATGGAGGGAGAGGTGGAGGGTGGAGGAGAAAGGGAAGGGAAAGAGGGAAGAAGGAGGAGAAGAGGGAGAGGAAAAAGGAAGGACCAAAGAGTGTGGAGGGGAGAAGTGGTGGAAGAAAGGCTGGGGAGCAGGGGATGGAGAAGAAGAGGTGGAGTGGGGAACAGGGGTGCTGATTGGCTGAGGGAAGGGTGAGAAGGGACAGTGATCAGGAAGGAGCAGAGAGTCAGGGGCAAAGACCAAGTTGGGATTGTGGCAAGTGGTTAAACAAAGACACTTCTGCCTAATCTATACACCAAAACTGCAAAATACTGTCACAAAGTGGAGTTCCACAAAATGCAATACCCAAATTTACTGGAGAAACTCAGCATCCATCGGAAGCCCCCAACATTTTGGCCATGAACATTGGTTACCCCTTACTTCCTGTAACATTGGGGTGACCTGCTGTGTATCTCCAGCACGTTTGGCTATTACACACAGAGTCTGGAGACTTTAATGCGAAACAAAAAAAACCTGCTTCTGCAACCCCAGTGGGGTTGGGCACCTCGCTTGCCAGAAGCTTTCGAGAAGAAAAGGGAAGAGATCATCCATTCTCCCTCCCCACCCTCACTCCTTGGGAAAAGACTGAGGGAGCATGGAAAAGAATAGGAATAGCTAGAGAAAGATGTGTTCCTTCATTTGAAAATTGGCGACACACATTAGATTTTTAATTTAAATGTACAGGAGCTTAACACCTCCTCTTGCCCATGAACCCATGCTGACTAATTAACCTACAACCGCTCATACATTTTTGAAGTGTGGGAGGAAACCACAGGACCTGGAGAAAACCCACGGGTCACAGGGAGAACGGACAAATTTCTGGATTTGAACCCTGGTCGCTGGTGTTGTATTAGTGCAAACTCAACCCTAACCATGCCATCTTTGGTAAAATGGGAGAGAACCTCCATATTGCATGTGGATACTCCCTCATCTGGGGCTCTTTTGCGTTCTTTAATTTAAAAAAAAATTAATATTTAAAAAAATTTATACTGTTCGGTAACTGATCCTTTCTGGCCGATGAGCCCGTGTTTACCCATTACACCCAGTTGACCTACAACCCCTGGTTCGTTTTGAACGGTGGGAGGAATCCGGGGGGAAAACCCACGCAGACATGGGGAGAGGGTGCAAACTCCTTACAGAAAGTGTGGGTTCCGAACCCAGGATCTGGTCGCTGGTGCTGCAACAGCGTTGCATTAACTGCTACACTAACCGTGCCGCCCCTTCTGTTGGGAGAAGTAAGCACGTACCTCGCTCCAGACCAGCATTGTTCCAAACACAACTTGTAATCCATCAAAGAAGCTGTCTCCAATAATGATGACAGTGGCTCCTCCTGTAGTCCATCCTTCACTGGGGCTAATTGCCTTGATGCATGGAGTGGCTGCTTTGCGAGAGAAAAGACAGAATTGCTTAGCACCCCTGGAGACACCTGCAAATATGCCAACAAACCTGCCCCACTGCAGAATCTCCAACCTCATGCATTGCCCTCTGAAACCAGCTACTAGACACCAATCTCTCTCTGGTGTCCTTCTTGATAAAGGTTGCTTGGTTAGCATAGTATTTAGTGGAACGCAATTCCAGCGCCAGCGACCCCGGTTGGAATCCGGTGCTGCCTGCAGGGAGTTTGTACTTCCCCTGCTCCCACTCCATGTCCTTATCAGTTTCCTCCGGGTGTTCCAGTTTCCTCCTACATTGAAAAGGCATATGGGATTACAAGGCCAATTAGTGTCTTGGGGCGTCGTAAACTCATGGCCCAGAAGGGCCTGTAACCGTGTTTTATCTCTAAACACACTAGATAGGAACAAGAGGAGATTCCTCCATCTTTTTCCAGTCTGTCCTACCCTCACATTCCTTGTTGGCATCTGGATATTGATGGTTCCCATTCCCAATCAACCTTTGAGAAAATGGTGGTAAGTTGCCAGATTCAACCAGTATTGTCTTTCTGCTTCACAGTTCTATCGGGCACAGTGTTCACACACTTGAAGTGGCAATAAGATCATAAAACCAATGGACAAAGGAGCAGAAATAGGCTGTTCAGACCATCGAGCCTGCCCCGGCATTCAATCATGAGGTGATCCATGTTCCCACTCAGCCCCATTGCCCAGCCTTCTCCCCATATCTTTTGATGATCCTGGATGATCAAGAATCTCTCAATTGCAGTCTTAAACACTTCTGCAAGAAATTTGACAGATTTACCGTCCTCTGGCTAAAGAAATTCCTCCGCATCTCTGTTCCAAGCGGACAACCTTTAATCCTGGTTGTGCCCTCTTGTCTTAGATTCTCCCTCCTTTCTTCATCTGCTCTGTCCATGCCTTTCAACATTTGAAATGTTTCAATGAGATGCCTCCTATTCTCCTAAATTCCAACAAGTACAGGACAAGTACAGGACATATGTTCCTCATATGATAACCTTTCCATTTCCAGAATTATCTTGTTAAAGCCCTTTGAACTCCCTCCAAGGCCAGTGCATCCTTTCTTAAATGACGAGCCCAAAAATTTCTCACAATCCCCCAAGTGAGGTCTCGTCAGGATGGTCAGTGCACATGAACCTTCAAGGTGTTCCACTTATTTTGGAAGATGTACGCTGGTCAAGCAAAAATACTCTCACCTGCGATGTATGCAAGTGCGAGAGACATACAGAGGCAAGCGCAAAGCTCCCTGAAAGTGGTGGCACGGTTAGTTAAGGTAGGGGAGAAAGTTTTTGGCATGTCTATCTTAATGGGTCAGGACATTGAGTACAAATTAAGCAATGATCTGCAGGAGGAGCTCAGTGGATAAGACACATCCATGGGGAGAAAAGAGCTGTCAACATTTTGTGTCGAGGTTCTTTGTGAGACCACTAAAAGTCATTGATCTGAAACCCTGAAGTGTTGATGAACCATTTTATCCATGGATGGTCCTGACCCACTGGGGGGTTCTCTAGCAGCTCGTAGTTTGCTGAAGATGCCAGTATCCAATGTTCCTCTGGAAAGGGTGTGGAAAAGATTCACAAGGATGTTACTGAGATCAGAGTTTCTACAAGAACAGGATGGACTCCCTGGAGAAGAAGAGACTATAATGACCATAGAACCACGGAACACTACAACACAGAAAACAGGCCACTTAGCCCTTCTAGTCTGTGCCAAAACATCATTTCACTGGTCCCATTGACCTTCACCCCTTCCATAACCCTCCAAACCTCTCCCATCCATGTATCTTTCTAATTCTTAAAATGTAAGAGTGAGCCCGCATTTACTCATTCCACACTCCCACCACTCTCTGAGAAGAAGTTTCCCCCTAAAGTTGTCCCTGAACCTTTCCCCTTTCACCCTAAAGCCATGTCCTCTTTTATTTATCTCTCCTGATCTAAGTGGACAGAGCCTACTCTCATTTACCCTGTCTATACCCCTCATAATTTTGTAAACCTCTATCAAATCTTCCCTCATTCTTCTACGATCCAAGGAATAAAGTCCTAACGTGTTTAATCTTTCCCTGTAACTCGACTCCTGAAGACCCGACAACCTCCTAGTAAATCTTCTCTGCAATCTTTCATTCTGACTGATATCCTTCCCATAGTTGGGCAACCAGAACTCCACACAATCCTCCAGATTTGGCCTCACCACTGTCTTATAGAACCCTACAATAACATTCCAACTCCTGTATAGACAGATCCCGACTTAAGATGGTCCCACTTACGATATTTCAAAGTTACAATGATCAGAATCCATTTTAAATAAATGTAAGTCGGGGTCTACCTGTATTGTGTTTTGTTGGACCCAATGCCATTTGCAAAGGAGGAAAAACCCAACACCCAACCCCAACCAACCAATTTTCCCCTGCAACTGCTGCAACCGTGTCTGCCTGTCCTGCATCGGACTTGTCAGCCACAAACGAGCCTGCAGCTGATGTGGACATTTACCCCCTCCATAAATCTTCGTCCGTGAAGCCAAGCCAAAGAAGAAAAGAAAGAAAGATTGGGAATACATGCGTAGATTGCCGTCTGTGGAGATTGATGAGGGAGAGAGAGCGACAGCAATCTGCACATGCATTCCAAATCACAGCGTAGGTCCACTGCCCCTAGTTACCTGGCGCCACCTTGGGCTCACTGCAGCAGTGGCGACATCGGCTTAGTGGCAGCATCGGTGATTTCAGCCTCCTGGCAAGGGCAGTGCAGTGTTCTACCAGTACAGGTAGACCCTGACTTACAATAATTTCACCTCACAATGCAAGTCCTGGAATGGAACCTCATTATAAGTAGAGAGTCTACTTTGCTCCATGAGGGCCAAGATGCCAAAGGTTTTCTTCACTACCCTGTTTTCCTGTGACATCACTTTCAAGGGATTATATATCTGTATTCCCAGGTCTCTTTGCTCCTACGCACTCCTCAGTGCCCGAGCATTTACTGTGTATGCCCTACCTCACATTTGTCTGCATTAAACTCCATGTGCCATTTTCGGGCCCATATTTCCAGTTGGTCCAGATCCCTCTGCAGGTTTTGAAAGCCTTCCTCACTGTCCTCAATGTCATCAGCAAGCTTGCTGATCCAATTTACCACTTTATCATCTGGATCATTGATATGGACAACAAAACAATGGTCCCAGCACCGATCCCTGAGGGACACTAAGTCTCACAGGCCTCCTGTCTGAGAAGCAACCATCTACAACCCCTCTCTGTCTTCTCCCATTCAGCTCATTTTGAATCCACTTTACAACCTTTCCATGGATACTTAGTGTCTGAACCTTTTGAACAAACCTTTCATGTGGGACCTTGTCAAAGGCCTTACTAAACTCAATGTAGACAACATCCTAAGCCTTTCCTTCATCTATCTTCCTGGTAACCTCCTCGAAAAACTCTATAAGATTTGATAAACATGACCTTCCACGCTCAAAGCCAAGCTGATATCATTAATCAGCACTTGACAGTCCAAATACATGCATACCCAATCCCTCAGAACACCCTCCAACAACTTACCTACTACTGACATCAGGCTCACTGGCCTATAATTACCTGGTTTACTTTTGGAGCCTTTTTTAAATAATGGAACAACACAAGCTACCCTCCAATCCTCCGGAACCTCATCCATGGCTAAGGATGTTTTAAATATTTCTGCCAGGGCTCCTGCAATTTCTATGCTAGCCCTCCTCAAGGTCCGAAGAAATATCATGTCAGGCCAAGAGGATTTATCTGCCTTTATTTGCTGTAAGGCGAACCACCTCCTCTTTAATCTCTATATGTTCCATGCCACTACTGTTTGTTTCCTTTCCTTCCTTAAACACCATGCAAGTTTCCCGAGTAAATAATGATGCAAAAAAAAACCTGTTTAAGATCTCCCCCATCTTGTGATGGTCCAACACAATGATGACCACTCTGATCTTTTGGTCCCTTACTATCCTTTTCTTCTTAACATACTTGTAGAAAATTTTCAGGTTTACCTTCACATTATCTGCCAAAACAACCTTGTCTTCTTTATAACTTCCTGATTTTTTCTTAAATATTTTCTTACAATCTTTATACGCTTCTAGTACCTCTAATAGTCCTTGTTGTTTATACCTACTATATACCTCACTCTTTTTCTTAACCAGAGAGCCAATATCCCCTAAAAACTAAGGTTCCCTATGCCTGTTAATCCTGACTGGAACATGGAAACCCTGCACTCTCAAAATTTTGCCTTTATAGGCCTTCCACATCCATGGAAAATGGTTATTGATTTTTCCCCAGGGTATGGAAGTACAGTAATGGCCCTGGAATCTGTAATTCAAGCAACTGGCAAAAACAAAGGAAAATGAATTTTAAAAATTAAAATAAATAAGAATAAAATAATAGGTAAAAATCCGTAAGTTTAAAATTGTAAAACTAAATGTTCCCTGAAGTGATACATAAACCTTTGGTGAAAATGGGAGCAAATATTTAGCCAGTGGAATGACTTGGTCATACTTTGCCTGCAGCAGTTGTTTGATTAAAGTTGTGTTTGAATAAAATGGCGTTACTCAGGATGAAGATCTGGTTGATGCCGCTCGCCATTGGGGTGACTTTGTTAAAGTGTCTCCTTATCCCAGCTTAGTCACCCTGGTCTGAGGCTTTATCTGTAAACTTGGTGGGGGTGGGGGTAATTCATGTATAATATTATTGTTCGTCTTTCGGGCGGCTCTGTGAAGGGGGAGGAACCTGCAGATGCAGCGACGGTTAAATGTTTTCAAAAAATGTGACTTAAAATAAAGTAAAATGCTTTAAGGTTTATATATTCATGCAAGTAAAGTTTGTTCAGTGTAATTACAGAATAGTATTTACATCTTTTAAACTGTTTATTCTTAATGTAGTTGTCAATGTTAGAGGGAGTCTCAAGCAACTGGAAAATACACTTATCCAGAATCTACCAATCCACCTTGGTGCCGGATACCAGTGATTTTACTGTATTAAACTAGAAGGAAAAGGATTCAAAGTAAGAAGTGAAAGAGGGGGTGGTGGTTCTGAAGAGGAAGTTGTAGAGGTGGATACAAATGTATCATTCAAAAGAAGGACAGGTACGTGAATAGGAATGGTTTGGAAAGAGGCAAAATGCACAAACACGGATAAAACAGAACAAGCTCAGGTCAGCGTGGGTCAGTTGGGGTGAAGGGGCTGTGTCTGTACTGAAGAACTCCATGGTTCTAATTATTTTATGGCGAGTTCTTTCTTTCCAGTAGCTTTTGCACAATGAAATGTTTCCAGTCACCACCTTGTCAACTTCGGTGGGACTCTGTGGAACAATGCTCCGTCCCCGCTCCCTGTTCTCCGGGGTCGGCACCAGAAGCAGTGCTGCTGTCACAGCAGTTCCATTTTTGAATTAAAAAAAGTCCAATTTCAAATCATTCAACCCTCAAGTCAGTGAATTAATTTCATCAGACCACTGCCCTGCTCTTTCTCCAGAGCCCTGCACCTTACTCTTCCAGTTAAGCCTGTCTAATCCTCTCTAGTGGGAGTTACAGCACACATTCCTTTTCCCCCTCCATCTCCCACATCCCCCGCCCCCCGCCCCCTTGGAATACAGATGTAGCCTATCTGGATACTTCCTCTTCCAAATTACGGTGCAGGGAGGGGACACAGCAATGGAGCGAGAATTCTTTTGCAAGTCAATAACAAGAGGATGTTGTATCACAGCGGTTAAATCACGGACTGCCTTCAGAGCCCTGGGCAAATGATCAGGCACACCGGCAGCTGGGGAAATTAAACTCGACTAATTAAGTAACAATGCATAATTAAAAATTGACTGTCAGTGATGGTGAGGGTGAAACTACTGGCCTGTCATAAAAACCCATCTGGTTCACTGACGTCCTTCAGGGAAGGAACTTTGCCAATCTCACCTCATCTGCCTTTGCATGTGACTCCAAGGCACAGGGTCACAGAGAGGCACAGCACAGAACAGGTGCTTCAACCGAAAGGTCCCACCCAACCATTACCAGGATGTTACCTGGATTGGAAAACATATCTTATGAGGCAGGGTTGGCAAAGATGGCTTTTCTCCTAGGAGTGAAGCAGGGTGAGAGGTGACTTAATAAAGGTCTGCAAAATTATGATGCTTAGACAGGGTAGACAGCCAGCATCATTTTATCCCCTGGGGTGATAGTAGCAAACACCAGAGGATGGGCGGCACAGTGAGTGCAATGCCTTTACAGCGCCAGCGATCAGGGTTCAAATCCCACGCTGTCTGTAAGGAGTTTGCACGTTTTCCCTGAGGGCTCCGGTTTCCTCCTAACATTCAAAAAAAATGTACCGGGGTTGTATGTCAATTGGGGGTAAATTAGATGACACAGGCTCGTGGTCTGTTACCCTGCTGTATATCTAAATATTTTTAAAAATTAAAAATTGAATTCAAAATTTTAAAATGTAAAGAATATCTGGAAAGATGAGGGAAGGAACGTTTAGGGGAGACATCAAGGTAGGTGTTTTACACAGAGAGAAGAGCAGTGGTTCTCAACCTTTTTCTTTCCACTCCCACACCACTTTAAGTAATCGCTATGCCATCGGTGCTCTGTGATTAGTAAGAGGTTGCTTAAGGTGGGATGTGAGTGGGAAGAGAAGGTTGAGAATCACTGGTCTGGACTCAATTATTCCTGAAATATTTTGCTTGAGAAAAATTGTCACTGGCCCATTTCCTTTGGAGATATGAAACCGTGCACATAACGAGACAATGAGGGATGATTAAAACAGTGGTTTTCACACTTTTTCTTTCCACCCACAAAAAAGTAATCCCTTACTAATCAAAGAGCACCTTTGGCATAAGGAATACATAGTATGTGAGTGGAAAGACAAAGGTTGAGAACCACTGCAGTAGAAGGATATTCAAGCCAATGAAGCCCGTGCAGCCTAATGAAGAGTAATCAGGCTAAATGACTACCGTCCATTGGCTGTGACGTCAGGGATGATGAAGTCCTTTGAGAGGAATGCATCAAATTACACCTTGGAGCAACATTGGAGCCTTTCCAGTTGGCCTGCTGCCCAAACTAATCCACAAATGATGCAACCTTTGACCCTACACTAAGTCCTGACCCACCCGACCTGACCCACCCGTCCTGACCCACCTAGAGAATGATGGCTGTTGTTCATGAACTTCAGCTCGGCACTCAACATGATCATACGTCAGGGGTTGGTGGATTAACTGCCCCCAACACTGGACTTAACAGTGGATTCTGGACTTTTTGACCGAAAGGCCACAGTCAGTCCAGGTCAATAACATAACATAACATAACATAACAATTACAGCACGGAAACAGGCCATTAGGCCCTTCTAGTCCGCACCGAACCAAACACCCCTTTCTAATCCCACCTCCCTGCACAATGCCCATAACCCTCCATCTTCCTCTCATCCATATACCTGTCCAACCTTTTCTTAAATAATACAATTGACTCCGCCGCCAGTATTTCACCCGGAAGATCATTCCACATGGCTACCACTCTCTGAGTAAAGAAGTTCCCCCTCATGTTACCTCTAAACCTCTGCCCCTTAATTCTTAACTCATGTCCTCTTGTTTTAATCTTTCCTCCTCTTAACGGAAATAGTCTATCCACATCCATTCTGTCTATCCCTTTCATAATCTTAAATACTTCTATCAAATCCCCTCTCAACCTTCTACGCTCCAAAGAATAAAGACCCAATCTGTCCAATCTCTCCCCATACTCCAGATGCTTAAACCCAGGCAACATTCTAGTAAACCTTCTCTGCACTCTCTCCACTCTGTTTATATCCTTCCTATAATTAGGCGACCAGAACTGCACACAGAACTCCAAATTAGGCCGCACCAACGTCTTCTACAATCTCAACATCACCTCCCAACTCCTATATTCCATGCAATGATTGATAAAGGCCAGCATACTAAAAGCCTTCTTCACCACCCTATTCACGTGAGTTTCTACCTTCAGGGAACGATGTACCGTCACTCCTAAATCTTTCTGCTCTTCTGTATTCCTCAATGCTCTCCCATTTACCACGTATGTCCTGTTCTGATTCTTCTGACCAAAATGAAGCACCTCACACTTATCAGCATTAAATTCCATCTGCCATTTTTCAGCCCACTTTTCTAAGCAGCTAAATCTCAAGCCCCATCAGGCTGAGTGAGCACTGGCGCATCTCTGGGCTGTGTACTCAGCCCGCTACTGTCCACGCTGCTAACTTACAACTGCACTGCCAGATTCAGTAATAACAGAATCGTCAAGTTTTCAAATGACAGAAGAGTCTTTGGCCTCATGAGCAATGATGGCTTACGCAGTGGAGGTTGAAAAGCTTCTGAAACAGTACTGAACAAGCTGCATCTCACTGAGACAAGACAAAGGAGATGATTGTGGAGGATGAAGATTGACCATTCTCTATTACACATCAATGGAGAAAGAGTGGAGGGCACAAAGTTCATTGGCTGTGCATATAAAGGATGACCTGTCCTGGACCCATGACCCCTCCTCATCAGTCAGGAAGGCACAGCAGCACCGACATTTACAAAGGAGTTTGAGGAAGGCAAAGCTATTGGACCCCATCTTGTTCAGGAGCACAATGGAGAGTGCCCTGTCTGGCTGCATCATTATGTGGGATGGTAGCTGCAAAGCATCAGACCGGAAGGATTAGCAAAACGGTATTGTTGACCCACTACCATCAAGAAGGAGGTGCAGGAACATCAAAATCAGGACTGCCAGTCTGGAAAATAGCTACTTCCAACAGGCTGGGATTAATGAACCATATCCTGCAACCAAATAAATCACCCCAAATTATTTATTTTAAATTATAGTTTTATGCATAAATGTGATTATTCTGTGCTGTGTATTAAGTATGTGTGTGCCCTGTAATCCAAAGAATTATTTCTTGTCTGGCTGTACATGCAGTGTCAAGTGAAAATAATCTTGAACTTGAAATTACACCTAATTAACCACCTAACCCTTTACATTTTGGTGGGTAAGAGGAAACGGGAGTACCCAGAGAAAATCCACACAAACGCAGGGAGAACGTGCAAACTCCTGACAGACAGCGCCAGATTTTGAACTCGTGTTACTGGTGAGGCAATAGTGTTGTGCTAACTGTGCCGCCCAGGAGTAACAATTAAACCATTTCACAGCCAGTGAGGCACTTCTGGACTGTTGTCACTGTGATGTAGGAAATGTCTCTGCCAAGCAGGCATGCAGAATGAGATAACCTATTGTGATTTACAGAGAACCTAACCCTTTCATAGCTCTTTTTTGGAATACTTTGTGACGATAATGTTATACTAACTTCAATTCAATGTTGGATTTTATCCTTTTCTTCATTAATGGCCAGACGTGCAATACTGATGAAATGGAAAGACCACCTTTCACCTACACATGCGCAACGATTAAGGGATTTTATGTCTTGTTTAAATTTGGAAGAACATTAGAAATGTTGTTATTGATTCAAATATCAAATTCCAAATGATATGGGACTCGTTATGTACAATTATCGTAACTTTAAGTATTAGTGTTGATTTGGAATGTTGGCATGGTCTCTCTCTCTCCAAGATTATGCCACTTGAAATTTTTAAATGTCAACCTTGCTGAGGGGAAGGGCTTTAGAATTTATCTCTTTTTTTTGTTAGGTTCTTTTATGTCCTTATGTTTGTGCTATTGTACTCCTGGTCGGGTCACTCGTCTGAGTGCTACTGGTGCCATATAAACCTGTTGCGTGGTCGGGTGGTGGGTGACTAAACTGACTCCCCCCACCAGGCTTCCCTGGTGCAGAGGGTGGCTAGACACCCTGCAGGATGAAAAGCAAGACCTGTCAAAGGGCGAAAAAACCCTCACGTAGGGTCAACGGCCATCTAGTCAACACATGCCATGAAGCGCCTTGCATTGAAGCTTGGTCTGGCCATTCACTGCAACAGAACATGCCCCCTGGCTGTCGTGGACCTCACCATGCTGCTGGATCCGGGGAGGGGATGTCGAGAGGGTGGGTCCAGACCTGTACAATCCCCTACTCACTTAAATCCATTCACACACACGCTGTTCCTTTCTGAGGAGTGGGGTATAAACCCCACAAACTGACTGAAAGGAACCATCATCATCCTGCGGGATGGAGAGCCAGAAGAAGAAAGATTTTGTACTTCTGAATTTCTACATATGATCATTATTGTAATTTTTTATAGCTCATATAATTGTATTTTTCATTTTTTGTTCTATTGAATAAATATTAATGAAAATATTTTAAAAATAAAAGATCATTCCAGCATGGTACAGGCCCCTTGGCCCACGACATGACATTGTGCTAATCTGTGGAAACTTACTCCACAACCATCTAACCCTTCCCTTCCTCACACCCATAACTCTCCATTTTCCTTACATCCTGTCTAAGAGTCTTTAGGACGTACCTAATGTACCAGCCTCCACCGCCACCGTGGCAAAACATTCCAGGCACCCACTACTCTCTTATTTGAGGATTAACTCTAAGTTAGATTATCAGGAAGAGCTCTTCAGGATTATGCCAACGATCGTTCTAAGTGCAATGGAGAGACCGATCGGCCCCTTGTGAAAAGAAAGCATCCCTCCTGAAAGGTCAGAGCATTAGCTTTTATCTTTGTTTTCAAGCCGCAGGCCTGTGAAAGTCAGGGCAGGAACAAGACACCAGAGGCAATGATCTCACCTGTCAAAGAGCAGCCAGCATACTGAAGGACCTTTCCTACCTTCTCATCTCCCTTCTCACTGGGGAGAAGGTTCAAGAGACATACTGCACAATAACAGGCCCTCCCAGGCTATGAGAACTGTGTCGCCCAAACAACCTACAACCTCCAGACATTTTGAATGGTGGGAGGAAACCAGAGCACCCGAAGGAAACCCACATAGACATGGGGAGAACCTACAAACCCCTCACGGACAGAGTAAGATTTGAACGCAGGTACTTGGCGCTGCAATAGAAACATAGAAAAATAGGTGC
Source organism: Narcine bancroftii (assembly GCF_036971445.1). Classification (NCBI taxonomy): domain Eukaryota; kingdom Metazoa; phylum Chordata; class Chondrichthyes; order Torpediniformes; family Narcinidae; genus Narcine; species Narcine bancroftii. Next base: position 11,153,767 of record NC_091471.1, read on the forward strand.
AGAAGTAGGCCATTTGGCCCTTCAACCCTACACCCACATTCAATATGATCATGGCTGATCAGTACCCAGTTTCTGCCTTCTCCCCATACCTCTTGATCTCCTTAGCCACAAGGGCCAAATTTAACCTACTCTGAAATATTAACAAGAAATCAGTCTCAACCGACTCCTGTGGCAAAGAATTCCACAGATCCACCACCCTCTGAGAGAAGACATTTTTCCTCATCTCAGTCCTAAAAAACTTCCTCCTTTTCCTTAAACTATGACCCCTGGTTCTGGTTTTTCCCAGCAATGGAGACAACCCACCTGTGTCTAGTCTGTCTAAACCCTTAAGGATTTTATATGGCTCTATAAGATCCCCCTCAATCTTCTAAATTCCAGACAATACAAGCCTAGTCTATCCAACCTTTCTTCATATGAAAGTCGTTACATCCCTAGTATCTGTCTAATGAACCTTCTCTGCACCCCCTGAATGGTGAGGATGTCCTTCCTCAGATAAGGAGACTAAAACATAGAAACATAGAAGATAGGAGCAGGAGTAGGTCATTCGGACCTTCGAGCCTGCTCCGCCATTTAATGACATCATGGCTGATCTTACAGTTCAGTACCCCGTCCCCGCCTTCTCTCCGTAAACCCTAATTCCCTTATACTGAAGAAATATATCTAATTCCCTCTTAAATATATTTAATGAACCTGCCTCTACTGCCCTCTGTGGCAATGAATTCCACAGATTCACCACCCTCTGGGTAAAGAAATTGGGTAAAGAAACTGCACGCAGTACTCCAGATGGGGTCTCACCAAGGCCCTGTACATCTGTAGCAGGATCTCTGTACTCCTGTACTCAAATCCTCTCACTAAGAATGCCAACATACCATTTACCTTCCTCACCGCCTGCTGCACTTGCATGCCCACTTTCAACAACCAATGCACAGCAACACCCGAGTCTCTCTGCATATCCCCTTTTCCTAAACAGATATCCCTTAATCATCAGGCTTAAAATCAGGCGATACATAGGAAGGTTTGAAGACAACTTCTTCTCAGCAGTCATGAGGCTCCTGAATGAACCCCGTAACAAGGCTCTCGAGCTGCCCTAGCTTGATGCTGACTGATCTTCCTTCTCATTGTAACCCTATACTCTGTAAATTGTGCTCTTTACACAGCTGTGCATGTGCGCCATGGTCTGGAAAAAAAACACTGTTTTGTTGGGTTGTGGATGTGCAGTCAAATGATAACAAAGTTGAACTCAAAACTTGGTTCCAATAATCGGACAGCTTTAAGGTGAGAAACAAGGGACTGCAGTTGCTGGAATCTGGAGCCAAACACAACCTGCTGGAGGAGTTTAGCAGGCTGAGCAGCGTCAGTGGGAGAAGAAGAATGGTCGACACGTTGGGGTCGGAACCTTGCATCATGGCTGAGAGTGCAGAGAGGAGATGGCTGATAAGGCAATGCTGCGGAGTATGGGGTATTAGTTTTTGCTCTTTATTTAAGAAAGGATGGGCTGAAGTTGGAGAAGTTTCAGAGAAGATTTGCATGAATGATTCCTGGAATGAAAGGATTAGCATACGAAGAAAGTTTGAAGGCTCTTGGACTGGACTCCTTGAGGCTCAGAAGACTGAGGGTGGGGGGGGGAGCCCATTTTGAACGTTGACAGGCTTGGACAGAGTAGATGTGGCAAAATTGTTTCCAATGGTCGGGGATTCAAGGACAAGAGGGGCACAACCTCAGGATTGAAGGGCACTTATTTCAAACAAGATGAGGAGGATTTCCTTTATTTTTGAATATTTTATTTTGAATTTTTCAAGCCATACATGCATTAACATTCAAAATTCATAAACAATATTTTAATATATATAATCATGTTACTTAATGGCTTTTAAAACCCAAATCTAATCTACCCTCTCCCCCCCCACCCCCAAACAGAAAAGAAAGATAGAAAGAAATGTCTTAGAAGTATCACCCAAACTGGAAGAATCTATTTTTCCTGACTTTACCAAGGTCAGGGGTTGTGAGTGTGAATTACATGTATACAAAAAAAGGTTAAAATTATAACATGATATTCTCCGATTATATTACATCTCCTACTGTCATTCTTTGGCTTGGATTTGCAGACAAAGATTTATGGAGGGGTATGTCCACGTCTGCTGCAGGTTTGTTGGTGACTGACAAGTCCGATGCGGGACAGGCAGGCATGGTTGCAGCGGTTGCAAGGAAAAATTGGTGGGTTGGGGTTGGGTGTTGGGTTTTTCCTCCTTTGTCTTTTGTTAGTGAGGTGGGCTCTGCGGTCTTCTTCAAAGGTGGTTCAAACCTCCTTTGAACCTCCTACTATCATTATATTTATTTCAAATCACACACAAAACTCAAAACGGTCAACCAGTTTACCTATCTCGGCTGCACCATTTCATCAGATGCAAGGATCAACAATGAGATAGACAACAGACTCGCCAAGGCAAATAGCGCCTTTGGAAGACTACACAAAAGAGTCTGGAAAAACAACCAACTGAAAAACCTCACAAAGATAAGCGTATACAGAGCCGTTGTCATACCCACACTCCTGTTCGGCTCCGAATCATGGGTCCTCTACCGGCACCACCTACGGCTCCTAGAACGCTTCCACCAGCGTTGTCTCCGCTCCATCCTCAACATCCATTGGAGCGCTTACATCCCTAACGTCGAAGTACTCGAGATGGCAGAGGTCGACAGCATCGAGTCCACGCTGCTGAAGATCCAGCTGCGCTGGATGGGTCACGTCTCCAGAATGGAGGACCATCGCCTTCCCAAGATCGTGTTATGTGGCGAGCTCTCCACTGGCCACCGTGACAGAGGTGCACCAAAGAAAAGGTACAAGGACTGCCTAAAGAAATCTCTTGGTGCCTGCCACATTGACCACCGCCAGTGGGCTGATAACGCCTCAAACCGTGCATCTTGGCGCCTCACAGTTTGGCGGGCAGCAACCTCCTTTGAAGAAGACCGCAGAGCCCACCTCACTGACAAAAGGCAAAGGAGGAAAAACCCAACACCCAACCCCAACCAACCAATTTTCCCCTGCAACCGCTGCAATCGTGTCTGCCTGTCCCGCATCGGACTTGTCAGCCACAAACGAGCCTGCAGCTGACATGGACTTTTTACCCCCTCCATAAATCTTCATCCGCGAAGCCAAGCCAAAGATTCCCCCACACCACACTCCCTTCACAGACCCTTTTCCCTTCCTTCAAGATAGGACTCAGCACAATTGACATTTCCCAAGATAAAAGTGTGGAGGAGATAAAGAAACAGAAACAGGACCCTCCCCCACCCCAACCTTAGTGTAAAATATATACTGAACACCACACCCCCCTCTATTGTACGGTTAATGAGAAAACTCATTAAACATGTGTATAGTTTCTGGAGACCAGCCCCTCCAGCTCCCGGGTAAAACAATTCCAAGAGAATTTTACTCTTCTTTTTCCCAAAGGATTAATATCAAACAATTACAAATACATGGGATGATAAAATATAATTATTCAGATTTAAAAATTTTGAATTCAAAGAAGTTCTCTCATTCTATGTGAATTTTCTTCAGAGTTGGTAAGTTCTTTGCAACTTCAATGTCAGTAAAGATCTTGCTTTGCCCATTTGGCATCGTAATTTTCAAAAAAGCTGGTTGACGCAACACAGAGCTGTAACCTTTTTTTTTCCAGAGGGTCCTTTCCAGTGGATTAAGTTCCTGTCTGCATTTTAAAAGCCCAGCACTGATGTCTGGATTTAAAAAAAACATTTTTTTACCTTCAATTTCAAGAGGTTGTCCTTGTCTTTCCTTGACCTTCTCTGCTGCTGCTCTTCTTATATTTTATTTTCACGATCCTTGTATTTCATGCATCTAATTAGTGTGGAGTGTGTTTTTATTTTAATCTGGTCTTGGACGAGAGAAGGGGAATTGTATAGCTTCTGAATTTCCATATCAGTGCCGACATTTCGTACTCCCAAAACTTTAGGTAACCACACTTGAAAGCAACGGATGGGGTTTGCCCGCTCCTCTCCCTCTTTAAGTCCCACTATTTTAACATGATAAAATTTTATAAAGAACCCATCTTTTCCCATATTTTTGTTTTTTTTTTCCCAGTGGCCCACACCTTTAATTCTTTTTCCACATTGTCCACACTTTCCATTGTTTCATCCACCTTTTCTTCACCAAGTCGATCCTGGAGATGAGGGGATTGTAGTGCGAATAAAAGCTCTCACGACTTGAGGGAGAACATATGCTTTTATTAGCTTATAACTGAGGGTAGGTCTTACAGTGGGATTCAGGGTTTAGGCGGGTTATGTAGGGGTGGATGGGGGGGGTGGAGCCAGCCATCAGTATAACACAGCACCAGTGAACCTCAGTTCACTGCAGGGCATGACCTACGAGGGGAAACAAAATAATCTGGGATCATACTCGCTCGAATTCAGAAGAATGAGAGGAGATCTGATAGAAACACATAAAAGGGATAGATAAGATAGAGGTAGGAAAATTATTTTCACTGGGAGGTGAGACCAGAACTAGGGGACATGGCCTCAAGATCCAGGAGAGTAGATTAAAGACAGAGATGAGGAAAAAACAGAGATTAGTGAATCTGTGGAATTCTCTGCCCAGTTGAGGCGACTTCATTAAACATATTTATGACTCAGTTAGGTAGATTTTTGCATAAAAAAGGGATATGGGTGGGGGGGGGGAAGGGGGTGGAAAAGCAGGTCAGTTGAGTTGAGTCAGTGATCAGATCAGCTATGATAACGTTGATTGGCGGGACAGACCCGATGGGCCGGATGGCCGACCCATGCACCTATTTCTTATGCTCTTATGTTCAACTTCGGTCACTCTTTCATTTAAAGCCCCATTTTCTACCTCTAGTTCGGTCACAACTTTTAAAAAATGATCCAATTTCTTATTTGTATTTTGATCTTTAATTAAAAGTGCTTTCATTCTATCCTTGTTTCTCTTTAACCTGTAATACATGTTTACTAGTGTGATTGCCTTGTTTAACATTTTCCAGTTCTTCTCCATCCTCTGTTTCCTGATTGTCATCTAAATCGCTGTTTTGAAGGAAAGTTCCTTCTTCTTCTTCTTCCTTCTGTTGGTGATCTTGCATAGCAGTGCGCAGGCTCAGTCTCCTGCTTTCTTCTTCCAGAGCGCCTCTTGGCCCTGACGCCGAAGATCCTCCCAGACGTTGGGCGATCTGCACAGTGGGGTGGGGGGGGCAGTGTGGGCTACAAACCCCACCCCCCACCAGCTTCTTCTTGTAAGTAGGCCCTCTTCCTTTAAGAAACTCCACATCTCGCTGAGAGATCAAGAACCCCGACGGCCTGCTGAATCTTCTGTAAACATTTTTACCTTAAGAGGAATTTCTCCCTTTTCTTCCTGTTTGAGTTCTCGTAGACCACATTATTTTTCTTTCTTTCTTTTAATAATTTCCCAGTAGCCTGATGTCCCCACCCGCAGAGGAATTTCTTTAGCCGGAGAGTGGCGAACCTCCGCAATTTGCCACCATGGGCGGCTGTGGAGGCCAGTTTGTTGGGTGTATTTAAGGCAGAGATCGATAGCCATCGGAGTAGTCGTGGTAGCAAAGGTTATCGGGGAGGCGGCAGGGGAGTGGGGCTGAGTGGGAGAAGGGGCCCCCTTATGATGGAGTGGACTTGACAGGCCAAACGGCCTGCTCCTATATCTTAAGTTCTTATAACGAGGACAGGGAACGGGTGGTTGGACAGAAATCGGTAGGGGATTGATGAGAATGTCCTCAAAGACCTGGAGAGCAGAGGAAACCAGAGATGTGGAGTGATGGTAATCAGCACCTGAGGTCTGAATAACAAAATCCGTGCTGCAAAAATCTCCATTTGCAAATGAATCCACTGTATTGTCAGTGCAAGCCTGGGAACTGTAAATTCTGTAGAGACCAGAGACCAGAGACCAGGGTTCCCGGCACTCCTGGATTTGTTTATTGATTCAAACTGAGTATCTAGCTGATAAATCCGCTCAGTGCAAACTTTCATTTTATTCTGCTCTACCTATAACATCTACTTCTGTTAATTGGATAGTCAGGGACCTCCAATAGACAGATAAGTTCTCGTGTTCAACCTTCACCTCCCATTCCCAGAGGGATTGGGAGCACAGGTAGGGCAAAATTATGGCTTCAAAAAACTCAGGAGATAACCTTTCGAAATCCCTTTGGAATGTTGGTTAAATTAAAGAGTTCACAGCACAGAACAAGGTGATTCCTCGAGTTTAATACAAAAACAAACAAAACGTTGGAGGTAGAGTTAAAATAAACGAGGTCTGCAGACGCTGTGACTGTAATTGAATCCACAAAAATGCAGGGGAATCTCCGCAGGTCACGCAGCTTTCTTTATTTCAAAGGCACAGCACGGAGCCAAAGTTTCAGGGCCCGAGCCCTTCTTCAAGGGATGAGCGAAACAGAGGCAGGCGCCTGAATAAAACGGTGGTGGGGACGGGCAGGGGGAGGAGCACAGGCCCACAAACCAGGCGCCATAGATGGATATGGGTGGGAGGGCAGAAGAGAAAAAAAAGCAGGGGGAGGAGGTATCTCTCTGAATGGAGAGGGAAGGGGCAGGGAAGCTGGAGGAAAGGAGGCAGAGGGCTGGGGAAAGAGAGAGAGAGAGAGAGAGAGAGAGAGAGAGAGAGAGAGAGAGAGAGAGAGAGAGAGAGAGAGAATTCAGGGTCCTATATCTACTCTTGCCTCTTCTTCACTCTTAATATTCTTTAAAAAAAACCTTTCAGTATTATTTTTCATATTATTTGCTAGTTTCCTTTCAGAGTTCATCTTTTCCTTCCTGATCACCTTCTTAGTGGCCTTCTATATGCTTTTAAAAGCTTCCCAGTCTGGTTTTTCCCCACTAACTTTTGCTCCCTTTTATGACCTTTCTTTTGCCTTTATTTTCGCTTTGCCTTCTCTTGTCAGCCTCATTTGTGTCCTTTTTCCATTCAAGTATTTCTTCTTTTTTGGAATATACTTGTCCTGCTCTCTACTTGATTCTCATTGCCATCTGCTCTGCCGTCCTCTCTGCGAGTGTGCTTTTCCAATCACTTTCGCCATTTCCTCCTCAGACCTTCACTCCACTGGTATTTTAGTTTTTCCTCAAAATGCAAGTTGAATTCTATTGCATTATGAGCACTGCCTCCTATGGATTCCCTTCAGATCCTTTATCAACTCTGGTCCATTACACAATACCCAATCCAGGATTGGCATTTTCCTGGTCAACTCAACCACTAGCTGTTCTGAGAAGTCATCTCGTAAGCATTCTACAAACTCTCTCTCGTGAGATCCAGCCCCAACCTGTTTTTCCCAATCTACTTTCATGTTAAAAATCCCCCATGACTGCCATAATGTTGCCCTTCTAACACATCTTTTCTATTTACTGTTGTCCACATATACATATAACCATATAACAATTACAGAACGGAAACAGGCCATCTTGACCCCTCTAGTCTGGACCCATTTAAGTGATCTCCTCTAGTCCCACCTACCTGCTCTCTGTCTGTAACCCTCCAATACCCTCACCTCTATGCACTTATCTAATCTCTTAAATGACAAAATGGAACCTCCTGCAACCACCTCTTCCTGAAGGTCATTCTACTCAGCCACCACTCTCTAAGTGAAGAAGCTCCCTCTCATGTTACTTCTAAACTTTTGGCCCCTAACCCTTAACTTATGACCTCTCATTCCAATCTCACCTACCCTCAAATGGAAGAGCCTATTCACATCTACTCTATCTATCCCCCTCATAATTTTAAATTCATCTATCAAATCCCCCCCCTCAACCTTCTACGCTCCAATGAATAAAGACCCAGTCAACTCAATCTTTCTCTGTATTCTAGATACTGCAATCCAGACAACATTTTAGTAAATCTTCTCTGCACCTAGCTAGTGTTTTGATGTCTGTACGTAACTGTCTTTTTACCCTTCCCATTTCTTAACTCAGCACACAATGATTCTCTATCTTCTGATCATGACATATATCTTTACCTCCTTTGGACTATGTGAGATCTGCTGAATACCTTCAGTACTTCGGTATTTTTACTACAATTACGGCACCTACAAACTTTCAAGTTTTACCCCAAATGCAGGAAGATATCGGTGTAGTGGAGTTGGGGTGAAGGGGCTCATTCCCTGCTGCAAAATTCTCCAACTCCAGAAGGATGAAATTACTGGGTTGCACAAATCCATCGGGAAAGGAAATCCCACCCAAGAAGTTGATATGAGATTTCGCACCAAGCTTGATGAATCTCGGGAACTGGTCCATTCAATTCAAGAGAAATTAGGGATGGTGTTTCACCACCTGACCCCTTTGTTTTTCTTGCCTCTCTCTCCCTCCCTCGTTCAACAATCCCACACAGGACCCCCGGCCCACCTCTCCAACCTGGCTTCCTTCGCCACATTCCCACTCTCAAGAAAGGGCCCTGGCCTGAAACGTTGACCTTTTTTTCTCTCTCCCACTCATGCTGCTTGACCCACTGAGTTCCTCCAGCAGATTGCATTCGGCTTCAGATTCCAGCATCTGCCGTCCCCTGTGAATGGATAGAAATGCCTGGCAAATGATTCTGAACTTAAACTGTAGAAAATCAGGTATCAATGCAAGGAGCTGGGGTGGGTCAGATGTGACTGAGTGTCGGAATGAGAATGCTGGCTCAGCTCACGCAGGACACACCATGTACTTTACCGCCGCCATCTGGAACACAATACAATCGGATGGAGAAATTTGGTGAGTCGATCATCATTGAGAGGGTAAGGAGGGAGTGCAAAGGGCCCTGGGTGCTGAAGGCCGTCGGAGGTTTGGATCTGGAGCTCGGGTTATCGACAGCTTGAACTGAACCGGAGTCTTGTCCGGCTGCAGAGGCTATGGGAGCGCTGGAGGCGGATCGACGGATACTATGAGATTCCGAGCTTCTCTTTCTCTGACTGTCAGGGCCCCCATCAAGGCTCGTGACAAATCTTTGACTGCCTTGTTACATTTCTGCTTTATGACATGACCATGAAAGTTATCCTAAACTAATCAGTTCAGGGATTGTTGAAACTTGATGACATGCCAAATCTCCTCAGACGTCTCAGAAAGGATTGAACCCAGGCCCCTGGTGCTGGGAGGAAACGGTTCTATTAGAGTCCTTAATTAGGGCCAGTTCTCTTCTCTCAGAATAGAAGCCAAAAGTGTATTATATAAATTAGGATCGATGATTGAAACTGTTTCCTATTATATTCAAAATACAAAATAAATACAGACAATTGGATAACCCCTCAAGCCAGTGGCCAGAGAGTAAATCTTGAGATTCTCCGTGAGAATCCAATTCATTGATAAACTCAATGTTTATTTTATTGTCATGTAATAAGCAAATAAATGTGATATTACATAAAAGTTCCTTTAGTCTATCGTAAGACAGACAAAGATTCACTATCAGTAGACATTGCCTGGCGCCCCTTACCGCCACAGAAAGAGAAGCAAAAAAGGGTGCCCCCCTCCCCCACCCCAGAGTTCGTGGATTCGCCTCCAGTCCTCCCGCACCCTTCTCAGCCACACAGCCTTCTGTCCAAACCGTCAGCAACCCGAGCTCCAGATACACACCTCAGGCCTGATCAGGAAGCCTCCAGCGTCCCCTTCAGCCAGCCTCGAGCCAGTCTCCAGCAGTCAGTCCGCAGCCTGGTGCGAATCCTTTAACCTCAGTCGCATCCTACGTGGATACCTTGCCTCGAGTTGCCAACAGCCTGTTCTTCAGCCTCTGAGCCCCCTCGCTGGGCCACTACAATGTCACCGTCCCGCGGGACGCCTCCTCTGCTTCTCCCTCTCAAACAGGGGGTGGTGGGGTACTCTCCCGATTTTATGATGCCCTGCACCAGTCCTGCTGTCCCCAGAGTCTGCAACCCCTTGTGCTGATCATTGGGACCATCACCCCCGCAGTTGAGGGATTTTGAAGCTGGTTCGGAGCCAGTTGCAGTGTCAGACTGGGCACTTTAACCCTGCGGTGGGGGGGGGGGGGGGGGCACTGAGACTAAAGGTTGAGATAGATAACTTTTAGTGAATGGAGGGCTATGTGGTGAAACCACTATTGTACACATTTCCCATTTGTAAAGGCTGTGACCTTTCTTGGTTGACCCTGCTTTCGCTGGCTGGCTCGTGACTCCTCCCCTTTCTTCCCCATAAAGGGGCTGTCATGCCAAAAGCCTGCCCCCAGTTCGAGTCCGGGTCAGTGTGAGCGACCAACATGGAGATGCTGCCCATCTCTTGCAAATAAAAGCCCTGGCAACTTCAGTCTTTGGGTAAATGGTTGTGCATCAGGCTACGAAGATCAGGCAGGAAAAAGTGGTGGGTTTGAGCCATGATCCAGGTGCCCTCCCCCCTCACCCCACCCTGGGACACTGTTCTAATTTTATAGGCCCCCTTCCCTACGAAGCAGTCTAGTCGGTTTCTTCCTACCGACGGCATAAAAAACAAAATGTATCTATGTTACGCGAGGTGAAAAGAAAACAAGGCTTTCAGCTCAATGTGGTGTGACCCCCCCACCCCCCCAAGGGGAGGGGTGGGGAAACGGGGAGAATGACTGGTCTATCTCAAGGAGGGGCTTCAAGGGACTGAATGTTCCTAATTCTTTTAAGAATACTGCCAGCAGAAATCAGATCAAGCATTTGTTCCTTGTGTTCAAGAACAATTCTTCTTCCCCCATTCTTCCCATGTCACCTGAACCCTAACACAACTCCAGGAACTACAAGGATCTGTCCGAACCATCGAAACATAACAGCACAAGAAACAGGAGTTGGAGTTTTTGCCACATTGGTGTTTTTTTTAATATAGGAATGTCGTAAGTTGGTTATAATATGAATGTTTGCCCGGTGAGGGCTGCCACAAAACACCGAATTTCATGACTTGTTCATGACAATAAATCCTGATTCTGATTCTGTTTCCTTGTTTGAATCTCACCTCAAGTTCAAATCTATTATCATCTGATTGTACAAACACAGACAAATCTCCCCTCGTTCTTCTACACTGCAGGGAATAAAGTCCTAACCTGTTTAACCTTTCCCTGTAACTCAGTTCCTGAAGTCTGGGCAACATCCTTGTAAATCTTCTCTGCGCTCTTTCTATCTTATTCCCTTCCCTCTCCTATTGCAGCTGCAAAACTGAGGCCAACCACAAATTAGATTCTGTCTGGTCACTCTCCATCTGGACGGTATTAACATCGATCCGCCATTTCCAATAAACCCCCTTTGCTGAGTGTCTCTCTTTCCCTATCCCTCTATCTCTTTTTCTCCGGCTCATGGCGCACACACACAATGCACATTCCTGCCAGTGGAGACAACTTCCCTGTCTTGCGATAGCTGCCAACATATTAAGGGGCCCACCCCTCTTTGAAAGCACTCTCTTCACTCTCATCAGGCATCATCTTGAACACACGAACCTCCAATAGTACAAGAAAAGTGCTGTTAAAAACAGTGCAAGGGCATCATCTTTTACCAGTGTGAGGTCGATTATAGGATCTCACAAGAGCAGGGAAAATACAAGGACAGTTTCTTTCCTGCTGTTATTCAATTCTTAAATGGATCCCTCACTGGCTAAGAACTGTACTTTTCTCCACACCCTGCACTAGTTGACCACTGTAACACTACTCCTTACACGGTTAGAGTAAAACATGAAAGCCTGCAAATGTGGCGATTGAATTAAAAACACAATGCTGGGGAAACTCAGTACATCAAACAGTGTAGTGTAGCAAAGATAAAGATAACCAATGTTTCATGCCTTCATCAAGGTGAAAGGGCCAGGCCCAAAACATTGGCTCTGTTGTAGTGGCCCGCAGGCTGACACAGGAAGTGGCCGTCGAACACAGCGATTGAGCAAGCATCATGCGGGATGAGAGTTCTGCTCTCATAGGCCACAGTAACGGCAGTCGAATCAATCAATCACTGCCAAAGGATCACAGGGGGTCCAATCCGGACCCGCAGATTCGGGACAGCCAATCGGCAGCCAGCCCCGCTCAAGTCACGCCCCCACGGTAACACAGCGGGCTGCCTATAAAAAGCAGAGCTGCAGCCCAATAAAGTCAGTGTCGATTACACTTCCTTCGTGTGAGGGTCTTCTTTCTCCAACCTCGAACTAGAACCGTTGTGTCTTTGCTACAATCTTTGCTATATAAAGGACGCTGTTTGACCTGTTGAATTTCTCCAGCTTTGTGGTTTTATCTTTAACATTGTTATTTTATTTACTTAGTTATTTGTTTGTTACTGTTGTGTTACCTGAACTGACTTGCCAGGTTCACACGCAAGACGTAGCTTTTCCTGTGGAGTTAAGTGCAGACTCTGGGGCCAAGGGCAATACACAAGAGCGCTGGAGAAACTCAGCAGGCCACACAGCATCCAGTGGAAGTAAAAGGTAACCCATGTTTCGAGCCTGGGTGTAGCTCCATAGATGTGATGATAAACAATCCATCGGACGTACAGATATGACAATAAACTCTTTTGGTCACCATCCTGCCTGCTCTGCCATTCCATACTTCTTTGGGTAACTTTTTACCTCAGTGCAGTGTCTCTCTTCACCCTGGATTTATGCATTTTAGAGTCATGATTATTAAAAGATGCCCTTCCGGGTTGTGCCCTTCGTCATGGCCCCGAACATTGGCTACCCTTTACTTCCTATGGATGCTGTGTGACCTGCTAAGTTTCTCCAGCGCGTTTGTGTTTTGCACCCGACCCCAGCATCGGCAGGTTTTCTTGTTTAACCGACGTGGAAAGAGGTGTTCACTTGTTTTATTACAAGCTGATCTTCATGAGTAAAGTTATCCCTGAACTTTCAGCAAGGACTCCGAGTTTCCTGTTAAACTGCCCAGATGGCATCTGCCTGATTGACAAAGTGGATATAGAGTTTCTCGTTCCCTCAGCCATCTGCTCTTTAATGTGCAAGCCGAGGGTTGGCACGTAACTCACTCTTTAGTTACCCTTCCCTCATGATGGATGGTTTCTGAGGTTCAAATGCTCTGCTTTTCTGCCTGTGATGCTGTTAAATAATGTCAAATATTTCTCTTCCTCATTGAGTCCTCATATTGTGCAATTCGTAAATGTGCTGTAGAAGCGATTGAACATCACAGCAGAGGAACAGAACCCTTTGGCCCTTCTAGTCTGTGCTGAACCATTTTTTTTTGCCTAGTCCCACTGACCTGCCCTCCATACCTCTCCCATCCATGTACCAGTCCAAATTCTTCTTAAATGTTAAAATTGTGCCTGTGTTCACCACCTCAGCTGGAAGCTCATTCGACATTCCACCACTCTCTGTGTGAAGATATTACCCCTACACTTTTCCCCTTTCAGCCTTAACCCATATCTGGTTCGTATCTCACCCACCCTCAGGGGAGAAAGCCCATCTACATTTAGTCTGTCTATTCCGCTCATCATTTTAAATACCTCAATCAAATATCCCCTCATTCTTCCACACTGCAGGGTTTAACCTTTCCCTGTAACTCAATTCCTGAAATCTGGGCAACATCCTAGTAAATCTTCTCTGCGCTCTTTCTATCTTATTCCCTTCCCTCTCCTATCACAGCTGCCAAACTGATGCCAACCACAAATTAGATTCTGTCTGGTAACTTTCCATCTGGACTTTCCATCTAACATCGATCCACCATTTCTGATAAGCCCCCTTCCTCAAGTCTCTCTCCTTCCCTATCCCTCTATTTCTTTTTCTCCAGCTCTCCACTCCCTTCCCTTTCCATTCAGAGCCTGTGCCCCTCCCACTTCCTCTCCTCCCCCCCACCTTTTTGGTTCAGGCATCTACTTATTCTTTCTCGTACCCGGATGAAGGGCCAAAATGATAGTTACCCTTTACTTCCCATGGTTTCTGCATGACCACTCGACCCTTACTTAACTCCTCGTATTGTTCCCAATGACTGAACAAGGACAATACTGCCGGTCCTCTGGGCGGTGAGCGCAACCAGAAGCCAGCACCCTGTGCAGCGGCACTGGCCCCAACAAGTGAACTGGCAGGTGAACAGCAAGGGCAACTTAAAGGCCAGTGACTCCAAAATGGCACTGGCATCGCTGCGCAGTCAACAGATAGGGACAGCGCGAAGGGAAGAGGGGCATTTTCATGCAGGAAAGTACCCACGCGCAGGAAATCCACTTTTGTTATGTGATGTCAGCCAAGGAGGGCCACGGCGGGAACAGTGCAAGTATAAAAGTTGGGCCTGAGCCCTAATAAAACTCAGAGCTTATCCTGTCTACAATACGTGTGTATGTCTTCTTTCAAGTACCATGCGACTACAGTGTACAGTTTATTTTTTGCACTACCAATTTGTGGTAGTTCTGCCATGCCGGCAGGAGAAAGGAATTTCAGGCTTGTATGTGATGTCATGTATGTTCTCTGACAATAAATCTGAAATCTGAAAATCTGAAACAAGAATGTGGCCTGGTTCATTGAGTCCCTCCAGCAAATATTAGTACACCCAAAGGTCCACTTAGTTTCATCCCAGAGCAGTCTCTAATCCAATGGGCTGAACGTCCTCCTGCTGTTCTTTGTTATGTCTTTAAATAAAAGGACGGGGCTGCCGGAGCTGCTGTAATAGGAGATCCAGCTGCTGAAGATCCAGCTGCGCTGGATGGGTCACGTCTCCAGAATGGAGGACCATCGCCTTCCCAAGATCGTATTATATGGCGAGCTCTCCACTGGTCACCGTGACAGAGGTGCACCAAAGAAAAGGTACAAGGACTGCCTAAAGAAATCTCTTGGTGCCTGCCACATTGACCACCGCCAGTGGGCTGATAACGCCTCAAACCGTGCATCTTGGCGCCTCACAGTTTGGCGGGCAGCAACCTCCTTTGAAGAAGACCGCAGAGCCCACCTCACTGACAAAAGGCAAAGGAGGAAAAACCCAACACCCAACCCCAACCCACCAATTTTCCCTTGCAACCGCTGCAATCGTGTCTGCCTGTCCCGCATCGGACTTGTCAGCCACAAACGAGCCTGCAGCTGACGTGGACTTTTTACCCCCTCCATAAATCTTCGTCCGCGAAGCCAAGCCAAAGAAAGAAAGAATAGGAGCTCTGCCGTTGGTGTGGATCCTGGAAAGCATAGAGCGGAGAAACAGTGATGCTCCGCAGGGTCCTATTGCCTGGTAGTGCTGCCAACAGCTCTGTACAGGTTTTAAGCAGCCCCATTAGAAAGGATCCAACTGTATTTTTCAAACATCCTGCAAATACGGATGTTTGTGCCCAAGACAGGAGCAGACCAGCACAGATCAGCAGTAATTGGGAGAACATCACCCGTTGAGAAGGAGAAGCCAGGGAGCTGACCCCACAGGGAAGGGGACCACTGCAACAAACCAGTGAGGTGCTCAATGGCTAACGGGCCCACACAGGCTGTGGGGTGCTGGTGACTTGCGGTCAAAGGACCCACATGGGCTGTGGGCTGCTGGACACTGTCTCATGGGAACCAGGTACCAGAATCGGGATTCAATAGGGTGCTGAGGGACAGAAGGGGTGCTGAAGCTTCCAGATTGTATTGGAGGTTGAGACCTGGAGCTTGGGTTGGTGATAGCTTGAACTGGAGTGTAAGGCTACAGGAGTGTTGGAGGTGAATCCACAGACACTCAGTGAAGGGAATGGCTTTTGCTTCTCTTTCTCTTGCTCTTTGGGGCACCAAACATTGAAGCTTGATCCTTGAACCTTGTTACTGCAAAGGAGCGGGTTGCTGAAGGAAAGCTCACTTCAGATTGCCCGCTGAAGCATCCCACACTGAAATTGTGGCACAACATTGCGGAGAATTGAACATTTTACTTTCTTCTGCAAGCAGTGTGATATTTTAGTCCATTTTGGCAAATGTTGGTTCCTCTTCAATGAGAGGGATTCTAAATTTATCACACTTGCTAAAATAAACTGCCTGGCTGCAGTGCAAATTATCAGTTCATGCAAAGGTAAACTGTTTGATGTCTTTTATAACGAGTCAATATTTCACCCACTTCATGAGCCTCTCGACTGCCTTCTGGTAGATAAGATGAAATGATCAGTAGGTAGGTGTGTGTGCGTGTGTGTGTGTGTGTGTGTGTGTGTGTGTGTGTGTGTGTGTGTGTGTGTGTGTGTGTGTGTGTGTGTGTGTGTGTGTGTGTGTGCTTGTGCGTGTGGATGTGTGTGTATTTGGGCAAGGGTGTGCATGGATGGGTGTATGTGTGTCATACAGCCAGCCAAGCACACAAACAGACACCCACACACACCACCATAAGCACCCCTATGCACACATACACCCCCCCACACAGACACACACACACACACACACACACACACACACACACACACACACACACACACACACAAACACACACACACACACATGCACATACACCTTTGCACATATACATTATTTCATATGCACGTGTTTGTCCGTGCTTGTGTCTTTGTCCAGCTCTCCCCCAACCATGGTTTCCTTCTCCTGTCAAAGAGCTACCCTCCGCCATCTCCCCCCACCACTTCTCAGCATCCTTCTCTTCCTCCTCTCACCTATCTCCACCAACTACCTTACCTGTTAGCCTGGGTTCCTCCCCCTTCCTCTTCTTCCTTCCTGTCCTCATCACCCCTGCCTCCACCTTTTTATATGGGGGTCCACCTGTTTTCTCTCTTACCTGACGAAGGGCTCAGGACCAAAACAACGGTTATATATTTTTGTTGTGTGACCTGTGAGATTCTCCGGTACTTTTGCATATTACTAGATATAAGTTGTCAGGTCCTAAGGCTTCTTCAGAATTATTTTATATTGTAGGGAGCTTCTCAGCTTAAAAAAAGCATCCTTTCTGCCATGTGTGACTAAATGTCGCTTCCAGGGGTCTCTTTCACCACTCCACCCAACACAGGAGGAAAATATACAGGGCAAAATACAAGAACCCCATTTGTCGATCAATGGAAAACATGTTCGGGGTGAGTTGCAAGATTAATGATCGAGCAAAGTATTGAGAAAATCACTGGACTCTTACCATCCTCCATTGACGACTTTTACTGGAAGCATTGCTTAAATAGGGCTCAAGGAATTATTGAGGACCCCTTCCATCCAGCACGCAGTATCTTTGACCCATTCCAAAAGCAAGGAGATGCAGGGGCATCGAAATCAGGACAGCCAGGCTGGGAAATGGCTTCTTCCAGCAGGCTGTGCAATTGATGAACTGTATCTTATAACCGAGTAAATCACACCAAACCTTTTACATGTACAGTATATTTATTTAAAATTAGGTCTGATTATTATGTGCTGTGTATTGTTTGTGTATATTGTTGCACTGTGGTCCAGAGAAACGCTGTTTCATCTAGTTGTATATGTATAATCAGGTGAAAAGTTGGACCTGAACTAGAAGTATTGAAGCAATATCAAAGTTCAAAGTTCAGATTTATTTTCAGTGTACATACATGATATCACATACAACTTTGATATTCATTGACCTATGGGTGAGGCAGAATTACTACTTACTAGAAGTGCAAAATTACTAGAAGTAATACATTTACTAGAAGTGTATTCAAGAAGATATCTACACATGTAAACAGATAAAGAAATTATCTTTCCACCACACCTCTGTAGAAATTAGCCAGGGCTTCTCGTGTCATACCGACCTCCGCAAACTCCTGTGTAAGTAGAGGTGCTGACGTGCTTTCTTCATGAGGCCATTAGTGTGTTAGGTCCAGCGTTCTTCCAGCAGATCGTGTTTTGCTCCAGATTCCAGTGTCTACTGTCTCTCCAGGTTAAAATTTAAGCCAGGGAGATTGTACACCCTTCATAGAGCATCATACAGCATGGCCCAACTCATCCATGCTGATCAAGTTGGCATTCAGGACTAGTCACCCTTGCCTGCATGTGGTCTATATTCTAAACCCATCCAATCCACAAATTTGTCCAAAAGTCATACCGAGATTTGTGGAAATAAGAAACTCTCAAAATCCCCCACACCCCCCACAAAATCCTTTCTGAGCCTGGTGATCATTTGAAAATCTCAGCATTGAAATCAAAGGTGTCTGATGGCCAAACGTATTGAGACAAATGTTTGAAAGACCATGGAAATGAACTATCTTAGAAAATGAAGGGCCTCCAAATTTGCAAACTTGGTCATCTTCGATTTGTCCCAATGGTAGCAGATGGAATCCAGCAAAGGAAATGTATCTCGTACTTGTTTTCAAGACCCACACTCATAAGAACCGTAGAACTATAGAACGTTGCAGCACAGAAACAGGGCCCTTTGGCCTTTCTAGTCTGTCCCAGTCAATATCCCTCCACCACCTCCCATCTACGTGCCTGTCCAAATATTTCTTACGTGTTAGAATTGAGCTGCATTCACCATTTCAGTGGGCAACTCGCTCCAGACTCCCACTACTCTACCTGTGAAGGTTCCCCTAATAATCCCCTGAAGCTTTTCCCCTCTCACCCTTAACCCATATCCTCTGGCTTGTATCTCACCCAACCTCAGTGGAAAATAACCTACTTGTGTTTACTTTATCTGTGCACATCATAAATTTGCATAACTCAATCAAATCTCATTATTTTATGATCCAGGCAATAAAGTCCTAACCTGTTTAACTTTTCCCCGTAACTCAGTTCCTGAAGTCCCAGAAACATAAATCTTCTCTGCACTCTTTCAATCTTATTAATATCCTTCCTGTAGTTAGTCGTGCCAGGCCTCACCAATGTTTTATACAACTTTACCATAACATCCCAACTCCTATACTCAATTCTTTGATTTATGAAGGCCAATGTGACAAAAGCTCTCCTGACAACTCTACCTACTTGTGATGCCATTTTCAGGGAATTATGTATCTGTATTCCCAGATCCCTCTGTTCTACCTCACTCCTCAGTGCCCTAACATTTACTGTGTATCTCCTACTTTCCTATGTTCTTCCAAAATGCAATGACAGAAGAAAATTAATTTCAACCCAAAATGTCCACCTTTCTGCATATGTTGCTGGACCCGTTCAATTCCACCAGCAATTCCAGAGGTTTTTCTTTGGCTTTAATCTACAACCCTGGCAACTTTACGTAAAATGCTGGAGCTTTTCCTTCCTGGATCTATCAATAACACCAAAGATTGAGTGAGGTGAATGATAGGCTTTAACACACATGAGATTGTAGCTGGCCCAACTCCATGTGCTCGAATGGAGGACAGGGGAAGGGAGGTCGACCTTTATGGCCAGGCCACCGGGGGAGGAGTCACTAGGGAGCGAGTCATCAGTGGGCGGGCCAGCTACTCGTACATAGCACAGTATATACATATCACCACACTGGCCTAAAGAACCAAGTCTGAGCTGGGAGCACGAGTGATGGGACTCTTTCTGTGCTGCAAGTGTAACGTACCTTCGCAAGGGTCCAACCTCCGAGCTCTCCGGCCATGCTTCGAATTGTTATGGATGAACATGTTGTCCGAGACTGCCAGAACATGCCCGTCCACGTTAATGGTCGTGCAGATCACCACCTGGAAGGAAATAACCAGTTGATCTTACTATTTCAATTTAAAAAATTTCTATGACCATGTGGTCATCTCGACTTGCTTCCACAGCCACATTTCCAAAGGTTCAAAAGTTTATTTTAATGTTATGTAATAATACATTAAGAATGTAACATACATGATATATTTCAATTCTTGTCTGCCCTAAGACCAACAACAAGTCGCCAATGGTTTCAAAGAAAAGCAAGATAGAATCCCTTCAGAGACACTGAAGTCACCTGAACTCTCTCCCCTAATTTTCTCCCTTTTCATTACCAAACTGAGACCACCCACATGGGCACCACAGTCGCTATATAGGTTAGCTCAATGCTGCTAAAGTGCTAGCGAGCGGGTCCAGGGTTCGAATCCGGCACTCTCTGGAAGGTGTTGTGTGTCCTCCCTGTGTCTGCGCAGGATTCTGCCGGTACTCTAGTTTCCTCCCACCATTTGAAATGTACCAGGGAATGTAGGTTATTTGCATATAATTGGGCAGTATCGGCTTGTGGGGCTTCCATCTGAGCACGGTCCAACCAGATGGCACTAACTTTGACCTCTCTGTTTGACATTAGAACCCACATACCCCACTCCCATCTTCTTCCCCCGTTTCCTTTCCTCTAGTTGTGCCTCTCTCTCTCTCTCTCTCTCTCTCTCTCTCTCTCTCTCTCTCTCTCTCTCTCTCTATATATATATATATATATATATCCGTTCACTTTTCCCTCGCTCTCCTATCACAGAGCCAAAATCAATTCTCACCTTTTGTCTGTGCTCCTTCTCCCACTTCTTCTCCCTTTCTCTCCCCAGCCTTTAATTTGTTCACATGAATTTTTTCGCCCATACCTTGACCGAGAGATCAAACCCGAAATGTCAGTAATATATCTCCTATGGACGCTGTGAAACTGGTTGAGCTCCTCCAGCATTTCTGGGTTTTGACTCTTTCCCTAACCCTCTGTATCCCTCTGACTCCTTTTCTCCAACTCCCCACCCCCTTCCCTTCCCTTTCTCATCAGAGCCCAGCCTTTGTCCCACTCGTCAGTTATTTTTTTCTCTTCTACCCTTGTGGTGAATGTCTGCCAAGCTGCCTGTCTCCCCTCTGGTGAGCCTTGCTGTTCTAACATTGGCTGTGTATTATCTCTACTGTTAAGGACACTCCCCTTGGATATAACTGTATATGCATCTATTGTCTTTCATTATTGTGCCATGAGTTTCAGCTAATAAAAGCCATGATTATAGTTTGACTACATCGTCTTTGTCTACTTCATCAACTGGCACTTCAATTTTATTAACAGAAATGGATGCAGCCCTCAAGCCAGAGCGGCTGATAATCGACCAGTCTGCCCCGATGGCCAGAAAGATTTTCAGCCACTGGATTGCTTGTTTCGATTACTACATGGCTCGAAACAACGTGGTCGATGAGGCGATACAGTGGGGCCACCTGAACTCTCTGCTGGGTGAGGTCCCTTTCGCCGTAACGCAAGGAGCTACCACTCTGGCTATAGCCGGGGAACGTCTGACTTCTTACGATGCAGCGCCATGGAATGTGGTGCTTGCTCGACACCAGTTGCTGATTAGACGCCAGAAACCCGGGGAAAGTGATGCTGCCTATGCACTGGCCCTCGACTCACTGGCAAACTAATGTGTCGTCAGGGCAGTCAATGTGCAACAACATCGCAATGCCTTGAAGCTGGATGCTTTAGTCAACGGGATTGACTCCAGTTACATCCGACAGAGGCTGCTGGAGACGGAGTCCTTAACCTATGACCAGGCAGTCAATGTGCAACAACATTGCAATGCCTTGAAGCTGGATGCTCTAGTCAACGGGATTGACTCCAGTTACATCCGACAGAGGATACTGGAGATGGAGCCCTTAACCTACGACCGGGCAGTCAATGTGCAACAATACCGCAATGTCTTGAAGCTGGATGCTTTAGTCAATGGGATTGACTCCAGTTACATCCGACAGAGGCTACTGGAGATGGAGCCCTTAACCTACGACCGGGCAGTCAATGTGCAACAATACCGCAATGTCTTGAAGCTGGATGCTTTAGTCAATGAGATTGACTCCAGTTACATCCGACAGAGGCTACTGGAGATGGAGCCCTTAACCTACGACCGGGCAGTCAATGTGCAACAATACCGCAATGCCTTGAAGCTGGATGCTTTAGTCAATGGGATTGACTCCAGTTACATCCGACAGAGGCTACTGGAGATGGAGCCCTTAACCTACGACCGGGCAGTCAATGTGCAACAACATTGCAATGCCTTGAAGCTGGATGCTCTAGTCAACGGGATTGACTCCAGTTACATCCGACAGAGGCTACTGGAGATGGAGCCCTTAACCTACGACCGGGCAGTCAATGTGCAACAATACCGCAATGTCTTGAAGCTGGATGCTTTAGTCAATGGGATTGACTCCAGTTACATCCGACAGAGGCTACTGGAGATGGAGCCCTTAACCTACGACCGGGCAGTCAATGTGCAACAATACCGCAATGTCTTGAAGCTGGATGCTTTAGTCAATGAGATTGACTCCAGTTACATCCGACAGAGGCTACTGGAGATGGAGCCCTTAACCTACGACCGGGCAGTCAATGTGCAACAATACCGCAATGCCTTGAAGCTGGATGCTTTAGTCAATGGGATTGACTCCAGTTACATCCGACAGAGGCTACTGGAGATGGAGCCCTTAACCTACGACCGGGCAGTCACTCTAGCCAAAACACTGAGAAGTGCCATGGAGTCCAGTGAAATGCTAGAAACCAAAAAGGAAACATCCAGGAGTGCTGGAATCCCGAAGGAAAGAAAAGGGCAAACTCCTGAAAAATGCTATTTCTGTGATAAGAGCTGATTTCCTACCTGCAGCTATTGTGGGAAACTCGGCCATTTTGCTGAACCCTGTAAAGTGAAAAGTACTCACACTGATAAGAAGAAGTAGAGAAGCACCAAGAAAATGCATCCTGGAGCTGCAGGAATGGAAGACAACTGTGAAAAGGGGGAATCTTCAGACGAGCGGGCTGAATTGACTTCAAGTGACGGCGCGGTGAGATCCCCTGTGATAGCTCAATTGACTCCAAAGCTTGGGGATGTTATGGACTGGAACGGTCGACTATGAAGGGGGAGGTGAATGGTGAGACTCTTGATTGTCTAATAGATTTGGGGAGCGCTGACAGCTACATCCACGAGAGAGTTGCCAGAGCCTTAAATTTGCGGAGATACCCAGCGAACCGAAAGATATCGATGGCTTGTAGTGAACTTACAAAAACTGTACGGGACAAGTGTAAAGTTACTTTAAATTTACAGGGATGTCCCATTCCAAGTGGAATCTGATGCCTCAGATTGTGCCTTGGCAGGAACCCTTAATCAAAAGGGCAGACCTGTGGCATTCTTCTCCCGCATGTTACGCGGACCTAAACTTAAACATCCTGCCATTGAAAAAAAGGAACAACCCTATACAGCCTTTGAGGCTGATGGGGGGGGGGTTATACCAGTTTAAAAGGGTACCTTTTGGGGTCACTAATGGTGAGTCAGTGTTTCAGAGGGAAATGGATAAGATTGTTAGGATGTTTGAGTTACAGGTTACGTTTCCCTATCTGGATAATGTCACTATCCGTGGGAAAACACAGGCTGAACATAACAACCGCCTAAAGAAATTTTTAGCAACACCTAAAGAACTCAACCTTACATTTAACGAGGGCAAATGTGTGTTCACCACGACAGAGCTACCCATTCTGGGCTACATTGTCCGCCCCAATCCAGAAAGAATGGCCTCCCTTAAGAAGTTACCACCCCCAAACTCAGCAAAAGCCCTTAAAAGGTGTACGGGATTCTTTTCCTACTACTTCAAATGGGTTCGGGACTATGACACGAAGGCACGCCCTCTGTTTGACACTAAATCTTTTCCTCTCTCTCCAATGGCCTTGAAGGCTTTCGAAAGAATTAAAGCTGATATTGCCAAAGCTGCACTCTCGTCCATTGACGAGGATGTCCCATTCCAAGTGGAAACTGATGCTTCAGATTGTGCCTTGGCAGGAACCCTTAATCAAAAGGGCAGACCTGTGGCATTCTTCTCCCGCACGTTACGTGGACCTGAACTTAAACATCTTGCCATTGAAAAAGAAGCCCAGGGTATTATTGAAGCTGTTCACTACTGGAGACACTTTCTAGCCAGCAGAAAATTTACTCTTGTCACTGATCAGAAATCTGTAGCCTACGTTCAATACTAAACACAAAAGTAAAATCAAGAACGATTAGATGGCACGCTGGCGAATAGAACTCTCAACTTATAATTATGAGATCCAGTCCAGACCGGGCAGGTTAAATGATTCTGACACATTGTCACGATCTGCTGCTGGTGCTCAGCTGGAGGGGCTAAAAGAGATCCATAGCAGACTGAGCCACCCAGGAGTCACGAGATTCTTCCACTACATACACTAATCTCTGAAAGAAGTCAGAAAACTGACTAAAAGCAGTCCTGATTGCGTAGAATGCAAACCACAATACTTCAAAGCTCCGCAGGCCACTCTCATCAAGGCAACCCGACCTTTTGAGAGGATTAGCTTAGATTTTAAAGGGTCGTTACATTCCAACAACAATAATGTATATTTCATTACTGTAATTGACGCATTTTTGCCTTTCCTAGGAAACCAGGAACTGTGGTGGACTGGCCAGCCTGTTTATCTGAGCCTGGAACCGTGCTGCTGAAGAGCCACGCTCGGGTGCGTAAAACAGACCCCCTAGTCCAACCAGTTCAGCTACTGCATACTAACCCCAACTACGCTCATGTTAAATTCCCAGACGGGATTACTGACACTCTACCCCTAAGAGATCTGGCCTCACCTGGTTCGCTGCTTCCTCGCACCCCTACTCAGAGTGAGCCTGAGAGGTTGAACTCACCCCCCCCAGCCTGTGACCCCTAGTCAGCTTTCAGATGGCCCTGCTGAGGCTCCACTGCCTCACGCTGGCGATTCTGGAGCAGGTCCAGAAGCCAGTCCTTCCCACACGACAGACCCAGGACCTGTACCAGTTCCCAAGGTTGCAAAGGAGCCACCTGCTTTGAGACAAAGCACCAGAATTCATAAACAATCTGATAGGCTGACATGTTCATAAAACATCTCATTATATTTCGATTGCTTGCTAGATACTGGCGTATTTTGGCTGTTAGAGTATCTCAAGGCCAAACATGGTATCCATGTATCGCTTGCTTCAGTCTTTCCTGGCAGCTGTCCTTTTGATTTTAACCCTTCTTCTGCCGGGGGGAGACTGTGGTGAATGTCTGCCAAGCTGCCTGTCCCCCCTCTGGCGAGCCTTGCTGTACTAACATTGGCTGTAAGTTATCTCTACTGTTAAGGACACTCTCCTTGGATATAACTGTATATGCGTCTATTGTCTTTCATTATTGTACCATGAGTTTCAGGTAATAAAAGCCATGATTATTGTTTGACCACATCGTCTTTGTCTACTTCATCAACTGGCATTTCAACCCTTATCCACCAAAAACCTCTCACCAGTTTAGCCTGAATTCCTCCTCTCTACAGAGATAAGGTAGAAAATCTTTTAAATGATGTGAGATTAACAACCTGAGTCTCAACGTGGACAAGATGAAGGAAATGATCGTGGTCTTCAGGAGGACCAGGAACAACCACCCTCCTCTACACTTCAACAACTCTGCAGAATAGAGAGTGGAGAGCACCAAGTTCCTTGGAGTTCACTTAACTAGTGTCCTCTCGTAGACACCCAACATCTCCTCATTTGTCAGGAAGATGTAACAGTGACTGAACTTCCTGAGAAGTCTAAAGTGGGCAAGGCTACCGACCACCATTATGTCAAACTGCAATAAGAGCTCTATTGAGAGCATCTTGGCCGACTGCATCATCATGTGGATTGGTTGCTGCAGAGAAATGGATTGGAGGGCAATCCACAGGACCATTAGAGTGGCAGAGAGGATCACTGGAGTCCCCCTCACCCCATTGACATGATCCACTGGGATCGTTGTCTGAAGATGGGGCGCAAAATGTTTAGGTCCCCTTGAACCCAGTACACGTCTTCCAGCCACTTCCGACGGTGAAGAGATACAGGAGGAGATACACCACCAGGCCGAGGAGCAGCTTCTTCCCATGGGAAGTGAGAATGCTGAACGACCAAAGAAATCGCTCACACTGACCATCTGAGACTCTCATTTGTACAAAAAAATATTTATTTATTTGAGTAGATAAATACTTGTCCTGTATATATATTGTTTGTGTGTATGTGTTGCACCGGAGAACTTGGGCCGAAATAGCCTGTTACCATGCCGCATGTTTAACTTTTTTTTTTAACTTAACGCTGTTTGGTTGGGTTGCACAATTAGGTGATAATAAATGTGATGACTCCCTTTCTCCTCTCCTCTCTTTATCTCCCCTTCACCCACCTTTTCATTCACCCTCCTGCCTGTTTTCGCTTATACCTGCTAAAGGCTGAAACGTTGATCACCCTTTACTCCCTATGGAGGCTGCAGGACCTGCTGAGGTTCCCCAGCAGACATGTATTTCACTCGACCCCAGCATCCGCAGACTTTCTTGTTTAACTCACACTGACGCCACTTGGTTCAAGGCACGTGCCTGTTTAATTTCTGCCCCTTGAACAATTAATTTATCTAATTCCTTTGCTATTTATTCACTGACTGGCAGTTGTAATGATTCAGATGAAATTATAAATGGTGTGATTTGTTTTATTTTTAAACGTTACAGGCCATGAAACCAGTGCCACCAATTGCACCCAATGAACCTCCCAACACTTTAGGGTGGGCGAAAAGCAGGGCACCTGGAGGAGACCCACACAGGTCGTGGGGAGAACTTGCAAACTGCTAATTTAAAGCATGTTAAAAGACAAGGGTGTGGAGAAGAACGCAAGGGTCCTTGTGGTTCAGTGGCAGCATAACAGAGGACTCTCTGGTCCACGGGCTGTTCCCGGGGGACACACACAGAGTCAGACATCCAGAACTGCTGTGAGACCACCAACTTGGTGAAAGACGCACGTTGGTCTGCCTGGAACCTGTTGGCCTTTCAGCAAATGGAAATGTCCATGCGGGAATGCTGCCGACTGGCACATTCCAGATTGCAGGAGTTCGTGATGAGGGATGCGCTGAGGCTTGGGGCAGCCAACACGAGGGCACTGTGGGGAAAGACCACAGTGCAGAGACCTCCCATTACCGGGTACTGAGGGGTTAAGTCTGTGGGGATGTCCCTCCACCAATTGAAGGGGTGCAAGGTGCCACAGCGGTGGTAACAGTTTATTGAGAGAACAGACATAACAATGTACATCAGTGGATCTCAACCTTTTTCCTTCCACTCACATACCACTTTTTATATTCCCTATGCCAACGGTGCTCTGTGATTAGTAAAGGATTGCTTAAGGTGGTATGTGGGAGGAAAGAAAAAGTTTGAAAATCTCTGTTTTAATCGTCCTTAATGTGCAGGGTTTCAGAACTCCAAAGGAAATGGGCCAATGACAATTTTTCTCAAGCCAAATATTTCCGTAACAATTGGGTCCAGAGCAGCGATTCTCAACCTTCCCTTCCCATCCACATACCACCTTCAGCAATCCCTTACTAATCATAGAGCACTGATGGCATAGGGATTGCTGAAGGTGGTATGTGATTGGAAGGAAAAAGGTTGAGAACCACTGATGTACACATGGATGGGAATCCAGAGATATGACTGATGTTATGGGTGTGAAAAGACTTGGAACAATTTTCCTTTTCGTAAATGGGTCACGTCTCCAGAATGGAGGACCATCGCCTTCCCAAGATCGTGTTATATGGCGAGCTCTCCACTGGCCACCGTGACAGAGGTGCACCAAAGAAAAGGTATAAGGACTGCCTAAAGAAATCTCTTGGTGCCTGCCACATTGACCACCGCCAGTGGGCTGATATCGCCTCAAACCGTGCATCTTGGCGCCTCACAGTTTGGCGGGCAGCAACCTCCTTTGAAGAAGACCGCAGAGCCTACCTCACTGACAAAAGGCAAAGGAGGAAAAACCCAACACCCATCCCCAACCAACCAATTTTCCCCTGCAACCGCTGCAATCGTGTCTGCCTGTCCCGCATCGGACTTGTCAGCCACAAACGAGTCTGCAGCTGACGTGGACTTTTTACCCCCTCCATAAATCTTCGTCCGCGAAGCCAAGCCAAAGAAGAAGAAAAAATAATTTATCGTGAATAAATTCGATTTTTGGTCTAAAAACAAAGATCCAACACACAGCACCACACTCTTGACTCCCCTCCCATTAGGAAGTTAATTTACAAGTATGAAATCACACACCACCATATTCAAGGACCTTTTGACTCCTGCCATGATCAGACTCCTGAATGAACCCCCAAAATAATAAAATTCTACGGCCTTTGCCCCAGACCAACGGTGTAGCTCTGCACTTTTGATCTGCATCTTCCTCATTGCCCTCCGTTTAGCTGTCTTCTGGTAAGCCCGTCAAATAAACTTTCTCCTGCATCTTGGTACAAATGACAGCACAAACTGGAATGTGGAGGAAAAGAGGCCCCAGATCTAATGTATCGACTTCGCTGGCATTTGAAGAGTTATTGAAAATGCACACACCAAAACAAATGAAACGGATGCTGGGTTTCAGCCTATGAAGTACAGATACTTAATCCTTGTAAGTAATGGAGATTTTCCTGCCATAATTTCATTAACTCTCACTCACACGGCCACACCAAGTGACTCTGAGTAGACCCATCTTTGTTTTGATTGATCTTTTGACAGACTTTATTTAATTAAGTCCGCTTCACCTGAGAAATGCATTGCACACAAAAACGAGTTCCTAATGGAATTGGTCTCGTAATAAAGGAATTTGCAAAACGGTTAAGAAGTTCTCCAATCTTATTTGTCCTCTGAAGCCTGGGGCTGGTGTGTTTCTTTCTTAATTACGCCATGTGCAGTCAATCTCACTGAATCAGGCAGAGCACACGTTTGTTTTCCCCTCTGTTGAAGTCCTTTCTCGCTTCCTCTCACAGACGCTGGGAGATATCGACAGATGGGACATAATTAAGCTGGCCAAAAGTCCAACGTCGGAACCACTGTATCCTCTTCTACACAGAGCATTGAACATTGCTGCTCAGTAAAGGGCCTTCAAGTCAAGTTTATTGTCATCTGATGGTACAAGTCCAACCCCAATGAAACTGTGTTCTCCAGTTCTCGGACTCATAAACAGACATAACACACACACATGCAGAAAATACGTACAGTATGCAGGACAAGTATTTCATCTATACACATAAATATTATTTCATGAATGTGAGAGTCTCGGATTGGTTAGTGTGAGCAGATCCTTTGGTCGTTCAGTATTCTCACTGCTCGTGGGGAGAAGCTGTTCCTCAGCCTGGTCGTGCTACTTCTGATCCTCCTGGATCTCTTCCCCAATGGGAGCAGCTGAAAAATGCTGTGCGTGGTGTGGAAGGGGTCCTCAGTGATTTTGTGCACCCTCTTCAGACAACGATCCCGGTAGATGCAGGGGTGGGGTTGGGGGGAGGGGAAGACTCTCTGCCACTCTTATGGTCCTGTGCATTGACTCACAATGTGCTGAACCATGTAAACCTACTCAACAATCTAATTTATCCATAACTCACACCTATAACCTCAAATGTTCCTACATCCATGTGCCTAAGTCTTTTGAAAGTCCCAGCCTCCACCACCCCTGGCAATATATTCCAGGTACCCATCACTCTCTGTGTAAAAAAATCTTACCCCTGACATCTCCCTTAAACTTCCCTCCTCTCACCTTCCAGTCATCCTCAACCTTTTTCAGTCTAAGACCCGCCTGGCTTCCGGCCTGACATGACAGGGCCCACTAGTGGCAATGTGTGGCATGAATAAACGCTTTTATTAGCTGATAACTAAGGGTATTGTCTTACGGTAGTCTTCAGAAGGGTTCTAGGTTTAGGCGGGAATCCAGGAGGCGGGGCCAGCCATCAGCACAAGACACTACCAATGAATCCAAGTTCACGGCACAATAACGGACCAAAACTTTCAAGTCAAAGGCAGCTCTGTCAGAAACACATCTTTATCTAATGCGAAGTATTTTATGCAATATTTTTAAAGACCCGCGTGGAAGCACCCTGTGCCCCACCAGTGGTCCACGGCCCAATTTTATGGAATCAGACCCATAGATAGATGACCTCTGGTGTTTGCTATTGTCACCCCAGGAGAAAGGTGCTGGCTGTCACCCCAAATTAAGTCCCTCATCATCTGACCTACCTCTCATCACCTCTCATCCTTAGTCACTCCGGGAAAAAAAAGCCCTCACTCCGGGAAAAAAAGCCCTAGTTTTCAAAGCCAGGCAACATCCTGGCAAATCTCCTCTATACTTACTCCAAAGCACCTGCATCCTTCCTCTAAGGATGTTAAAGTGAAGGTAAAGATAAATATTCCATTATTGTCCATGTAATACTACATTTAGAATGAAACACGCATGAAATTCTTTCACTTTTCTCAACCGTAAGGCTGACAGAGAGTCTCCATTTAGTCCAGCGCCCCTCACAGAACCTACAGCACCTGGTGTTCCTTGGCGGTCTCTCCTCCGAGTACTGACCAGGTCTGAGCCTGCTTAGCTTCCAAGATCAGACAATTAGAGGAGTATTCCGGCTGTTGCTTATGTGCTCCACGGGCTGTGTGAATGGTGAACAATCAAAGGTACTGCTCACACTATCCATTCGAGACTCATTTATTAATTTGTACAGATAAATACTTGTCCTGCTTATGTATTGTTTGTGTATGACTGGTTTTACATCTGTGTTTTGTGTTGAGTACCAGAGAAATTTGTTTTGTCGGGTTGCACTTATACAATCAGGATACAATAAACTTGACTTGACTAATGAGGTAACAAGAACTCCAAACCATGGCCCTTTTCCCAATCTCTATTCATTCCCACACTATACAGTGCTCCATTGGAAGAATAATCAAAACAGGACATATGCAGTGAACGGGAGGGGATTGAGGAATGCAGAGGAACAGAGAGATCTTGGAATAATGGTTAACTGTTCTTTGAAGGTGGATTCCCATGTAGATAGGGTGGTGAAGAAACCTTTTGGTATGCTGGCCTTTATAAATCAAAGCATAGAATCTTGTCATTGAGAAGTGATATTGAGACTATTCAAGGCAATGGTGAGGCCAAATTTGGAATATTGTGTGCAGTTCTGGTCTCCAAATTATAGGAAGGATATCAATAAGGTAGAGAGGGTACAGAGAAGATTTACTAAAAAGTTGCCTGGATTGCAGTATCTAGAATACAAAGAAAGATTGAGCTGACTGGGTCTTTATTCATTGGAGCGTAGAAGGTTGAGGGGGGATTTGATAGAGGTATATAAAATTATGACGGGTACAGACAGAGTAGATGTGAATAGGCTCTTCCCCTTGAGGGTGGGTGAGATTGGAATGAGGGGGTCATGAGTTAAGGGTTAGGGGGCAAAAGTTTAGAAGTAACGTGAGAGGGAGCATCTTCACTCAGAGAGTGGTGGCTGAGTGGAATGACCTTCCAGAAGAGGTGGTTGCAGCAGGGTCCATTTTGTCATTTAAGAGAAGGTTGGATAAGTGCATGGATGTGAGGGGATTGGAGGGTTAGGGGCAGGGAGCAGGTAGGTGGTACTATAGGAGATCACTTAAATCGGTATGGACTAGAGGGGCCAAGATGGTCTGTTTCCGAACTGTAATTGTTATATGGTTATATAGATAGAAGGCTACGTATGGGCTGAGCCTTCAGGGTGATGCTAGCATGAAGGGTCACCTCAGTGGTCCAACAGGAAAAAACACAATGGTCGAAGGACAATGGGTCGAAAGTCAATCTGACTTCCTCCCCCTCCCCCCATCTCCATGAATATCAGATCCACCCACAGGCGACACCACTTACTGGTTGGTCATCCTCCTCACTTGAAGTCATGTGACTTGATTCCAGTTACCCTGAGGCCATTCCTGGCTGTGATCCATGGGGAGCACTGGAGAACCAGTTGTGAGGTATGTGCTGTATAGGGTGGGAACTCAAGTGTGGTGTGCACCAGGGTGAATCTTCAGGGTTTATCTACAAAGATTTAATGTCAATTTGTGTAGTCTACCTATACATCAGGGAAGGGTGGCTGATACTATCTGTTTTACCCCCCTCAGTAGTTCAGCTTACCTCCATAGGTAATATGTTTTGATGGCAGGATTAGCATAATGGTTAAAGAGCAGCACGGTGAGCCTGGAGGTTAGCACTACACTGTTACACCACCAACGCACTGGGTTCGAATCCAGCGCTGTCTGTTAAGGAGTTTGTACGTTCTCCCTATGCCTGTTCCCTCCGGGTGATCCAGTTTCCTCCCACCATTTAAAGCATCCCAGGGCTTGTATTTCCATTGGATGCACTTGGGAGGCACAGACTCATGTGCCGAAAGGACTTGTTTCCGTGCTGAAATTGTATGTCTAAATTTAAATTTTAAAATTTAATTCCCAGCAAGATACACATCCTATTCCCAGTCTCTCCAATCTGAGTCCAGGCCCATCAAGACCAGAAGAGCAAAGGATCGTAAGATATTGGAGCGGAACTAGGCCATTTGGCCCATAGAGTCCATTCCACCATCCCACCATATAACCATATAACCATTTACGGTGCGGAAACAGGCCATGTCGGCCTTTCGAGTCTGTACTGGTTCACTAGAACAACTCCACTAGCTCAAACTTCCCGCTCACCACCAATTACTCTCCAACCTCCTCACCGCCATGTACACATCCAACCTTCTCTTAAATGACAGAAGGGACCCTGCCACAACTATCTCATTCGGAAGTCCATTCCATTCTGCCACCACTCGCTGATAAAAATAGTGGGCCTAAAGGAAGATGAAGAAGGGACAGATATGAAGGAATTTATAAAAGAATGGATCCCGAAGGTCCTGGGAATGACAGAAATGCAGGAAAGAATGGAAATAGAAAGGGCCCACAGAACATTAGCTCCAAAACCACAGATACATTAAATGAGTTGATCCATTCTCCCACTCAGCCCCCATCCCCTGCTTTCACCCCATAAACTCTGATACCCAGGTTACGAACATCCGACTTATGGACAACCCGTACTTACGAACAGACCGCATGCGACTTCAGCGGTTTGTCCGCTTGAGGAAGGAGAATTCCGTCCACCATTTTAAGTCAGATCCTGGATATTTATCCTTGTAACAATGCCTCCAAAGCATAAATCCTATGCAAGACCAGCTCTATTCAAACCTCTCTTGAGGTCTACTTCAAGAAACTTGACCAACTGCTGCTTATAAAAACCATATGCACCTGTTCCAACTTACCTACAAATTCAACTTAAAGACAGATTTAGGAACGGACTCATTCGTAACCCAGAGATGGCCTGTATTCAGATACCTTAAATACACCCAATGACTTGGCCTCTACGGCTGCTCAGGGCTACTGAGAGGTTGTCTAAAATGTTGGCATGAGCAATGATGTCCCCATCCCACGAGTGAATGAATCAACAAAAGTAAACGGCTGAAACTAGACCTGGGAAGATGGTTGGTTGCTATCCAGAGGCAGGTTACTGCAAACTGACAGATTTCTAGTCATTCTTACTGAGTCCAGCTTTACAAACTTCCAGTTACTTTACAACTGAATTTACATTTTTCAATAGTTACAAGAAATGGAAGTTAAATTCCTTTGTGGAATGGTGATTACTGTATGTACTCGTGTCATAGTCGATCCCTCCCTTTTTTCTTGGCGCAAAAATTGCATTTTCCGTATGACCTGTGTAAAAGTTGACCCTCCTATTTTTGGCCCACCCACTCGAGCTCCCGAGGCCTCATCCGCGGAATTCTTGCCCCAGTTGCCTGCCCACCAGAGCTCCCCACGCCCGTGCGCGGACCCTCGCACCAGCCACCCACCCATCGGAGCTCCTGACGTCCCAGCCACAGCCTCTCTCCTAGGCCCCGGTCGTCCATCCACCCGAGCTCCCAAACCTCCGTCCGCGCCCTTGACACCCTCCCCTCTGACCACAGGAAATGCTCCACTTGCAGCCACACCTCCTCCCTCACCACCACCAAACAGTCCTTCCAAGTGAAGCAACTCTTCACTTGTGAATCTGAAGTCTTCTACTGCATCCACAGCTCCCCCTTGTCTCCTCAACATCAGAGAGACCAGGAACAGACTGGGAGATTGCAGAGGAACAGAGAGATCTTGGAATAACAGTTGATTGTTCTTTGAAAGTGGATTCTCATGTAAATGGAATGGTAAAGATAGCTTTTGACATAGAATATAGGAGCTAATGTTGAGACTGTTCAGGGCATTGGTGAGGCCAAATTTGGAATACTGTGTGCAGTTCTGGTCTGAATTATAGGAAGGATATCAGTAAGGTAGAGAGGGAGCAGAGAAAATTTACTAAAATGTTGCCTGGATTGCAGAATCTAGAATAAAAAGAAAGGCTGAGTAGACTGGGTCTTTATTCATTGGAGCCAAGAAGGTTGAGGGGGGATTTGATAGAGGTATTTAAAATTATGAGGGGAATAGATAGAGTAGATGTGAATAGGCTCTTCCCCTTGAGGGTAGGTGTGATTGGAACAAGGGGTCATAAGTTAAGGGTTAGGGGGCAAAAGTTTAGAAGTAACATGAGAGGAAGCTTCTTCACTCGGGAGTGGTGGCTGAGTGGAATGACCTTCCGGAAGAGGTGGTTGCAACAGGTTCCATTTTGAGGGGATTGGAGGGTTATGGGCAGGGAGCAGGTAGGTGGGATGAGAGGAGATCACTTAAATCGGTACGGACTAGAGGGGCCGAGATGGCCTGTTCCTGTACTTTAATAGTTATAGCTCTGCCTGCTACCACAGCTTGGATCTCTCAGTGGCAATCCATTTCAATTCCTTCCTGACATATCTGTCCATGGTCTCACGCACTGCCAGACTAAGACCACCTGAAAATTGGGGGAACAACACCTCGTATTCCGTATGGGCACCCTCCAAATGGATGGCATTAATATCATCTTCTCCATTAGTGTTCCACCCATCTTTCCCTATGTCTCCTTTAGCGCTCTCTCTCTATTACATATTCTCTCTCTTTCTTCTCTGTGTCTCTTTTCCCCCAGCTCTGTTTACACAGAGCCAAACCCCCCTCCCCCAATCAATTCTCACCTTTCCTCTCCTGTCCTAATCCCTAAACAATTAGCACATTTTGTCTGTTGGTCTGTTCACCTCCCTCTGCCCTTTCTTTCCTTCTCCCCAGCCTTTTTATTTCAGGCACTTGTCTGCTTTTTAATTCATATCTTGAAGGACTCAGGCCTGAAAAGTGGGTTATATATGTCCCATCGGCTCTGAGTTCATCCAGCATTTTTGTGATTTTACTGCCAATCACAGTGTCTGCAGATTTTGGTAGTGCACTTCTGGATAGACAGATGCACGAACACGCAGGAAGAATATGCAGGCCGCTTGTGAAGGTAGCAGAGTTTTTGTTGGACTTGCACATCATTTTCACCTGATGAGAATGTGACGAGACCTGTTCCCTGGAACCATAGGACACTACAGCGCAGAAATCTGCCTAATCTTACTGATCTACACCTGGACCTTCATACCTTTCCCATCCATACAAATTCATCTCAAACTGTCAAAGTTGAACCCGCATTCACCAATTCAGTCGGAAGCTCGTTCCACACTCCCGCTGGTGTCAGCATGAACAAGTTCTCCCAAATGTTCCCTTTAAAATTTTTCCCTTTCATCCTTAACTCATATGTTCGAGTTTTTATCTCACTTAACCTCAGCTTTAATCTATTTAATCTATCTATACCGATCATAATTTTGTATAATCAAATCTCTCCACATTTTTCTACACTCCAGGGAATAAAGTCCTAACCTGTTTAACCTTTCCCTGGAACTCATTTCTTCAAGTCTGGGCTACATCCTAGTAAATCTCCTCTGCACTCTTTCAATATTATTGATATCGTTCTTATGGTTTGGTGACCAAAGCTGCACACATTTCTCCAAATTTGGCCTCACCAATGTCTTATAAAACTTTAGATAACATCCCAACTCCTGTACACAATACTTTAATTTATGAAGGCCAATATGCCAAAAGCTCTCTTTACAACCCTATCTATTTGTGATGCCTCTTTCAAGGTATTATGTATCCATATTCCCAGATCCCTCGGTGCCCTACCATTTACTGTGTGTCCTTCCAAAGTGCAACACTTCAAATTTGTCTGCATTAAATTCTATCTGACAATATAAACAGTTTTACTCTAGAACATAGAACATATATTTGCAGATCTTTGTTTTTCACTGGTGATTGCGGTAGGAATGCGCACCCTTTCTGCCTGACCCTCTACCCTTCCCATTGGATCTAAATTTCAGATGTGTTGTGTTGCCTGCACCATACCCTGTCACACATTTAGTGAATCGAGCCTGAGTATGACCCATTTCCCCAACACTACCACCAAACCCGTGATTCACCTCGCCGACCTGACTGCACAGAGCGACAGCAGAATGGGATTGAGGAGGAAGGTGAAGTCATTGATTCATACACAGTACAGAACAGTCCCTTCAACCCATGCTGACCAAACTGGC
The DNA here is from genome assembly GCF_036971445.1 of Narcine bancroftii. Classification (NCBI taxonomy): domain Eukaryota; kingdom Metazoa; phylum Chordata; class Chondrichthyes; order Torpediniformes; family Narcinidae; genus Narcine; species Narcine bancroftii. The sequence continues at coordinate 11,189,761 of NC_091471.1, forward strand.
ATCTGGCCAAGTTCCATTTGCCTGTATTTAGTCCATACCCTCCAAAGCCTTTCCAATCTATAAATGTCCAAATTCCATTCAAAATATCAACATTTTACCCTCTTCTATAGCTTCCTCCAGGAGCTCGTTCCAGACGCGGGCCACTCTGTGTGAAAAAAAGTTGTCTCTCAGGTTCCTCTTAAATCTTTCCCTTCTCACCTTAAATCTGTGGCCTGCAGGCCTAAAATCACCCACCCTGGGAAGAAGACCGTGAGCATTCACTTTCATAATTTTACAAATCTCGATAAGATCACCCCTCAGCTTCCATTGCTCTGGGGAATGAAGACTCAGCCCATCCAACCTCTCCCTATAAACTCAACCCCTCCAGTCCTGACAACAGTCTGGTGAATCTCCTCTGCACCCCTTCCAATTTATTGATGCCCTTCTTCTAGCTGGGCGATATTGTATCTTAATGAACAATAGCTTTGATTCAGGAAGCCATTATCTCCTTTCCTCTCTCATAGGGTGTGGCTCAGTGGAACCCTCTCTCTCCACACCCTGCCCACGGGTTCTAACACTAACACTGCCTTTAACTAATCTTTGCTTTGTCCAGTGCAAGTGCCAAACCAGGACCTCCCCACTGATTGCTCGCTGTTCAGTCCCAAAGGAACACAGTAGATGGAGCTATCTCCCACTTCATTGCCATGGCTCTCTGAGCTGATGGAATAATACGTTAGGCTGTTTTTCCTTTAGCCTGTCCTCTCTGGAGACAACATCCCTGCTGCTTCTTTTTTAACTTGTTCTGGTGAGATTTGGTAAGTACACTCGTGCAAGCTGGTCTGTTCCTTCCTGATCTTATTTACGTACTGCTCTTCGAGACCTTGACATTGCTGGGAAGACCAGCATTTGTTGACCTTTCCCGTGCAAAGTGCCGCGTGGCGTTTGCACGTTCTCCTCATGACTGTGTAAGTTTTCACTGGTTAGGCCGACCTATGGAAACCTACTCCACAACAATCTAATCTTTCGCGACCTCACACTCATCACCTGCTATATGTGACTAGCTAAGAGTCTTTTAAAGGGGATACCAGCCTCCGCCACCTGAAATGCATTCCAGGCGCCCTCCGCCCTCTGAGTACAAACCTTACCTCTGATATCTACCCTCAAATTACTTACTTCCACTCACCTTAAACAGATGTTCTCTAGTTTTGGCTATTGTCACCCCATAATCTTATCTACTTCTAATAAGTCACTCGTCATCCTTTATTTGGTTCCTTCCCACAGGTTTAGACTTCATTACTATTGTAGTTGGTGTTTCTTACCGACCTGTGTGGCAGCATCAAGTTAGAATTTTGGTGCATTGGATGGCTCCAGGAATGAGGGGAGATTTGTTAGAGGTTTCCAAAATGATGAGGAGAATAGATGTAGTAAGTCGAAGCAGGCCTTTTTCCAATGTTAGGTGAGAGGCCATGGCTAAGGTTGAAAGGTGAAATGTTTTCGGAGAACACTGGGGAGAAATTCTTCACACAGAGAGTGGAAGGAGCTGCCTTCTGAAGTGGTGAATAAGGGCTCAATTTTGATATTTAATATAAATTTTGGTTGGTACCTGGATGGGAGGAGTGTTGAGGGCTATTAACCAGGCACAGATCAATGATACTTGGCAGAATAATAATTTGCCATGAACTCGATAGACTGAATGGCCTATTTCTGTGCTGTAGTGATCTAAGGTTCTACCAGAGGACATCTGATTATGGTGAGAAGATGTGGGAAGGGAAGTTTAGGGAAGACATCAGGGGAAAGTGTTTTATACAGAGAGTGGTGGATGCCTGGAATGTATTGCCAGGGGTAGTGGTACAATAAGGACAAAAGGATTAGAAAATCAATGTGGAAGAGGTTTACATAGGTGGGCTAAAAGGCGCATACTGTGCTGTACAGTACTGTTCTAATAACATAACTATTACAGCGCTCTGTGGTCCAGCAACTCCCATGGTCCAGCACGTTTTGAATCTGCCGCTGTTAGTACAAACTCCTTACAGACAGCACAGGACTCGAAGTCCGGTCCCGATCGCTGGTGCTGTAAAGGTTGAATCTGCCGGGATCAGGATACGTGCTCTGGCACTGTTTGACCTGCTGAGTTTCTCCAGCATTTGGGTGTATTTTTCACTCAAGGCCATATATCTGGTCCTCTTTATACTACCTACCAAGGATGCAAACTCTCTCCTGCAACTCATCCAATCCACCACAACAATCAGTTCCTCTTTTACTCCTCTCTTCTTGGGACAGCTTCATGTTCCAAGATTTTCCCTCCATCCATTTTATCCTGTCCTTCGAGCCACCTATTGGAAAAGGAGCCTTTTTTGAGGATCCTATTGGATACTGATAGGTCTAGATGGAGTGGATGTGGAGAGGATGTTTCCCCTGGTGGGGGTTGGGGTGGGGTGAGTCTGGGACCAGAGGGAAGAGTGTGGGACCAGAGGACACACAGCCTCAGAATACAAAAATGTCCCTTTAGAATAGAGATGAGGAGGAATTTCTTTATGAGAGTGGCGAATCCATGGAAGGCGGTAGAGGCTAAGTCTTTGGATATATATTTAAGATGGAGGTAAATAAGGTACTTGATCTTGAAGGGAATTAATTTTTTTTACAAAGTGCTTGTTCAACTGCAGCAAGAAAACACTCCTTGTGGGGCCTCACAAACTTCTCATACAACTGTAACATGACTTCCTAACTTCTATACTCAGGAGAATGGAGTGAATCAGGAAAGTCTGCAGACACTGTGGTTGAGGTAAAAACACGTTGCTGGAGAAATTAGGCAGGTCAAACAGCGTAGTTTATATCGCAAAGATAAAGATACACAGCCAACATAAACCTTGATTTAGGACTCAGGCCCAGCAACATAGTCATGTATCTTTATTTTTGCAATATAAAGTAATCTGTTTGACCTGCTAGGCTTCTCTCACGTCGTGTTTTCTCTTTGTTCTCTGCTCAGTGCTCTCACTGATGAAGCCAAATGTTTCAAAAGCCTTTTTGGCCACTGTGGTGATACGACCACTAGCTTACTGCAGGCAGCGATCTCTGTATCTGCAGAAGGACCACCTGGGGGCCAACTCCACCTGGCCGGCTGTCAATTAGCCGACCCGAATAGAAGCCATAGCCGGCCCCTCCTGAGCCAGTCACTCGGGAGCTACCACCACTGAAACTGGTGTGTACAGACTTTCAGCAGAATAAAACCTGTTGCATGTACAGTCTTTGGTGTTTTGTGTCCAGTTGCTGCTACCACAGGGTGTCACAACCACACTAGCTGTGATGCCTCTTTCAAGGCACTATGTACGAACCTGTATTCCTAGTACCCCACCTCCCCAACACTTCCCCAGATCCCTATTACTCACTGTGTAGGTCCTACCCATGTTAGACTTCCCAAAATTCAACATGTCATAAATCCACCAAACATTCCTCTGCTCAACTGCCCAACCGATCAAGATCCCGCTGCAATTTTTGGCGACCATTTTCACTATCTACAATACAAGACACTTCAGTGTCATCTGCCAACTTGCCCATCATGCCATACCTGCTTTCATCTAAATCATTGCTAGGGATGACAAATAGTAGTGGGTCCAGCACTGAGCCCTGTGGAGCAACACTCGCCACAGATCTCCAGCATGAAAAACAACCTTCTGTCATCACAATGGGCTTTCTACCAGGCATTTTTATTTTATCCAATCTGCCTTCTAACCTCGGATCCCACATGAGCCAACTTTCCAGAGCAGCCACCTACTGTGCGGAACCTGATTGAATGCCTTGGTGAAATCCGTACATACAAAATCCACAGCTCATCCCTCATCCATCTTCTTGGTCGCATCTTCCAAAAAACTCAACTCGATTTGTGAGGCATGACCAAGTGAAACACGATGGGCTGCAGACACTGCCATTGTCGTAACTACACCAAACTGCTGGATAAACTCAGCCGGCTTTTTCAGCATCGACGGGAGACAAAGAGATGTCGCCGATGTTTCGGGCCCGAGCCCTTCTTCAAGGAAAACTCAGAAAAGGCAGAAGCAGGATCTATCAGAAAGGCTCAGAAATCAAACAATGGGGGAGGAATCCAGACCGACAAAAAGAGTTAATGATAAGGTAGAATGTGCGAAAGGAGACAGGGAATGGAGAGTCGATGGGAGAAGTGGTGGGAGGAGGGTTAATGAAAGCCAGAAAGGTGGAAATTAATGCCATCCAGTCAGAAGAACTTATCCCAGTTACCAACCCTATCATCCCTTCTCCCTCAGAATACTCAAGAAATGTTCCAACCGCAGATGTCGGGCTCACTGGCTTGTAGGGATCCCAGGATTTTCCCTGCAGCCCCTCTTGAATAGACCACAACTTTTGCCTCCCTCCAGTCTTTTGACACCTCACCTGTACTAAATGATGACTTGTACCTCTCAGCCAGGACACCTGCTCGAGCTTCCCACAGTCTCCTTGGATAGATCTGATCAAGCCCAGGAGATATGGCGACCTTCATATACATCAGGACCTTCACCTCCTTTTCAACTGTAATACTGAGTGCTTTCAAGACACTACCGTTGACTGCCCCAAGTCTTCCAGTCGGAGATGGCAACATCAGCAGAATCAGTTCAAAGGATTAGTTAGCTACTTTTCTTTTCATGGAAACATCCAAGTTCGAAAAGTTCACTATCCTCAGTTGTTAATTTTATGGAAAATCCAAGATGCGTGGGTGGTGCATTTGATCGAAATGACGTCGTCATACTTTATGAAAGATTACTGAGACTCCTGTAAAGAGATTCAGGGATCTTCCTTCACAATGAATCAGTGTTCCTCCTTCATATGAAGCCACCAGCCCACCACTGGAAAAGGTCATTGACTCAGACCTGGAATGATTCACTGCTCTTTTACTGTAAGAAATCAATAAACCTTCATTGTGAGAATTGAGTGAATCACCTCTGCAAAGAGGCAATAAAGTTTCAAAAGAAATACGAATCCATCTTTATTATGATTCATCCTCCCACTATTCATCACTGACCGCTAGTGGGATGTTCATTTGAGAAATCGTTGAGAGATGGCTTCCCCCATTCACCCAACTCTCCTTTGGTTTTATCCATCTCTTTTTGGCTCCCGGCTTTGTTTTCCTCTCGAGCCCAATCATTTTGGTTGGAGATAAGATAATACCGAACAAAGGAAATCAGTGACGTACCTCCTGATTTCCACAATCTCTTCTTTGTTGTCTTCTTTCACTGTTCAGTTCACAGTTTCTCAAATTTACTCCAAAATCTACATTGTCCTTGAACAACAAGCATGGGAACAGGTCCTTTGGCCCACAATGTCTGCCATGAACATGGTTCCCATATTAAACTCTGGGAACTTGCGGGCGAAGGACTCACAGAGGCTGCGGGCTGTTGTCACCTTACGGTTGAAGGATTCAAACAAGCTGCAGGCTGCTGGACACTGGCTCATGGAAACAAGGAACTGGGATTCAAGGAGTTCCGAGGTCCAGAACAGCTCCCCAAAAGGCTTTGGGAGCTGACAGTTTTCTGATCATATAAGAGTTTAGATCTGGGGTTGCCAATTCATTGAACATGTGAGGCTACAGGAGCACTGGAGATGTATCCATGGACTTTCAGTGTGTCCGAAGGGTCTCTCATTCTCTTGCTGCTGGGGGCAATGCTCCTGGCGGCTCGTTGTTTGCCTTACGGCAGACAAAAGTTGAAATATATCATGTATGTTACATTTTCATTGCATTGTTACGTGAGAGAAGAGGCACCTACCACTAACTATGCAAAAACAAAAATGTTTGCGCCACATGTCCCTCCATACACCCAGTTCAGACACGTGTCCTCTGCTCTGTGACGTTTGTATCCTGGGGAAAAAAATTCTGGCTCAATCTACACCGCGGTTTTCATTTTCACTCACGTACCACCTTTCATTTTCAATATTTTTATAGGATTTTACAGGAATATTACACAAGTAAAAGCCATTCCTCAAAGGTAATATATAAAAATGAATATACAGAAAATAAAGTTATATGAGAAAAATTATATATAAATTCAATATCATAGCAGTCAAACAGCGAAAAAGTAGCAAACACTTAAACAATTATGGCTAATTGAAAAAGATTTTTAAAAATAGCTATTACACTATACTACAAAACCACTCATTCGACCATAAGTCATCGGTGTTCTGTGATTAGTAAGGGATTGCTTAAGGTAGGATGTGAGTGGGAAGGTTGAGAATCACTGCTTTAGACCCAATTGTTACTGAAATATTTAGTTTGAGAAAAATTGTCATTGGTCCATTTCTTTTGGAGTTACGAAACCCAGCACATAACGAGCCCATTAGGTATGATTAAAACAGTGGTTTTCAAACTTTTTCTTTCCACTCACATACCACTTTAAGCAATATCTTTCTAATTACAAAACACTTTTGGCATAAGGATTGCTTAAGGTGGTATGTGAGTGGAAAGAAAAAGTTTGAAAACCATTGATCTACACTTTTCATAATTTTATATATCTCTAACAGGTGTCCCCCTCAGCCTCTGACGCTTTAGAGAAACCAACCCATGTTTGTCCAACCTTTCCCTGTAGCTCGTACCTCCTAATCCCACAGTACCTTGATGAATCACCTTGTTAAAAACACAATACTGGAGAAACACAGCAGATCAAACAAAGATGAAGGTACATGCCCGCCAGTCCAGAAGTCAAGATTTATAGGCTTTAATCGCTATAAACTTACAGTCATAATCTTACATGCTGTTGGCCCGATTCCAAGGCAGTATTGAAGGAGGGGATTGGGTGGTACTGCCTCCATTAGGCATCCTGAGGGGGAGGAGTTACAGTATCAGGAGTGGGCCAACCAGTACAATGCCTGTATTATAGTGTTCCATCACAGTACGTAACCAACATTTCGGGCTTGAGCCCTTCATCTAGGTATGCCTTTGAGGTTTGCCTACCCTGAAGAAGTTCTCCTTCACTCTCTAAAGTACACTGTTTGACCTTTTGAGTTTCTCCAGTGTTGTGTTTTTACTTCAACCATGGTCTCTGCAGACTTTCGTGTTTTACTTCAATTCACCTCAGTATCCTTTTCAACACATTTGTGTCCTCCCTGTAATGGTGTGGTCAGGACTGCGCACGCTGTACAGCCTAACCCAGTGGTTCTCAACTTTTTCTTTCCACTCACATACCAATTTAAGTAATCCCTTTGCCCTCAGTGCTCTGTGATTGGTAAGGGATTGCTTAAGGTGATGTGTGGGAGGAAAGAAAAAGTTTGAAAATCACTGTTTTAATCGTATCTAATTGACTCATTATCTAATTAACTCCAAAGGAAATGACCAGTGACAATTTTTCTCAAGCAAAATCTTTCAGTAACATTTGAGTCTGGAGCAGTGGTTCTCAACCTTCCCTTCCCACTCACATCCCACCTTAAGCAATCCCTTACTAATCACAGAGCACCGATGGCACAGGGAGTACTTAAAGTGGGATGTGAGTGAAAAGAAAAAGACTGAGAACCACTGACCTAACCAAAGCCTCATGTTGCTGAAACACGGCACCTTACTCTTGTACTCAGTGCTCCATTGCATACGCCTTCCTTGCCACTCTATCACCTTCAAGAGCACTGGACCTGGACCCCCGCCCTCCCTCTGAATATTGTTGCTTTTAAGAAACCTGCCATTCACCGCCTACATTCCCCCTTACATTTGACCTCCCAAAGTGCAGCATCTCACGCATGCCTGGATTAAATTCAACCTGCTGTTTCTCTTCCCCTATTCCACAACTGCCCTGTGTTCTGCTGTATTATTTGACAGCCCCCAGCTCCACAGCCCTTTGCATCATCTGCAAACTGACTCTCCCCCCCTCCCCCCCAAACTTGCTCTTCCATCCTCCTAATTGATATATAATCACAGTTTATTTCTTTCTTTTCAGGATATTGTGTTGTACCTAACCTCCCATCGCTTCAAGACCTCCCACAAACACAGGAGTTGGAGGAGTACCAGTGGTAGGAACTTTGAGGCGAAATCAACATCACTGCGGCCATTAATCTAACATTTGGTTAGATTTGATTGAGATTGCAGAACATCATGGCACCATTTATAATTTTGGAGCATTCCAATGCAGAGTGTGGCCATCTGGTATGTAAAAGAATGAAGAGTAGGGATAAAGTAAATGCAAGCAGGCCTTTTTTTTCACTGAGGGGAGGTGAGACAAGAACCAGAGGACATGGGTTAAGGATGAAAGGTGAAATGTTTTTTTACGCGAACATGAGGGGAACTTCTTTGCGCAGAGAGTGGTGGGAGTGTGGACCAAGCTGCCAGCTCAAGTGGTGAGTGCGGGCTCAGTTTTGACATTCAAGAAAAAATTGTGTAGATGGGAGGGGTATGATCAGTGGGGCCTGGCAGAGTAATGGTTCAGCACTAGCTAGATGGGCCAAAGGTCCTGTTTTGGAGCTGTAGGCATTCCATGGCTCTATGGAATTAGTTGCCTGAGGAAACTGTAGAACCTGGTAGAAGCCCATTTCAAAAGACATTTGGACAGACATCTGGGTAGGAAGGGCTTGGAAATATATGGGGCAAATGTGACTAAGCCAAGATGCCAAATTGGATATCATGGGCGAGTTGGGACAAAGGGGTTGATCTGTGCTCCATGACTTTCTCACAGTTACCTTCCCTGTAACTTTGCCAGCCAATGAGTGGCACAGTTTGTGCCACGATCAGCCCAACGCTGTTATGGTGCCAGCAATCTGGGTTCGAATCCAGAGCTGTCTATAACGAGTTTGCATGTAACCTGCTTGGGTTTTGCTCCGGATTCCTCCCGCCCTTCAAAATGTACCGGGGTTGCAGGCTAGTTGGTTTATTTGGCTGGCACGGGGCTCATGGGTGGGAAAGGCCACGCTGTGCATTTAAATTAAAGCATTTAAATTAGGTCGATCATCGCAGAAATCATACAGCACACCATGAATGAGGCAGACATACCTGACCAGGAATGATGGGGGGGGGGGGGGGGGGAGGAGATGAAATGGTCGACCCCAGCGAATTCAAGCTTACACCCAGAAACAGAGGTTCAACAAAGCAGTCTCCACCCAATCAGCTTCTTTTCCCTTTCATAAGCCGCTTTCGGGTGCTCGGACGCAGGTAACGCACCGGCAGACGCAGCTGGGACGTTCAGGTGGCCGCGGAGAAGACGCCTTTCTGTCACCTGAATGTGCCAGTTGAAGGAGAGCCACATCCAAGCGAACACCAGCTCCTGTGGACTTAGTCCCATTGCTGCTTCCAGATGCAATGGGGGATTCTCAGAGCCGGAGATTATACCTACAGGAAGAGGGTTAGGTATGTGCTCCTCTTGGCCAGGTTCTCCACTTTCAGGCCGCATGGGGTAGAATATGCAGCTTTACATTGGGGTATTTTGGCCACCTGAAAGTGCCTAAATATGTTCCGTCACCTGCCTTTTCTAACTTTGGTTTTGATACAACGTCCCATCCCGAAACGTGACTGGCCATTCCAATAGGACCCACTGAGTTCCTCATTGTTTGCTCACCACCGTGAACCAAGCTCTCTGGCCCCAAAGGAAACAAACAGTTGACAATATTTTTTTTAATCAATCTGCAGTGCAACAGAGATTAAACTATTCTTTCAGATCAGTCCGACACTGTCACCTTTTCCTGGATAGAATCTGTTCACTGATGTAGGCTTCTCTGGATGGGTCAGTTATCCGCCTGTAATTAAACTTGTCAGATCATTCCAGGGGGCAGCTGAGAATGAATCTGACTGGCCTGAGTTGAAACGTGGAACAGATCATTCATTTGCTTTGCTGCAGAACTTTATGAACATGCTCAGTTCTTAATCAAACCAAGAGTTTCAAACTCTCCCTTTTGAGATGAGTATTTTAATTTGAGATTCATTAAATTAAATTCACCACTCCACATAGCATTAGAAAATTTAACATCACTATCTAAATGTACTTTTATTACTGTAAATCGATTAGTTTAAATCTGGTACTCTAGTAAAATGTAAGTAATTTCACTGATAGCCTGCAGTATTCATCATTACACAGTATAATCCAGTTCACTGTAAGACAGGGATACAAAGTGGATTCAGTTATATTTCCTTAATTCAGGATGTGACTGAGATTTGGGGATGCGGCAGGGAAAGGGTGGAAGGGGGTGAAAGATGGCCAATGGTAGAATCAGTATTCCATCCCTAATGCCTTTCCTTCACCCCTTCTCTCTTGGACTTCTGTGGGATCCTGGGATTGATTAAGGTACCTCATAATGTGGTAAGTTCTCTGGATGGGGAGAGGGGCAGGACAAGTAAGAACTTGGCATGTTCTTGGCACCTGAGCCAATCACCTCCCCATCCATTGCAGACATCGACGTGAGGCGCCATCTCAAGAAGGCAGCCAATGTCTCAAAGGACCCCCATAAGACCTTGTCACAACCTCTTCTCACTGCTACCTTCGGGCAGACGGTACAGAACTCCATCACCGCTAAGTTCAGGAACAGTTTTCTTTCCAACAGCTATCAGGCTCTTGAACCACCCAGCATCACAAGTTGGAACAAGACTACCAAAGATCTGTCCGTACAACTGACAAAACACATTTTTACGCCACTAGCCACTTTTGAACAGTTATTATTTATAATTTATTTTATTTCCTCTGCATTTTATATTGATTTCTTTTGCTTGTGACATCTTATATTGGATGTGTTTTACAAAACTGGGAAGCTGTAGCAATTAAATTTTCATTGTATCTGTACATTGTATTATGTATATGACAATAAGCTTATTCATTCATTCATTCATTCATTCCCATGCCCTTTAGTGAAGGCCATTTTGTCATCTCTCCTGACTTCATAAGGGCTTCACAACAGATGCTTAATAGCCTAAATATCCCTGGGATTGTATAACCTCAGAAGCTAAGCAGTCTCAGGCCTGGCCAGTACTTGGAGGGGAGACCGCCTAGGAGCACCAGGTGCTGTAGGTGGCTGTGAGGGGGGGCTAGACAAAGAATCTCATCTATGTTACATTCTAAATGCAGCAGAGGATCATTTTAAAACACCCAAGAGGATCATTGGGGTCTCCCTGTCCTCTCCTGGGAGCTTTGTCTCAGTAAGGCTCAAGGAATTGTCTCAGTAAGGCTCAAGGAATTGTCTCAGTAAGGCTCAAGGAATTGTCTCAGTAAGGCTCAAGATACTATCCAGCGCATAGTATCTTCAGCCCACTACCATCAAGAAGGAGGTACTGGGACTGTTAGGCTGGGGAATATCTTCTTCCCACAGGCTGTGAGACTGTGTACATCATCTAAAGTATTTAGATGTATTTACAGTAAAAAAAAAAACCCTGTTATCTGGAATTCAGCTTCAAGCAAAAGAAAATAGGTAAAAAATACAGGTTTAAAATTGGCACGCCTCGTCATTAGTTAACCAATCTGCAACACCCAATCTCGATCAACCGGAAAATTCACTTATCCGGCATTTACCAATCCCCATAAGTGCCGAATACCAGGGGTTTTACTGTAGTTTGATTATTTATGTGATCGTTATGCACTGTTTATTTTGTGCACCATGATGTGGAGAGTTGGGTTGGATATGTAGTGAGATGATAATAAATGGAGTTCCCTCAGGTACAGCAGTTTGTGATACTGCCACACATGTCCAGTGATGCAGGTGCAATCCTAAACCTCCGTGCGGAGTTTAGCTTGGGTGTTCTGGTTTCCTAAGATGTGCTGGTAGGTTAATTAGATCATGGCCACCAGGGAGGGGAATTGGGATGGCGTGGAGGTTGGGGTCCAAAGTACTTGTGAGAGGAAACAGGTCACAGGGATCAAAGGCAGTGGTTCTCCACCTTTTTTTCACATTCACATACCACCTTAAGTCAGCCCTCTGGCATCCTATGGCCTAGGTGCGCTGTGGTTAGTAAGGACTGACTTAAGGTGGTATATGAATGGAAATAAAAAAAGGTTGAGGACTACTGCTCTAAAGAGAACTCAAGAAAACACAACAGAAGCAGTTGGCCCATCGTCTGCTCCATGAATCCTCCCTGAGCTAAAATGTTCTTGCATCTAGTTCCAAGTGAAAGGACCGTTGCGATTATTCTGAGAGACAGCATGGAGTTGATGGGATGAACGTTTCCCCTTCATGACAGACAAAAATATATTTAAAAAAAATGATATCCTTACTTTAACTTTATCCATTAATCAATATCGAACAATTTACCAATATTTACCACATTGCTGTTTTTGGGACTCTGGCATGCACAATTTATAACCATATAACCATATACAGCACAGAACAGGCCAGTTTGGTCCTACTAGTCCATGCCGGAACAAAACCCCACCCTCCTAGTCCCACTGACCAGCACCTGGTCCATACCCCTCTAATCCTCTCCCCTCCATGTAATTATCCAGTCTTTCCTTAAATGTAAATAATGTCCTTGCTTCAACCACCTCTGCCGGAAGCTTATTCCACACCCCAACCACCCTTTGCGTGAAGAAATTTCCCCTCATGTTCCCCTTATAATTTTCCCCCTGCAATCTCAAACCAAGGCCTCTGGTTTGAATATCCCCCACTCTTAATTGAAAAAGCCTATCCACATTGACTCTCTCTGTCCCCTTTAAAATCTTGAACACCTCCATAAACCCCCCTCAATCTTCTACGCTCCAGAGAAAAAATCCCCAGGCTGCTCATCCTTTCTCTGTAACTCAAACCCTGACATCCTGTCAACATTCTCATGAACCTTCTCTGCACTCTCTCTATTTTGTTTATATCCTTCCTATAATTCGATGACCAAAACTGCACACAGTATTCCAAACATGGCCTCACCAATGCCTTGTACAATTTCATCATAACATCCCAACTCTTGAATTCAATACTCCGATTTATGAAGGCCAACATTCCAAATGCCTTCTTCACCAATCTATCTACCTGAGTTTATTGATTGCTTTGCCCCTTCCATTGCATACTGGATAAAATGCAGAAAATTATAGCACAGTACAGGTCCTTCAGCCCACAATGTTGTGCCAACCTATATCTACCAAAAAAAACAAAACCCTCCTTATTTTTCTTTCATCCTGTCTAAGAGTCTGTTAAGACCCCTGAATGTTTCAGCCTCCACCACCACCATGGCAAGGCATTCCAGGCACCTAGAATTCTCGGTGTAAAAAAACTTTCCCTTGATATCTCCCCTAAATCTGCCTCCCTTTACTGTGTACAGATGTCCTCTGGTGTTTGCTCATTCTGCCCTGGGACAAAGGTACTGGCTGTTTCCCTTATCTATGCCTTTCATAATCTTGTAGACCTCTATGGAGTCATGTTTCATTATTCTTCATTCCGAAGAGAAATGTCCAAACTTGGCTAACCTTGCCTCATAAGACATATTTTCCAATCCAGGCAACATCCTGGTAAATCTCCTCTGCACCCTCTCTATAACTTCCACATCCTTCCAGTAATGAGGAGTCCAGAATTTTTGTTGTATAAGAACATTAGAAGCAGGGACAGGAGTTGGCTCTGTCAACTTTTGAGCCAGCTCTGCCATTCAATGAGATTATGACGAGTCTGGCCGTGATCTGCCTGCTTCTTACGACCTTTAATTCCCAGACTTTGCAAAAATCTGCCTGGATGCAAGACTCAAGCCCAAAACATTGGTGTGTATCTTCATCTTTGCTTGATAAAGGACACTGTTTGACAAGCTGAGTTTCTCCAGCATTGTGTTTTTAACATCAACCATGGTGTCTACAGACTTTTACCTCTGCAAAGATCTATCTGTGTTTCCACGCGGCAACCTCTGCTGCTCTCTCGAAAAGAGAACATCATTGATTCATGACTCTCTGGGAAAGAGGATTCCTCCTCATCTCTGAGTTAAATTTACTCCCTCAAGGTCTTGAAGCTATATCTCCTTGTTCTAGTCTCAGCTGCCAAAGATGCCAGCCACTTGAGGCATCCTTAGATTGTAAATGCATCAGGCAATTTCATGCCCTTCCTATTCCACGTAATTAAGAGCAGGTCTTTTCTCCTGCTCTTAATTAAGCAACAAACAAAATGTTAAACATGAATAAATTAACAATAGATGTCTACCTGGAATCGTCGCATGTCCCTTGGATTGCCAGCATTTTTCAAACAGTTCTGATTGCACTTGAGGAAGAATTTTAAGAAGAACCTGCAAAGAGGAAATCAGATGTGGGTTAGTGTGGAATGGTTGGGTGGAAAGAGTGACCTAAAAGGGCAGAACAGTGCAGCACTTAAAGATACTGCCTCAAAGCTCCTCTGAACAGACAAGTTAGCTCCAAAGAACCATCAAAGACTACAACTTTAAAGACTGGCCCTTCAGCCCATCTAGTCTATGCCAAACTATTATTCTGCCCAGTCCCAATGATCATATCTTGGTAGTGTAGCGGTTAGCCCATTGCCTTTACAGCATCAGCGATCGGGACTGGGTTTTGAATCCCGCGCAGTGCGTAAGGAGTTTGCACGTTCTACCCATGTCTTATGTGAGTTTTTCCCAGGGGCTCTGGTTTCTTCCAACCATTCGAAATGTACCGGGGGGGGGGGGGGGGATGGATGTAGGTTAATTGGGTGTAACTTAGGCAGCACGGACTCATGGACCAAAATGGCCTGTTACCATGCTGTATGTCTACATTTATACCCATCCCATTCACCTACTTGTCCAAATTCTTCTTAAATGTCAAAATGAGCCCACATTCACCACTTCCACTGGCAGCTCGTTCACACTCTCACTATTCACTGCGTGAATAATTTCCCCCTAACGTTCCCTTTAAACATTTCACCTTTCACCCTTAACCCATGTCCTCTAGTTCTTGTCACACCCAGCCTCAGTGGATAAAGCCTGCTGGCATTTACTCCATCTACATGACAAAGTCAAGGGCGGGAGGGTTTCGAAGGTTAAAAATCGGACACCATAAGTTATTTATTCCTGGAGTGTTGGTGAGTGGTGGAATCTGAAATCATCAGATTTGTTTATTTGTATGTGTGGTTGGCACAAGGCTATTATAGCACCAGTGACCTGGGTTGGAATCTCCACGTGTCTACGTGGGTTTTCACTGGGTGTTCCAGTTTCTGCCCTCATTCCAAAGATGTAAGGGATTCATGGGTCACATGGGTCTATTCGGGTTCATGTAGCAGAAGGGCCTGTTAGCATGTTTGTATTTCTAAATTAAAATTAAATTGTTCAGTCTCTCTAATTAGCTTTGACTTAAAGATGAATAAAGTAACCATATAACCATATAACAATTTATGGCATGGAAACAGGCCATCTCGGCCCTTCAAGTCCACGCCGGTTCACTCAAACAACTCCGCTAGATCCTCCCACCTATTCTCCGTCCATAACCCTCCAACCCCCTCCTATCCATGTATATATCCAGCCTCCTCTTAAATGAAAGAATTGACTATGTCCTCCGGAAGATTATTCCATTCAGCCTCCACTCTCTGAGTGAAGAAGCATCCTCTATGTTTCTCCTAAAATTTTTCCCCCTTACCTCAACTTGCGTTCTCCTGTTTCAACCTCCCCTGCATCTAGTCTATCTATTCCCTTCATAATTTTAAACACCTCTCTCAACTGTCTATGTTCCAATGAATAAAGTCCTAATCTCTTCAATCTTTCTCTGTACTCTAGGTATTTTAAGCCAAGAAACATCCTGGTAAATCTTCTCTGCACCCTCTCCACTTTATCTATATCCTTCCTAGAATTTGGAGACCAGAACTGAACAAAATACTCCAAACCTGGCCTCACCAACACCTTAAACAGTTGTAGCATCACTTCCCAGCTCCTTTACTCTATGCTATGATTAATGAAGGCTAACATACCAAGTGCCTTCTTAACCACCATGTCAACATGGGAATCTAACTTCAAGGAATGCTACGCCAAAACTCCAAGATCTCTTTGTTCTTGTGCATTCCCAGTGTCCTCCCCTTTACTACATATGTCCTATTTTAATTATTTTTACTGAAATGAAGCACCTCACACTTCTCTACATTAAATTCCATCTGCCATCTTTCAGCTCAATTTTCTAGACAAACCAAATCCCTCTGTAATCCCTGAAAACCTTCCTCGCTATCCACCACTCCCTCTATTTTTGTATCGTCTGCATATTTACTTACCCAGTTACCCCCCCATCATCCAAATCATTAATATAAATTATGAACAACAGGGGACCCAGCACCAATCTTTGAGGCACACTGCTCATCACAGGCTTCCATCCTGACAAATAGTTGTCCACCATGACCCTCTGCTGTCTCTCCTCCAGCCACCTCTGAACCCATCTTACTATTTCTCTATTAATCCCTAGTGACTGAACCTTCCTTACTAACCTTTCATGTGGAACCTTATCAAAAGCTTTGCTAAAATCCAGATAGACTACATCAATGGCCCTACCTTCATCCATTTTTCTTGTCACTTCTTCGAAAAACTCAACAAGGTTCGTCAAACATGACCTCCCCTTCACAAACCCATGCTGGGTGCTCCTGATCAATCCCCGCTTATCTAGATATTTATACACACCATCTCTAAGAATAGCCTCCAACTTTCCCTATCACCGAAGTCAAGATTACAGGCCTGTAATTACTTGGCCAACACCTCATGCCTTTTTTAATCAACGGAACTACATTAGCAACCCTCCAATCCTGCGGCACCACACCCTCCTCCACTGATCATTGAAAAGCCACTGAAAGTGCCTCCGCTATTTACTCCTTGACCTCCCTTAACATCCTGGGGAAAATCCCCTCAGGACCAGGAGACTTATCTGCTTTAACTGACCCTAGAAGCTCCAAAACCCTCTCTTTACTAATCCCTATCTTTTCCATAACTAAACCATTTGCTTCACTTATCTCACAGAGTCCAAAGTCCTGTTTTTGTGGTATTTGTGGTAATAGGAGTAGTCCAATCAACCTTTTAAATGTTGTTTTGGCATACATTAAGCTCCTTTATATTACATCCCATGGCTATATCCGCACTCTCTGAAGAACAAGTATCTATTTCCTTTCTCTCTCATGCACAGAGGAGATCAATACCTGGTTTAATTCGGAATTTCCTTCAGCTGAGAAGATTGCTGTGTCATGCAGAGGGAAGTTAAAAGTTTACTCTCTGTTGCTGAGCTGGGCATCAAATATAGGGCAGAGAAGCAGAACAATGAGAGGTGGCTTTAATAGAGGCCAACAAGATTATGAAATACATAGATAGGGCGAGCCAAGGAAACATCAGAGGAGATCTGTGTAAAGAGAAGAGAGGAAAGTTTTGGGAAGACATCAGGGTTTTTTCCTCGCACAGAATTACACCTGGAATGCGTTGCCAGGGGTGGTGGTGGTGGCTGGTACAATAGGGGCATTTCATAGGCGATTAGATAGGCACATGGATGAAAGAAAAAAATAGAGGGCTATGGAGGTGAGGGTTTGTTGAGTAGGCTTATTTAGGTTGGCGCAACATCGTGGGCCAAAGGGTCTCTACTGTGCCTGCATTTATATGTTCTACGTAAAGTAGAAAAGGCCGATATCGTCTCCTGAAAGGCATTAATGAATCAGATTTTTTTGGTGGTAATCAAGTCCATTATGAAACACAGAGCACCGATACCATAGGTCAGCAGTTTTCAAACTTTTTCTTTCCACCTTAAGCAATCGTTTCTAAATCACAGAGATTTATTATCATCTGATCCAGGTGAAACATAATTTCTCCAGATCAAAGTGCACACACAAAACACAGTACATAATAATCAGATCTCTACATCAAGATACTATATGTATATGTATTTATAAATATTTTGGAATGATTCACACAGTTACAGGATACTGTTCATCTGCCTCACAGCCTACAGGAAGAGCTATTCCCCAGTCTGGCATTCCTGATTTTGATGCCCCTGTACCTTCTTGAAAGTAGTCACAGTGACGCAGCTCGCAAACAAGGTAAGAAGGGGACGATAACGGCCCCTGAAGGGCGTTACTGGACTGGATTTTTGCTTGTGTGGTCATCCACAGTGGCACAGCATGAACGGTCATGACCTCGGCGCATTAAAGACCCAGATTCAATCCTGAACTTGGCTGCTGTCTGTGTGGAGTTTGCACATGGTTTGCCTGCATTTTTTACCTGGATCCAACAGGCATTCAAGTTGGGTTCACTGGACACTGTACAGCGTACAGGTGAGGGGATAGACTGAGGACAATTCATGGGAAAGTGGAGAGAATCTAAATGGAATAAATATCACAGCGATGGCCACCGCGTTCTTGATGAAATAAACTCTCTGAGTATTATGACAACCATCACTGAGACTCTCTTTTTCTTGCTAGATCTATTTAATTAATTGGATTTAAATTCCCCAATTAATTTGATACCATTATTCTGTTGGTGACATTAATGGAAGCATTGCTTAAATCAGGCTACCGTCAGGAACGAGGTACAGGAGCCTGAAGACGAACACCCAGCGATACAAAAACAGCTTTTTCCCCTCCACCATCTGATTTCTGAATGGACAAGGAACCACCTTGATCCTCCTTTGTGGAAATTCAATGGTTCTCAATCTTTTTATTTCCACCCACATACCACCTTAAGCAATCCCTATGGCATAGGTGATCTGTGATTTAGTAAGGGATTGCTTAAAATGGTATGCGGGTGGAAAGAAAAAGTTTGAAAACTGCTGACCTATGGTATCGGTGCTCAGTGTTTCATAATGGATTAGTTAAGGCAATATGTAAGTGATAGAAAAAGTTGACAAATGCTGCACTAATTTATTTATTTACAAAATGTAATTTATTGCAATATTTGCACCTGTAATGCTTCCGCAAAACAATGAATTTCGTGACATGTTCACGACAATAGATTCTGATTCTGAGTGCAGAACACAGTGCTAAAGTTCAGTTCAGCATCATTTTACTTAGGAAGTCGCAATAACAGTGGTTAAAAAGGACCCTGAATCTAATGGTTGCATGTTTACTACTCCAGGATCCTCCGTCTGATGGAAAGATTAAGAAGACAGTGTGACCGGGGTGGGATTGGCCCTTTAGTTACGTTGGCTGCTTTCCAGGGGCAGAGGGAGGTGTGGAAGGGGGTCAATGGAGGGGAGCTCTGCACAATTCAGTGGGGCAAGCCTTGGGAGAAAAAAATGGTCAATACTTCGAGACAAAACCCTTTTCCTGCTGTGCATCCCGATGGAGGTTACATGATGGACTGTTATTTGCACAAGGCAACAAATGTAACAACAGGCAGTGGCAGCTTTGTCTAGAAGGAGGAAAGTTTTGTCAGTAAGGCACTAGAGTGGTTGATTAAAAAGGAATCCATTGTGGATGTCCTGCAACAAGAGAAACTCTGAAAACCAACAAGAAACTTTCTAAGTGGTAACCATTTACCTGTTAAGCACCAACGCCTGGTGAATTTAATTAATGTTAACTTCTGTGCACAGTATAAGCATTGCCTACCACCAGTGAGATTGGACTGTGAACCAAAGAACTTTGCTGAACTTACACACACATTACATGCATGCACACTTAGAATTAGAAGGGGGTTAAGTAGGTGAAGTGAGTTAACAGAGATAAGTTAAAGTTTGATTCTATTTTCATGTTCAAAGATAATTAAAAGCAACTTTTGTTTAAGTTACCCTTTGTCGTGGTGCTGGGTTTTGGGGTCCTCTGGATTTATAACAATAGAACATTACAACATAGTGGAGGTTTTTCAGCTCTCGATGTTCTGCTGACCTATATATTCCTACTAAAAAAAAGCATTAAACCCTTCCTACCATTCTATTTTTCTTTCATCCAAGTGCCTGTCTAAAAGTCTCTTAAATGCTCCTAAAGTTTCATTCTCCATCACCATCCATGGCGAGGCATTCAGGCACCCACACTTACCCCTGATGTCTCCGCTAAATGCACCTCCCTTTACTTTATACAGATGTCCCCTGATGTTTGCTACTCCCGCCCTGTGAAAAAGATATTGGCTCTCCACCTTATCTATGCCTTTCAGAATCTTGTAAACCTCTATCAAGTCTCCTGTCATCCATCTTTCTGTGCTCCAAAGAGAAAAGTCTCAGTTCTGGTAACCTTGCCTCATAAGCTTTATTTTCCAATCCAGGCAACATCCTGGTAAATCTCCTCTGCATCCACTCTATAGCTTCCTCCAAGATTCTCCAATTGCTTCCTTGCT